>NC_044991.1:70975846-71320846 GCF_008728515.1 Papio anubis
CTGATTGCTTTCATATCTTTTTTTCCTTAACATCTGTTATCTCTGTATTCATAATTCCATTTTCAGCAGGGTCTGTTCTGATTTTGACATTTATAATTAATTTGGGAGTTCTGTAATGTTATTTGATTTCAATTTGTTTCCTTAGGTCTCTCTTTTGTGTGTCATTCTGTTGTTTAATCAACTCATCTTTGAAATTTTTTTTTACCAAATTCCTGTTCTTGCTCTATCATTTTACAGCAGAGAGCACCTATGTGAAGTTTTCTTCCAGTTTTGGGGTTGTATCTTCTTCTAGGCTGGATTCTTTGTCTTTTGGGTGCTTTTTTTCTTGGGGTTTTGGTGGGAGTGTATGTGCATAGTTTCCATCAGTTTCTTACTTGTGCATGGGCATTTCTGTTCAAATATTATCTTTCCTGTTCTACAGTGTGAGCTTGGACTCATTTCTCAGTGTGTCTGAGATAGGTTTTTGCCATAGTTTGAGGTTGAGATATTTTTTGTTCTTCACGTTTTTCCTTTAGCCTGGGATCATGGTGGGATGAGGGGCAGGAAAGTGGAAAAGCATATTGGGGCAGTGCATATTTCTGAGAGAAATATGTTCTCACTTCTGAGGGTGTGAAAATATGTTAGGGTTGCACTTCCCAGGGGAGAAAGATAGCTTCCCTTTAGAAAGTGGGATAGTCAGCTGGGCATGGTAGCACACACCTGTAATCCCAGCTACTCGGGAGGCTGAGGTGGGAAGATTGCTTGAGCCCAGGAATTTGAAGTTGCAGTGAGCTGTGACTGTGACACTGCTCTCCATTCTGGATGACAGAGCAAGGGCTGGTCTCTTAAAAAACAAAAACTCAGGGCCGGGGGTGATGGCTCACGCCTGTAATCCCAGCACAGTGGGAGGCTGAGGCAGGAGGATACTTGAGTTCAGGAGTTTGTGACCAGCCTGGCCAACATGGTGAAACCGCGTCTCTACTAAAAACACAAAAATTAGCCGGGCATGGTAGCGGGTGCCTGTAATCCCAGATACTGAGGAGGCCGAGGCAGGAGAATCACTTGAACCCAGGAGACAGAGGTTGCAGTGACTCGAGATTGCACTACTGCACTCCAGCCTGGGTGACACAGTGAGGCTCAGTCTCAAAAACGAAAACAAAAATCAAAACCAGAATGCAGGATATTTAATACTCATTGCCCCAGCCTTGTTGGGGAAGGGCACAATAAGAAAAATCCCATCCAGCATCCTGAAACAAATCAGTATTGCGGTGAGTCCAGTGGGGCAGCTGATGGCTGAGCAGGCTGGTGGGATGGAAGGAGCTGTGAGGGCCTTGTAGCTTGGAGCATCCCTGGTCCCCTTAGCAGCCACCATGAGAGTGAGCAGGCAGGGCTGGAGTCAGACAGCCCAGTCTGGAAATGCCAGCCATGAATGAGTGCCCCATGGCTGCCTTGGGAATGTGTGCCAGGATTGGAATCCTGCAGTTGAGGATCTGGAAGGTTCTGACCAGGTAGCTAAAGAGTATGACCCCAGGCTGGGCACGGTGGCTCACACCTGTAATCCCAGCACTTTGGGAGGCTGAGGCGGGTGGATCACCTGAGGTCAGGAGTTCAAGACCAGCCTAGCCAACATGGTGAAACCCCGTCTCTACTAAAAATACAAAAATTAGCCAGGCGTGGTGGTGCATGCCTGTAGTTCCAGCTACACAGGAGGCTAAGGCAGGAGAATGGCTTGAACCCGGGAGATGGAGGTTGCAGTGGGCCAAGATTGCACCATTGCACTCCAGCCTGGGTGACAAGAGCGAAACTCCGTCTCAAAAAAAAAAAAAAAAAGTATGACTTCATAATAAGGTCATGTTGCCAGGGACCACGTATTGATGTTTCTAGGGAGAAATGAGAAGGAATACAGCAACCGAATAAGATGATGTTCGTTTATGACATCCATGATGTCTTTCAAGGCTTGAGAAACACTCTCTTTTGTCTAATTAGTCATTGTGACCATATCTCCATGGAGACCATTATGTTTGTACTCACAATAGACACGTGTGCATCCATTAAAGGAACACAGTTGCCAAACGTACGCTCTGGGCCCAGGGTGGAGTGGCTTTTTACAGCACAGCCACTGGGACTGCTGCAGAAAGTGTCAGAAAACAAGCAAGGAGCTGTCCTTATTCATGAAGAGAGGCCGTCTCTGGCATCCGGTCCTGGTTCTAGGGGAGTGTGAAACCCAGGAAGGTGGGGTGCTCACGCTCATGGCAAAGCTCCAAAGGCATAGATTCACTCTTTTTTTTTTTTTTTTATTAAATGTGTGCCAAAGATTTTTAAGCTCATTAATTAATGAAGGGACCAGTAAGATGTTAAAAACTGGCTCAGGAGAGAATCCAGAGAACAGACATTAATACAGGTAATTAGGAATGTTTTGGTCAAGAGACAAAAAATTGGTTTCTTCCAAGAGCAGTAAGGAGAATGGGGAGAAGATTTAGTCTTTCATTAAAAAAAAAAAAAATTGAGAGCCAACAAGTGCTCAGCAGAGCGAGTGGTGCTCGGACCGAGGGGTGGACAGGCTGGACGGGACTCAAGCGAGACTGTGCTACCCAGACCTGGGCGGTGCTCCAGGGATGCTCAGCAGAGGGGCAGGAGGCTGTGGGGGATGCCGCTGGCTGGGCCCTGTCCTTTTTGTGCTAAGCGTCTCCAGCTCCTGCACAGGCCCCAAATATGGTAAATACATGGCAGACCTTGGAGCATGGGGGAATGAGAGGGGACCTTCCGGAAGAGTGGAGTGGGAACAGACCACGAAAGCTTGGGATTGCAGACCCCAGCTCTGCCATGGGACAAGAAACCAGTCCCTCTCAGATCTCACTCAGCACTCGTTTCTGCCTCAGAACTGAGAGCAGCAAAGGGCTTTTGTGTTTGTCCTGCTCCTGGCTTTTTTCTTTTTCTAGAGACAGGGTGACGCTCTGTCACCCAGGCTGGATTGCAGTGGCACAATTGTAGCTCACTGTAATCTCAAACTCACTTCTGGGCTCAGGTAGTCTTCCCACTCCAGCCACCTGCTGATTTTTATTTTTATTTTTCGGTAGAGACAGGGTCTTGCTATGTTGCTCAGGCTGCTCTTAAACTCCTGTCCTCTAGTGATCCTTCTGAGTTGGCCCCCCGAAATGTTGGGATTACAGACGTGAGCCACTGCACCTGGCCTTCTCCTTGCTGTCCAGTGGGGTTTCGGGACTAATGTGACTTCAGCTACCTTGTTTGTACTGACCATTACCACTGACTACAGAAATACTCCAAGGCTGAAGCCCTCAAGTCCCTAACCTGCCAGTTACAAAGGGAAAAGTTTCCTAAGCTCACCAGAGTGGCACTTGACTTAACTACACACTTCTGCCTGGACTCAGGAAGCAAACCACCACGGACCTCGTCGCCTGTAATCACATGCACAGGCAGGCACTTGCTCCTAGCCGTTTCTTCTTGTTTTGTACACAATTCTAATAACCCTAGTATTTTTAGTAAAGTGAGAGTTGATGGCATGGCTGTTGGCAGGCACATGGACACCAGCAGGAGGGAGTAGCTGGAAGCCTGTCAGTGAGGTCAGGAACTGGGGAAATATCAAAGCAATTACAGGAGACGGGGATGGCATGCTGGGGCCGCTCAATGTCAGAGCACAGAGCACTCTGCTCACTCCTGGCCTAGCACAGCCGCTGACCATTCTTAGCCATAGCCTAGAGTCACCCAGGAAAGAGCTTACCGACAACAACAGCAGGAGCTTTGGGACCGTAAAGTTCTGGGTTCAATTCTCTGCTCCCTGTTTGCGGGGCTCTTGGCAAAGAGTCTCCCTCTTTTGCCCAGGCTGGAGTGCAATGCTGCAATCTCGGCTCACTGCAACCTCCACTTCTCGGGTTCTAGAGATACTCCTGCCTCAGCCTCGGGAGCAGCTGGAACTACCGGCATGAGCCACCATGCCCAGCTAATTATTTTGTATTTTTAGTAGAGATAGGGTTTCACCATGTTGGCCAGGATGGTCTCAGTTTCTTGACCTTGTGATCCGCCTGCCTCGGCCTCCCAAAATGCTGGGATTACAGGCGAGAGCCGCCATGCTTGGCTTTTTTATTTTTATTTTTATTTTTTTAAAGACAGAGTCTCACTCTGTCACCCAGGCTGGAGTGCAGTGTTGCGGTCTTGGCTCACTGCAGTCCTTGCCTCCTGGGTTCAAGTGATTCTTGTGCCTCATCCTCCTGAGTAGTTGGGACTACAGGCATGCACCATCACACCCAGTTACTTTTTGTATTTTTAGGAGAGATGGGTTTTCACCATGTTGGCCAGGCTGGTCTGGAACTCCTGACCTCAAGTGATCTGCCTGCCTCGGCCTCCCAAAGGGCTGGGATTACAGACGGCACCTGGCTGGTTTAGGCAAATCACTTTTAATACTGCCTTCATATTAGAGTGTTGGGAGGATTAAATGAGTTTACAGAGCACATAGTAAATGCTTATGAAAAATTAGCTGCTATTGGCAGGGAAGTGAATGATGGTCAACGACGTGTAACGACATGGACGAGTCTCAGAATCATTCTAATGAAAGGAAGAAACAGGCACAAAAGGGCACTTACTGTCCAGTTTCATTTATAGAAGTCGCAAAACAGACACAAGTCATCTGTGACATTAGAGGTCAGGACATTAGTTACGGGGGTTAGTTATTCAACGGTACCTTGCCATTTTTGTTGTAAAATAGAACAGATAGAAATAATGAGGCAGGGAGGTGAATTTTGAAATATTGTATATTTTGAAATAGCCAAAAGGATTTTAACTGTTCATACCACAAAGAAATGGTTAATGTATGAGGTGATGGATATGCCAGTTTGATAGCCGTATTTGATTATTCTACAATGTATACATATATCAGAACATCACATTTTACCCCATGAAGACACACAATTATTGTTTGTCAATTAAAAATTAAATAACAGCCAGCGTGGTGGCTCGTGTGTAATCCCAGCACTTTGGGAGGCTGAGGCAGGAAGATTGCTTAAGCTCAGGAGCTTGAGACGAGCCTGAGCAACATAGCAAGACTTATCTCTACTAAAAATAAAAAAAAATTGGCTAGGCATGGTGGCACACACTTGTCGTCCCAGCTACTTCGGAGGCTGAGGTGGGAGGATTGCTTGAGCTCAGGAGGCTGAGGCTGCTCTGAGCCGTGATAGTGGCACCGCACTACAACCTAGGGCACAGAGCCAGACCCTGGTTCAAAAAATTTAAACAAAACATTTAAAAGATTACATAAGATAAACCTGCCGCAGTTTGGGGAACTACCGTGAGAGCACCCCTGAAGCTAGTCCTGATCACAGTCTTCTTCCTTCCTCTAAATATTTTGTTTCTTGATCTGGGTGTTAGTTACCCAGGGGTGTTTATGAAAAATCAGGGAGCAGTAAATTTATGTTCGCTTCTTTATATGCATATTATGCTTCAATAAAAAGTTTAAAAGTTAGGCTGGGGCCGGGCGCAGTGGCTCACACCTGTAATCCCAGCACTTTGGGAGGCTGAGGCGGGCGGATCACGAGATCAGGAGATCGAGACCATCCTGGCTAACACGGTGAAACCCCGTCTCTACTAAAAACGTAAAAAATTAGCCGGGCGTGGTGGCGGGCGCCTGTATTCCCAGCTACTTGGGAGGCTGAGGCAGGAGAATGGTGTGAACCCGGGAGGCAGAGCTTGCAGGGAGCCGGGATCGCGCCACTGCACTCCAGCCTGGGTGACTGAGTAAGACTCCGTCTCAAAAAAAAAAGTTAGGCCGGGCGCAGTGGCTCATGCCTGTAATCCTAGCACTTTGGGAGGCCAAGGCGGGCAGATGGCCTGAGCTCAGGAGTTCGTGACCACCCTGGGCAACACAGTGAAACCCCATCTCTACTAAAATACAAAAAATTAGCTGGGCGTGGCAGCATGCTCCTGTAGTCCTAGCTACTCGGGAGGCTGAGGCAGGAGAATTGCTTGAACCCGGGAGGCAGCGGTTGCAGTGAGCCGAGGTCGCACCACTGTACTCCAGCCTGGGCGATAGAGCGAGACTTCGTCTCAAAAAAAAAAAAAAAAAAAAAAAGTTAGCACTTATTATTGTTCTTAATATTATTATCGAGTTAACTTACTGTAGTCCTAAACTCTTCATCTGTCGAATGGGGTTGATTATCCCATTTTTTGCAGAATTGTTAGAAGTTACAGTATTCACAGCATATTCGTTGGTTCATTCAGCAGATATTTACTGAGTGCCTGCAGGCTCGGCCACTGTTCTAGGTGCTGGTGAGAAAGACGTGATCCAAACAGACAAAAATCCTGGGGTTTACATGCCGGCGAGGGGAGAGACATGCTAGGCACTCACGGAGAACTGTGAAATTTGGACAGCACCCTCTGGTTCAGAAAACAAGGTCCTGGACCACATCTCTATCCCATATGGTGAAGTTTGTTTGGTTTGGTTTTGATTTGGCTCCTTAAATAATTAGCTTCACTTGTTACAAAATCCTGGTTAGCACAAAGTCAGATGAGTGAAAGCACGTGGATGCTACATAAACAATGCCTGCCTTTTCTAGAATTTCGAGGTGCAATCAAATTGCGAGTTAGAGCAAACCACCCTTCGTGAGCCGCTGTGTTGAGGACCGAGAAATGAATAGCCCAGCAAAGAAATGCTTTCTCCCTCCTGTTCTGAGGAACTCGGGCCCTGGTTTGAGGCCCTGCACCCTGCAGGCAGGAAAGCGTTAAGGAAGAAATGTGCATTTCCACTGAACAAGAAAATCAACTTAGAAAAGAAATGTGTATTGGAAAATATCTATTTGCCTGCAAAATAATGTAAAAATAATGAGCTCCTATTCCCCTTTGATGTGCAGCGCACGCTTTTAAGGAAAGATTCTGCATTTCTGAGATACTGGGCCTGGCGTGTAATGAAGTGGTTGTTATGGCAACAACTTTCAAAAGCAAGTATTTTCTGAGAGATGTGCTCCACACAGCCAGCGTGAGAGAGGAAAACATGAAAACAGAGACAGGGAGATGAGCTAAACAGAAGGCATTAGATGCCGAGAGCATCCGCTCCAGGTCCAAGGGGGAAGAAAAGTGCCCCTTGCCCCCACCACCCCAGCCTGGACTTGCAAAGCTGCAGGGGAAGCCAGACCCCTGCCCTGGAAGGGGTCCCTTGAGGAATGGAACTGGGACAAGGCAAGGTTAGGGCTGAGACAGTGTGAGACTGTGGAGAATGACAGGCGGCCTGAGCCTGGGGGCTCCATCACCAGTCCCTCACCATGGCCCCCTCCTCCCAGCCCAACTCCAGCCTCAGCCTCTGCCCCTCCCAGCCTCCCTGCTGTTCACTAATTCCAGGGACCATTCTTCCTACTGACAGTCAGGGCCTTCTGCCTATTCCACCCCCTCACGTGCCGGGGAGTCCTGCAAGGCTGGGCATGGGACCGAGAGCCGGCATTCATCACCCTCTTTGCTCTGCACAGCAACCCCAAGTGCCTGGCAAATAGTAGCTGCCCAGTCTCTATTTGTGAAGCGAATAGATGGTCCTTCTCTTACAGCTACTGCTATTGTCCCCATTTTGTAGATGAGGTAGTTGAGGCTTGGAGATGTTGAGTGACTTGCCACAGCCCTGCAGGCAGTGAGCAGTGGAGCTGGGCTGCCCACACCCTTGCATGGTGCTGCCTCTCAGTACCCCCGATCCCAGCCTCCCTGTCTTTGTTCATACTGTGTCTCTGCCTGGTGCACCCTCTCCTGTCTTGTAAGACCTGACCCAAAGGCCATCCCGTGTCCATGATGTCATGAAAATGCTGCCTGTAAATGAGACCTCTGAATGTGTCAGTGTCCCGGGACGGGGTCCTCACTACCTGCTAGGGAGTCTGGGCTGGGCACACACGTCCTGGCGGCCAGGAACTGCCAGGAACAGAGCCGCCTCCAGAGGGACCTTGTCTGTCCCATTTGCCATGCTGCTCCCCACATGGTGCTGGGCACAGCGGCGGCGCTTAGGAACCCTTGGGTGAATGAGAGACTTTGGAACCCAGACAGTTTGGGAAGGTCCTGGTCGGTCAGGTTTTGGAGATCCTTGGGGCTGTCCCAGCCGAAGCTTTCTTGCGATTGGGTAACCTGCTCAAATGCAGCCCAAGCTCATATTTGACAGTGATGGTGAGGAGGGGGGCATGTGAGTGTGTGTGGCACGTGAGTGTGTAAACGTGTGTGCATGGCCTCGCAGGAGGCAATTTGCCCTAAAAAGGAGTCTGGGCTACACACATGTGTGCCTCTGTGTCACGGGTGAGGGAGATGAGTGTGTGCACAGATCTGAGATCTACTCTCTAAAGGGGCATGCATCTAAATATGTGTGTTTCAGGAGCATGTAGTGTGTATGTCTTTGTGTGCATGCATGGCCTTGATTGATGGGACTTGCTTTGTAAGGGGGCATATGTTTATATGCATGTGTGCCTGCATGAGGGCATGTCTTGTGTGTGTGCACCTGGTCTTGGTCTATTGTATGTGTGTGTGCGCGTGTGTGTGTGAGAGAAAAAGATGAGCGTGTGAAGGAGTGTGCTGGAAGGAGAGGTTTGTGTGAATGTATGTGTATCGGAGGTGTACCTGGGAATGTGGGGATGGATGCCGGGGAAGAGCAGTGGATGCATTTCTGGCTGCTGCAGTTGTCAGGTACAGGGAGCATATTGAAGTAAATGGGCTGTGTTTTTGGTTCTCTGCTGTGAGAGAGCTTCCGGCAGCTGTGCTGGCAAACCTATGAGTCACAGAGAGAGAACTATGCCATGACACTGTCCTCTGGATCATAAAATGTAAGTCAGAGCCAGAAGCAGCCTTGGAAGTCACCTACTTCTATCCGTTGTGTTACAACTGATGGAAAACAGAGAGGGGAAGCTAATTCTCCAGATCACACAGCGAACTCAGGATGGAGCGGGAACTTGGACTTGTGTCTGGGTCTGGGACTTCCTGATCCTCTACATCCTGCTGTCAGGTCCCTGAGGAGGAGGGAGAGGGTTAACCACAGAGTAATTAATACCAGGCACCAGAGTATTATAACATTTCATTTCCACTTTAATTAGGGGAACTTAAAAAAATAGAAGTCTTTGTTGTGTCAATTAGTTGATTGACTATCGTTGGTTTCTGGGTTAGTGAAACTTGATCTGCAGTGAATGAATTTGTTTATCAGGGAAAAGGAGCCAGGGGGTGGAAAGAGAAATTCAATTAAGTGTCAGGCTGCTGAGTGACAGGCTGCGTTGGATAGAACTTTTAGCTTAATTGCTTGTATTTCATTAAGAGTTTTATTTATCAAGAGGATTCTTCATGTTAAAAATCTCAGGTGGTGTCTGAGTGGCTTTGGGCTATTTTTCTGCATTGATTGAGGACATTGAATTGTGGACCTGAAGAATTACCTGGGACCTCAGAGACATTCTTGTCTGGGCAAAGACTGTCCTTTATCCTAGCTCCCGGGGCTTGTGGCCCCCTCGTGCCTCCCCTCCCAAAGTTATATCCAAAGTTTAGTAAGTGTTGCATTTCTCTGGGGAGAATAATCTGTATTTCTTCTTGAGATTTTCAAAGGGATAAGAGTCGCATAGACAATAATACTCAGCCGGGCTGACCAACTTGTTTGGTTTTGCTCTTTGTTTTTGTTTTTATTCCCCATAAAAACAAACTTAATTGCATGCACAGTTGTAAAACTGTACATGAAGGCAGTGCCAGAAACTACGTTACTATTATTCTGCATTAACAAAAATGACTGTAAAAATAACTGTCCTTGAGAAGAAAATGATCCCTACAACATTTAATTTAATTAGAGATATGATTACTATCAGGGTTTTCCAAGAATGTCATATAAGCTCAAAAGTAGATGCATTTTATTATAAATCAAATGGGTCCTGGTGCCCCAGAGGTATATAAAAAATATACAGTGTGGCTTACTTGAGTTCTTCTTTTCTGAAGGACTCCAGACCCTTCCTGTGAGGAGAATTGTCCAATGCATAATCTATAATGGCTACAGAGAGGGAGGGAGGGAGAAAGGAAGGGAGGGAGGGACAACCTGCTGAGCCTTGGGGCTCTATCACCAGTCCCTCACCATGGCACCCTGTGTCTCTCTCTGTGCACCTGTGGTCCCAGCTACTTGGTGAGGCTGAGGTAGGAGGATCGCTTGAGCCCAGGAGGTTGAAGGGGCTCAGTTCAACCCCCTCTGGCCCTCTCTGACCCTCGGTTCCCTCATTTATAAAGATGATCACTTGTTTTATAAGTGAGAGAACCAAGGTTCAGAGAAGGCCAGAGGTTTTCCCAAGGATACACAGCCAGCTATGGGCAGAACCAGGACTAGCACTTGTTCTTCCTGCTTCCTTTTCAAGAACCTGGCTCTCTGTGGGGCCTCTGAGTTGCTGGGCTTAGGTCCTTCAGGGACAGTTCAGCGGGACAGCCATTTCTTTTTCTTTTGATCTATTAGGGCAGGAGAACAGAGTGGTTAGGACTGCTGTTACCACCTGGGCTTAAATTCTGGATTTCCTGCTTGTTATGTGAACTTGGACAAGTGCTTTGACTACACTGGTAAACGGGATAGTAAAAGCATCTGTCTCACTTGGCTGTCAGGAGGATCATGGGGTACTCCATGTAATGCACTTAGACTATACCTGGTACATAGTAAATGTTCAGTAAATACCAGCTATAATTATTATTGAGCTTCCAAGTGAGATTTCATTTGAAAAAAGGTTCCTAATTGTTGTTTTTTTTTGGAGACAGGATCTCACTTTGTCACTCAGACTGGAGTACAGTGACACAATCACAGCTCACTGCAGCCTCAACCTCCTGGGCTCAAGCGATCCTCCTACTTAGCCTCCCAAGTAGCTGGGACCACAAGTGCACACCACCAAGCTCAGCTAATTAATTTTTTTTTTTTTTTTTTTTGGTAGAGGCAGAGTCTTGCTATATTGCTCAGGCTAGTCTTGAACTCCTGAGCTCAGGCAATCCTTTCGCCTCAGCCTCACTAAATGCTGGTATTACAGGCATGAGCCACCACACCTGGCCTCTAATTCTTAAAAATAATTGAGGAGCATTGTCCTGGACTAAGTAGCTCCCTCTCCAACCGGTTCTTAAGAAGAAATAATTTATTCCAGGAGATGGGTGGACTCAGTCCTGGTCCATGATGAGGGATGGGAAACCGAGGTTTCCTCCTGCCTTGGGTTTTGCTCTTCCTGGCACTCCCTTGGTCCCTGAGGATTTTTCTTTTCTTTTCTATGATAAACATCTATTCTGGCTCTATTCTCTTCCTCTTTCCTTTTTCCCCCCTCTCCTGTCTTATCCTTTCCTTCCTCCCTTTCTCCCTTCCTGCCTCCCTCCCTCCCTCCCTCATTTTCTTCCTCCCTTCCTGCCTCCCTCCCTCATTTCCTTCCTCCCTTCCTCATTTATTTCCCCCTTCCTTCCTCCTTCCTTCCTCCTTCCTTCCTTCCTACCTTCCTTCCTTCCTTCCTTCCTACCTTCCTTCCTTCCTTCCTTCCTTCCTTCCTTCCTTCCTTCCTTCATTCCTTCCTCCCTTCCTCCCTTCCTCCCTTCCTCCCTTCCTCCTTTCCTCCCTCCCTCCCTCCCTCCCTCCATCTGTTGGGTGTGGGAGCTGGCTTCTATAGTCTCTTAAGAGCTGATTGTGCCTGTCTGTTTCTGACTCTGCATTTTAGGATGCCACTTGGTGGTTTGACATCAGCCATGACAGGAATATTTACACCATGGAAATTGGACAACACAACAAATAAGGGCTTTTTTTGGGATCATTTGTCTGCTATTTTGAAAACTATTTTTCAGCCTACTGTTTCATCCATCCATCCCTGCGTCATGCATCCCTATCTCTGGATGGCCAGACATCCAACCACCAAGCCATCACCCACTGAACCATTCATCCATCTGACATGTATTAAACACTTCTTGTGAGCCAGGCCCTATACAAACTCCACTGGGAGGGCAGAATTGGCCTGAGCCTGCTCCCTGCCCTTGAGGAATTGACACTTTAGTGGAACAGACACCTTACACACTCAAGAACTGTCCTGGACATCATCTCATTTGATGGTCATGGTCAGTATTGTTATCTCAGTGTAACAGTTGAGGAAATTAAGGCTCAGAGAGGTTAAATGAATTGCCTGAGGTCACACAGCTGGCTGTCCATTCATTTGTTTACTCGTACGACAAGGCATAATACTCAGCTTACAGAGTGCTTAAATCCAGCCAGATGCCAAGGTGAAAACTGATTTTCAAACCTGTCCTTCAGAAATAAACCTTCTTAAAAAATAAAAAGAAAGAAAATAAAAGAATAGGGAAAGTTATTTTTCCATCTCGCTTAGATGGGGACAGTTTTGAATTTATTTTTTTCAGATTGAACAATCGTTCCTCAAATGGATAGTGATAGGTGATCTAAAAAATAATCTTTAAAAACGTCGCCGAGTTGGGCATTTCCTCCGGGTGACATAACTCAGTGTGACAGAATGCATTTAAATTCACGGAAAAGAAATGGCAAGGAGTGCGGTGCAGAAGGTGTTTGTGTGGCTGCCGGCTCCTTAACCCTCTCCTTTCACCATTCTTCCCCCTTTCCTCCACCACCCCTGGGCCTGTGGGCATATTTACTTCCCTCACTGCCTCCAGCCCTATGTCTACACATACACATACACATAGCAGGGATCAAAAGCACTTCTGAAGATCCTGGGTCCCGGAATGTGGGCAGCTGATAGGCTGGGGGGAGAGGGTGTGGGTTTCCTAATGGGCCAAAGAAACAGGTGCCAGGAATGCGTGGAAGATGATGTCTTCCTTTTCTCTAGATTCCTGTCTGTTCCCATTGTATTTCTATTCCTGAACATGGCCACCGTGGTAACAAGGGGAGGGCTTTGCTTTGGGAAGGCCAGGGCCAGGCCAGGTGAGACTCACAGACAAAGGATCTGCTGGTAACTCAGATTCAGAGTGTGAGGAAACCACGCCACAATTCCTCCCTGGTTTGGTGGGTGGCCTCCCTCTAAGAGACAGAACCCCAGGGCCATGCTAGGGTTGCAGCTGAGAGTGTGGATGGCAGCATGGTGCTCAAGGTGCTAGAGTTTCTTTTGTGTGATATTTTAGTTGTACTTCCCAAGGTATGTTCCATTATCTGCACACTGGTTTCTAGTTTCTGGCATTCCGCATCTGCTTGTGGCTGGGAAGAAAGAAGAGGGTAGATAACTCCTTAGGGAGGAGAAGGAGGATCTGATGGAGGGGATGTCTTAAGTCAGCTTTCCTAGATGCAGATTCTTGCAGATTTTTCACAGAGAGTAAATAATTGCAGATGGGGAGTGAAGGGAGCTGGACATGGGAGGGGAAGGACCTGAAGCTAGAGATCAGCTTCAGCCTGATCCATGGGAAGCTCTGGAGTGGGACTTGTACCACAGATTGGTCCCCACTTGAGGCCAGGGGACTGGCATTTGTACTCCCATGTCAATCACTAGCTACTGGTTGCCAGTGGTGGGCATGGGAGTGAGAAGAGAGTAGCTTCCAAGAGGAGGCAGATCTGCCAAAGGCAAGTCTCCAGGTAAGGGAACAGGGTGAACCTTCAGGACTCACAGGACCCAGGGGCTGGGGTACTAGTCTGATAAAAGGGGTGTTATGGTTTGAATGTGCCCCCTAAATTTCATGTTGTAGAAACCAAATTCCCAAATCCGTATGTTGATTGGAGGTGGGGCCTTTGAGAGATAATTAAGATGAGATAAGGTCATCAGGCTGGGGCACCCATAATGGAACTAGTGACTTTATGGGAAGAGGAAGAGACCTGAGCTGGCACGCTCCCTGGCTCTCATCATGTGATGCCTTTTACCACATTATGACACAGCAAGAAGGGCCCCACCAGATGCAGCCCCTCAGCCTTGGACTTCCCAGCCTTCAGAACTGTAAGAAATACATGTTTTTTCTTAATGAATTACCCAGTCCCAGATATTAAGTTATAGCAACAGAAAACGGAACAAGACAGGGCGTATGGATTGGGAAGAAACAGCTACTACAAGGAGAACCTCAGTAAGACAGGAAAAGGGAGAGGAGGGACTGTTTCCCTCCCTGCCCTGGGGGACTGTGGGAGGAATTCAGCAGCAAGCAGGAGACACTCTTCACCTACTGCTGCCCTCACCCGCCATGCCACTGTAGCAAAAGTTCACAGAAAACCCTCTCTTAATAACTGAGTACCATCAGCAGGTAGGAGAAGAAACTTGAAAGACACATTCATGAAAGAGAGACCGAAGTGAGAGATGGTTTAAATACTTGCTGCTTTAAGTGTGGCTCCAGCACCAGCAGCACCAGCATCACCTGGAGCTTGTCCAAAATGCAGGCTCTCGGGTCCCACCTGCGGCTACTGAATCCAATCCGAAATCATTTAACAAGATTCCCAAGTGATTTGTGTATACACTTAAAGTATGAGATGTTCTCCTTAGAAAAAAGGTATTACATCAGGAAATGTGCCTCTTAGCTGGACAGACACCTGAAGAGTAGCACAATGTCTTCATTTATTCTCTGTTCTTTATTTTGGTTGTTCTTGTATTGAACATCAGTTTTCCAGGCAGTGTCCCAGGGAAACAAAGCTCCCTGCCCTCCTGGAGCTTGCTGTCTGTGGGGGAAAGCAGACATTGGACATAAAATAATACACATAGTTTATTACAATTGTGATAAGTACTACAAAGAAAAAGTACAGGTGACAGTAACAGCATAACACAGGGGAGCTGACCTGGTCTGGGGCTTACGGAAAGCTTTTCTGAGGAAGCAACATTGAGAAATGGGGGACTGCCGTGTTCTGGGCAGAGGGAAGAGCTCATGCAAAGGTCCTGAGGCAGGAAGAAACTCTGAGACTTTGAGGGTGTTTTTAAAAATTCCAGTCCTGACTGGGCCCATTTGTCTATGCCTATAATCCCAGCACTTTGGGAGGCTGAGGCGGGCGGATCACTTGAGGTCAGGAGTTTGAGACCAGCCTGGCCAACATGGTGAAACCCTGTCTCTACTAAAAAGTACAAAAATTACCTGGGTGTGGTGGTGCGTGCCTGTAGTCCCAGCTACTTGGAAGGCTGAGGCAGGAGGAGTACTTGAACCCAGGAGGCAGAGGTTGCAGTGAGCCAAGATCATGCCATTGCACTCCAGCCTGGCAACAGAGTGAGACTCGTTCTAAAAAAAAAAAAAAAAAATCCCAGTTCTTGCTATGGACTTGAGAAGAATGAAAGAGAGAGAGGAGATGGGATAGAGAGATGGAGGCAGGGGTGCAACCCTGCAGGACCTTGTAGGCATGGTAAGGATTTTGGACTTTTCTATTCAGAGCAGATGGCATCCTTGAGAAGAATGTTTAGTGTAACTCATAAGAGCATGAACTCTGCCACTCGCTAGCTGTGAGACCCTGGATGGGTGGCTTAACCTTTCAGCATCTCGATCTTCTCATCAGAAACAGAAGAACAAGCTAGTGCCTATGTCATAGGGTGGTTTTTAGGAATAAATGAGTTGCTGTATGTAAAGGGCTTATAACAGTGAATAGCACATGAGACCTTCGCAATGACCGCCAAAAGGTTTTCCTCAGCAGAATAATGTGATAAGATTTGTGGTGCTTCAAGAAATCACTCTCACTACTGCACGAGGGAAACTCGACTGCAGAAAAGACACTAGACTGTGGGACGGAACGTAGAGTGAAGGCAGAGAGACCAGCCAGAAGATTACAGCTCCCCAGGAGTAGGATGATGGTGGCTCAGACCAGGGCAGAAGCAGTGGAGGTGAAAAGAGGATGGATGAATAGGACTTGGTGAATAGTTGGGTTTGTGTGGTGGGCTGGGCGAAGGGAGTGGGCGTGAGGCAGCAGAGGAGTCGAGGATGCTTCCAAGGTTTCTAGTTTGGGCATCTTGGTGGTTGGGTAGCCAGTTTTTTGGTGGAAGGTGATGAATTAAATTTTGGACATGTTGAATTTAGACATGTGAGATGTTAAAATGGAGATATTGAACAGGGAGATGAGACATGGGGCTGCAGATAAAAATTTAGGAGCCACTAATATAAAGATGACAAAACCGTGGGAAGAGGCCAGGCACCGTGGCTCATGCTTGTAATCCAAGCACTTTGGGAGGCCAAGGCAGGTAGATCGCTTGAGGCCAGGAGTTTGAGACCAGCCTGGGCAGCATGGCAAAACCCCGTCTCCACTAAAAATACAAAACTTAGCTGGTTGGTGGTGCACACCTATGGTTCCAGCTACTTGGGAAGCTGAAGTGGGAGGACGGCTTGAGCCCAGGACATGGAGGCTGCAGTGAGTTGTGACTTTGTCACTGCACTCCAGCCTGGGCGACAGAGCCAGACCCTGTCTCCAAGCAAGCAAACAAACAAGCAAACAAACAAACAAACAACACCATGGGAAGAGATGAAACTACTCAGAAACAGTTCATGGAGCTTGGAGTTTGGAGTCCCATAGACCTGGGTCTGAATCTCCCCACCAGTTAGCCATATGGTTTTAGGAGAGTTATTTAGCTTCTCTGATAATCAATTTTTAATCTGAAAAATGAGAATAATTATACTTACACCGAAGGGTTATTGTGGAGGTAAATGAGACAATGTGTATAAAACACTGGGCACGGAGCTCAATCAATATTAATCCCTTTTCTTCTTTTACCCCTCCTCCTCACTCATCACATACAGTTTTTTCTACCTTGGTTTCTAAAGCCTTCTACATCCGAGTACACCAGGCCTGTGTGTATCTGTTGTCCAGGTGCTGAACCCAATGTAGTGCCTGTCCAGATGGGAACCTGGCTGCCCCAGGCAAGGTTGCCACACATAGGAGAGGGAGTCATGTTGTGAAATGAACACTGGTCTTCAAGTCAAGTGGACCTTGATTCGAGTCTCATCTCTGCTTCCCAGTTGCTTGGGATCTCAGGTAAATCAGTGCACCTGCCAGGGCCTCAGGCATCAGGTGATTCTGCTCTGTATTAGTTTCCTAGGGCTGTGGTAACAAAGTGCCACAAGCAGGGTGGCTTAAAACAACAGCCTCAGTCGGGTGCTGTGGCTCATGCCTGTCATCCCAGCACTGTGGGAGGCTGAGGTAGGTGGATCACGAGGTCAGGAGATCGAGACCATCCTGGCTAACACGGTGAAACCCTGTCTCTACTAAACAAAATGTAAAAAATTAGCCAGGCATGGTGGCGGGCGCCTGTAGTCCCAGCTACGCGGGAGGCTGAGGCAGGAGAATGGCGTGAACCCGGGAGGCAGAGCTTGCAGTGAGTCAAGATCGTGCCACTGCACTCCAGCCTGGGCGACAGAGTGAGACTCAAAACCAAACAAAACCAAAAAAAAAAAAAAAAAACAACAGCCTCATATTCTCTCATAGTTCTGAAGACTCGAAGTCTGAAGTCCACAGGATCATGCTCCTCTGAGACTCTAGGGAGGACCTTTTCTTGCCCCTTCCTGGCTTTTGGTGTTGGCCAGCAATCCTTGCCATTCTTTGGCTTGCAGCTGTGTCACTCTAGTCTCTGCCTCTGTGGTCACATGGCATCCTCCTCTTGGGTGTCTCTGTCTCTTCTCTTCTTATAAGGACACTGGTCATATTGGATTAAGAGCCTACCTTACTCTGGTATGACCTCATATTGACTAATTATATCTGCAATGGTCCTATTCCCAAATAAGGTTACATTCTCAGTTACTGGGGTTAGGACTTCAACCTATCTTTTTTGGGAACAACCCATAACATACTCCTAATATATTTTTTTCCTTTCAATCTGTAGAAAGTAAGAAAAAAAAATCTCTCCAGAGAAAAGAACTAGGGAACGTTAATTATATTTTCATTTGTTGTTAGAAAACAGATTTCTGACTCCTTAGAAATATGTGTTTTCTCTGTTAATTACGATCTCCTTGTGGCAAGTAATCATTGCAGGTAAAAGCTCTTTCTCATTTAGAGAACAAACACAAAGGCAAGAGTTGGACCCTGCTACATCTGGGGAGAAGAGATTTGTGCTAAATTGGAAAATACAACCCTTTTCTCCCTTCTGTGTTCTCTGGCACAATTTATTTCTAGGGTGGGGGCATTATCGGGGGTGGGGAATGTTTGCTTTCTCTGCTTCCATTAAATTGGACCTCTAGAAATCATTTGCCTTCTCCTGGTAGAGGTGGCAGTACACCTTTGCCTTCCTGCTTCAAGGACAACCCAGTGTCTGGGTGTGAGAGACTCTGATGGTTTCTCCATTTCATAAAATATCTTACCAGTCAACTCCCTTGAAGAAGTCATAACTGTGGATGCTGGAAGTTAATAAAGGGCCCATGTCCAAGAGGTCCTGGGCACCAAAAACTCATGGCCAATCACACTCCTTAATTTTTATTCAAATGAGTTGAAAACTGAGGTCCAGACAAAATCCTATGCATGGATGTTTACAGCAACTTTATTCATAATTGCCAAAACTGGAAAGCAACCAAGATGTCCTTCAGTAGGTGAATGGATAAACAGCCTGTGGGTATATCCCCATGATGGAGCATCACTCAGTGATTTTTTTTTTTAAAGCTATCAAGCCACAAAATGACATGGAAGAATTTTAAAGGCATATTGCTAAGTGAAAGAAACCATTCTGAAAAGGCTACATACTCTGTGATTCCAATGATATGACGTTCTGGAAAAGGCAAAACTATGGTGGCAGTAAAAAGATCAGTAGTTTGGAAGGAGGCAAGGAGGGATGAATAGGTGGAGCAGGGGCATTTTTAGGGCAGTGAAACTATTTTGTATGATGCTGTAATGGCAGGTACATGACATTTGCCAAAGCACATAGAATGTGCCACACA
Organism: Papio anubis; assembly: GCF_008728515.1. Lineage (NCBI taxonomy): Eukaryota > Metazoa > Chordata > Mammalia > Primates > Cercopithecidae > Papio > Papio anubis. Next base: position 70,994,582 of record NC_044991.1, read on the forward strand.
GAGAGGGAACTCTAAACTATGGGCTTTAGTTATTAAAAATATATTAGTATTCATTCATCAAGTACAACATATGTACTATACTAATGCAATATATTAATAATAGGTGAACTGCTTGCAGGGTTCAGGGGAGGAGAGGGAATATATGGAAGTTCTCTGTACTTTCTGTTCACTTGTTCTGTAAACTTAAAACTGTTCTAAAAAAAAATAAACTCTTAAAAAACAACCAACCAAACAACCAAAGAAACAAAAACCCCTCACAGGCCAGTCACTTTGGGGAAGCTCCTGGGGTCTATGAGTGTGGGACCTCTTGGGATTTTCCTTGTGAGGCAGAAGGCACTAATGCCTAATGCATCTCTTAACATCTGGGTGGCCTTATTTCAACCAGTACTCACCCTGTCTAAAAGGTTATCAGCTTTGAGTGGAGCTGCAGGCAAAAAGGTCCCATAGCTGGTCCAACAACTGTACAAGTGACCCCAGCACTTGGCAGGCCTGGTGGCAGATCAGCATATTGTATGTAGTCTGGAACATCTTAAGAATCCTAGCAGATGGTGCTAGGCAGTGACTAGGATAAGGCAAGTGAGACACTTACCTGGGGCATGAAATTAAAGGGGTTAGCCAATAAGCCTTAGCCATCAAGATTTTACTATTTTACAAGATTTTACTAATATTACTAATTTACTAATTTTACTGAATTACTAATATTACTGTAAAAAATTCATTGTAAACAAAATATCCAAGCTTTAAGGTGAGATCCAACCCTGTGCTTGCGTAACTTGGCCACACTCATCTCACTCTTGTCTTGGCCGCATCACATCCTGCTTTGATTTACTATTTTGAGATTTTAGTCATCTTGGCATTAATTTTTATTTTAAAAATTATTTTGGCAAAACATTGTTTATCTTGATGACTGAGATTTTGAGCACCTTCCTTTAAATTTTTTGCTCAAGGCAAGTGCTTGACTCATTACACCCTAGCCCAGGTCTTGCCCCTATGCAGGTTAATATATTCAATGATCAGGTTAATATATTCATTCAGTAAATGTTAATTAAGTGTCTACTATGTAGGTACTTGGTAGACAATATAACTGGCCCCATGGGTGTCCATCCTCCTCATTCCCTGGTCAGCCCATTGTTCAAGGAACTCACCACTATGTGGCCACAGCAGTATGCATGCATCCAAAACTAAGACTTCCTGGGCTGTCCCCTCTGCTCAGTGCTGAATGTTCCAGCAGCAGATGTCTTCACCAAGTCCTCAATGAGGTGCCATAGCACACTGAGGGGATCGGTGGCTGGTCGATTAATAGGTTCCCATTTGCTATGTAGGGGAAACAATTTGTTCTTACCAGAATAGACACATATCCTGGATTTCCATTGCCATCATGCCCTGGCAGCATCACCATCCATGAACTTGTGAAATGTGTCTTCATAGCAATAGTGTTCCCTTGGGCCACAGCAAGTGCAGTGAGGCAATGGGCTGGTGCTCACACAATTTGCTATTTTTACCATGCAGACATGAAGTGGCTAGCTTAGTAGAAGGTGAAGTGGTCCACTGAAGACTCAGCTCTGCCACCTTTAATGCTGGGCTGCTCTTGTGCAGGACATAGTAGTATATTCTCTGAAGCAGCAACTGCTATCTAATGTGTTATCTTCCATGACCAGAATACACAGCTCCTCTCCCTTAATTCTGAATTGCATCTACTCAGAGATCCTGAATGACACCAGAGACCACCGCTTGCCCAAGTCCTGTTTCTCTACCCAGCAGTCCAGCTCCCCTAACTGCATTCCTGTATTGAGGGCACCTACCATTTCTAACTATCTCCTCCTTCTGGCGGTGAGGCATATCCCCCAGACTTTTGGGAGTAGCTTGGATTCTAGCTTTAAGCCGGAGGACACCAGAACCGGGATATGCTGCTGACCTCATGGTGCTCATGCTTTCCCACTAGAGACTCTGACATCCAGATCCTCTATGTAGCCCCATAGTTTGCTCTGAGTATGCTAGGTACAGGAATATAGGTTGTGCACTGCACAAGTCCATAAGACACCATTCAAATGGAATGGCCTTGCCCAAGCAGTTAGGCATAAGGAAATTGCACCAACATATTGAAGGAAAGGGACATGGCAAACCAACTCTGGTGCCTAAATTTATGTGGTGATAACAACATTTATTTAATGTTTTGAAGCATTGTGCTTAGCCTTTTACATTGATCATCTCAGTTAATCCTTACAACAGTTCTGTTAGGTGATATTAATATCATCCTCATATTACAGATGGGGAAACTGAGACTCAGTGAGGTTGGGTAGCTTGCCAAGGACACACAGCCAGAAAGTGGTAGAGCCAGGATTTGAACACAGGAGGGTTAACTCCCCAGCCTTTGCACATAATCCAACCCTGGTTGTATTCCTGACTTCATTGCAAGACTGGGAGCTGGATCCACTTCTCAGAAGAACCTAAGACCTTGCCAGTATCCTAAACATGTTATGGGGGAAAGAGATTTAGAACTAGGCAAATGTGGATCAAAGCCATGCTCCACCATTTACCAATGCATCTTTGGCCTCATCCCATCATCTCTCTGAGCCTCCACTACCTGTTCCAATTTGCCTTTAATTGCTAAAAGGTATTGCACACTTACTGGATGTCAGGCACAGCTAAGAACTTTAACCACATGACCTCCTTCAGTCCTCATAACACATCTATCTGCAACCCTTTCTGATAGGACCCTGGCCTGGAGGGACATCCATGTGAGAACATGTATTAAAAGGGCTTTCGAAGTATCACCACATGATATGGTTTGGCTCTGTGTCAACACCCAAATCTCATCTCAAATTGTAATCCCCATAATCCCCACATGTTGAGGGAGGGACCTGTGGGAAGTGATTGGGTCACAGGGATGGCTTCCCTCATGCTCTTCTAGTGATAGTGAGGGAGTTCTCGCAAGAGCCGATGGTTTTAAAAGTGCTTGGAAGTTCCCCCTTTGCAGCATTCTCTCTCTCGCTGCCATGTGAAGAAGGTGCCTGCTTCCCCTTCCGCCATGATTGTAAGTTTCCTGAGGCCTCCCCAGCCATGGGAAACTGAGTTACTTAAACCTCTTTCCTTTATAAGTTACCCAGTTTGGGGTATTTCTTTATACAATGTGAAAACAGACTAATACACCATTCCATGCACACATGCTCATTGGCAAGAGTGACAGTTGCTAAGTCTACTGAGCCCTGACTTACACAAGGTGTTCTGCTAAGCAGTTAGGTGCAGCATCTTGGTTACCCTTGCGGTTACTGCCAGTTTCACAGGCATCTGAACTGAGGCTCAAAGATGTGAAATAACATTCTGTGGGCCACAAAGCTAACAGGTGGTGGGGCTGGTTTTTTAACTGAGGCAGGCTTATTGTAAAGCCCATGCTCTTAAATGTTGGTACCCAAAGGCCTCTCTGGATGGTCTCTCCTCACAGGGCCCCTTCTCAAATGCTGGATATTAATTTTAAAAAACCCATGTCAATTTGATAGGTGAATGATGGTATCTTAATATTTTAATTTGTGTAACATAGATTTCCAATGGTATTAACTTTGCTCTGTCACCCAAGCCAAAGTACTGTGGTCACTGCACCCCAGGCCACTGCATTCTGTCTCCTGAGTAGCTGGGACTACAAGTGTGCACCACCATACCCAGCTATTTTTTTTTTTTTTTTTTGTAGAGATGGGTTTCTGCCATATTGGCCAGGCTGGTTTCAAACCCCGGACCTCAAGTGATCCTCCTGTTTCTGCCTCCCAAACTGCTAGGATTGCAGGTGTGAGCCACTGTGCCTGGTAGCAATTAACTTCTTCTTCTTCTTCTTTTTTTTTTTTTTTTTTTAAGCAAAATCAAGTTTATTAAGAAAGTAAAGGAATAAAGGAATGGCTACTCCATAGGCAGGGTAGCCTCGTGGGCTGCTGGTTGGTTATTTTTATGGTTATTTCTTGATCATATGCCAAATAAGAGGTGCATTATTCATGAGTTTTCCGGGAAAGGGACAGGCAATTCCTGGAACTGAGGGTTACTCCTCTTTTTAGACCATATAGGGTAACTTCTGGATGTTACCATGGCATTTGTAAACTGTCATGGTGTTGGTGGGAGTGTCTTTTAGCATGCTAATATGTTATAATTAGCATATAATGAGCAATGAGGATGACCAGGGGTCACTTTCATCCCCCTCTTGCTTTTGGTGGGTTTTGGCTGGTTCTTTACCACATTCTGTTTATCAGTCAGCTCTTTGTGGCCTGTATCTTGTGCCAACCTCCTACCTCATCCTGTGACTAAGAATGCCTAACTTCCTGGGAATGAGGCCCAGCCGGTCTCAGCCTCATTTTACCCAGCCCCTATTCAAGATGGAGTCGCTGTGGTTGGAACCCCCTCCATTTTACAAGAGAATTCTTCTTCTTTTGTTTTTTGAGATGGAGTTTCACTCCTGTTGCCCAGGCTGGAGTGCAATGGCGCGATCTTGCCTCACCACAACCTCTGCTTCCCAGGTTCAAGCAATTCTCCTACCTCAGCCTCCCGAGTAGCTGGGATTACAGGCATGTGCCACCATGCCCAGCTAATTTTCTATTTTTAGTAGAGATGGGGTTTCTCCATGTTGGTCAGGCTGGTCTCGAACTCCCCGCCTCAGGTGTCCCGCCTGCCTCGGCCTCCCAAAGTGCTGGGATTACAGGTATGAGCCGCTGCTCCGGGCTATTACAAGGGGATTCTTAGTCCTAAGGGTTGCAGAGGGATGATGGTCCATCTTCTACAGCTTCTTTAGGCTGAGTAGGGGCCATGATATTCCTGCCTAACTATTAGGATCTCTCATATCCAGGGTAGAGAGGAGCTCAGTCAGGCAGCATTGGTAATGCTGAGGGCCATTCATAACTCCAAAATTTTGACAAAAGATGATATCCAAAGTCAACCAATTGGTGCTGCAGTCTATTTCCTTTGGGTCAGGGTTCTCTCCAGTATTGTTCCTTCGTGGTTTGCTAGGAAGAGGTTGCTGGAAAGGGATCCTGATCTAGACTCCAAAGGAGGGTTCCTAGATCTGGTGCAAGAAAGAATTCAGGGTGAGTCCACAGAAGAAAATGAAAGCGAGTTTATTAAGAAAGAAAAGGAGGCCGGGTGCGGTGCTTCATGCCTGTAATCCCAGCACTTTGGGAAGCTGAGGTGGGCAGATCACGAGGTCACGAGATCAAGACCATCCTGGCCAACATGATGAAACCCCGTCTCCACTAAAAATACAAAAATTAGCTGGGCGTGGTGGTGCATGCTTGTAATCCCAGCTACTCGGGAGGCTGAGGTAGGAGAATCTCTTGAGCCCGGGGGGCGGAGGTTGCAGTGAGTTGAGATCGTGCCATTGCACTCTAGCCTGGTGACAGAGCGAGAGTCCGTCAAAAAAAAAAAAAAAAGAAGAGTAAAGGAATAAAAGAATGGCTACTCCGTAGGCAGAGCAGCCATGATGAACTTCATAATGTCTTTTGGTCATTCCTATTTTAACTCCTGTGGATTGCAAGATCATGTCTTTTGTCCATGTAAAAAACGGGGTTAGGGTGTGGTCCTCTACATACTGATGGAGAAGAAATTTTAGATCTTATGTTCTTCATTATATGACAAATAGTATTTTTTGAATTTTAATTTTGTTTGTGGTGCTTCCTGATGTATAAAAGGTAGGCAGATGACTATAGTCAAGTATATCAGTTTTTCTTTTTTGAGTCTTTCCTTTTATCTTTTTCTCCTCTTGCTTGAAAAGTCATACTTCTCTTGATATCAGAAAAAAATACTAATCTATATTTTATCCTAGTTTTTCATGGTTTTGTTAAAATAATAGCTCTTTGATTTGAAATTTATTTTATTTTACGTTATTATTGTTATTATTATTATTATTATTATTATTATTATTGAGACAAAGTCTTGCTCTGTCACCCAGGCTGGAGTGCAGTGGCATGATCTTGGCTCACTGCAGCCTCTGCCTCCTGGGTTCAAGCGAATCTCCTGCCTCAGCCTCCCGTGTAGCTGGGACTACATGAGTGCGCCACTATGCTCAGCTAATTTTTTGTATTTTTAGTAGAGATGGGGTTTCGCCAGGTTGGCCAGGCTGGTTTCAGACTCCTGGCCTCAAGTGATCTGCCTGCCTCGGCCTCCCAAAGTGCTGGGACTACAGGCGTGAGCCACTGCGCCTGGTTGAAATTTATTTTGATATATGGTATGAAACTGAACTTTTTCCTGCCCCAAATTGTTAATGAATTGTTCCTGCATTATTTATTGAGCACCCCACAAAACTCCTCATTAATTAATTAATTAATTAATTTTTTTAGACGGAATCTCCCTCTGTTGCCCAGGCTGGAGTGCTGTGGCATGATCTTGGCTCACTGCCACCTCCGCCTCCCGAGTTCAAGCGATTCTCCTGCCTCCGCCTCTGGAGTAGCTGTACCACGGACGCGTGCCACCACACTTGGCTAATTTTTGTATTTTTAGTAGAGACAGGGTTTCACCATTTTGGCCAGGCTGGTCTTGAACTCCTGACCTCAAGCAATCTGCCTTCCTCGGTCTCCCAAAGTGCTGGGATTACAGGCATAAGCCACAGTGCCTGACTGAAATTCTCCATTAATTTAAGTGCCACTTTAAACAATACTAAATTCCTATGTAGACTCGGGACTCTTTTCAGGCTTATTCTTTCATAGCTATGTCTATTCTTTGATGCTGCTTTAATTATTATAATTTTACAACCCATTTTATATCTGGTAGATAAAACGCATTATTTATATTTTTTTAAATTTTCTTTATTATTTAACCTCTTTTATTTTCTGTTCGAACTTTAGACTAATATTTTTAACTTTTATAAGCTTTCCAGCCAGGGAGTTTTTTGCTTTTTTTTTTTTAAGACGGAATTTCGCTCTTGTTGCCTAGGCTGGAGTGCAATGGTGCGATCTTGGCTCACTGCAACCTGCGCCTCCTGGGTTCAAGCAATTCTCCTGCTTCAGCCTCCTGAGTAGCTGGGATTACAGGCATGCGCCACCATGCCCAGCTAATTTTGTATTTTTAGTAGAGATAGGGTTCTCCATATTGGTCAGGTTGGTCTCGAACTCCTGACCTCGGTGATCTGTCCACCTTGGCCTCCCAAAGTGCTGGGATTACAGATGTGAGCCACCACGCCTGGCCTTTTTTTTTTTTTTTTTTTTTTTTAAAGTTGGAGTCTTGCTCTTGTCAAACAGGCTGTAGTGCAATTACCAGATCTCAACTCACTGCAACCTCTGCCTTCCGGGTTCAAGTGATTCTCCAGCCTCATCCTCCTGAGTAGCTGGGATTACAGGCACCTGCCACCATGCCTGGCTAATTTTTGTATTTTTAGTAGAGATGGGGTTTCACTATGTTGGCCAGGCTGGTCTTGAACTCCTGACTTCAGGTGATCCACCCGCCTCGGCCTCCCAAAGTGCTGGGATTACAGGCATGAGCCACTGCATCTGGCCCTAGCCAGGTTTGAATTGCAATTCTATTAAACTTTCATATAACTTTAAGCAGAAATAATCCATTTGAAATATTGTTTTCTTATCCTTGAATATGGTATGTTCTCTAACTATGCAAATCTTTTTTTATATTCTCTACAAAGTTTTGTCACTGCTTTAAATAATTCTGCATGTATCTTTTTTTTTTTTTTTTTTTTTTTTTTGAGATGGAGTTTCACTTGTCTCCCAGGATGGAGTGCAGTGGTGCGATCTTGGCTCACTGCAACCTCCTCCTCCCAGGTTCAAGCGATTCTTCTGCCTCAGCCTCCTGAGTAGCTGCAACTACAGGTGCATGTCGCCACGACCTGCTAGTTTTTTATATTTTTAGTAGAGACAGGGTTTCACCATGTTGGCCAGGCTGGTCTCAAACTCCTGACCTTAGGTGATCCGCCTGCCTTGGCCTCCTAAAGTGCTGGGATTACAGGCATGAGCCATCACGCCTGGCCCTGCATGTATTTTAAACATTTTATTTGTAGGTTAAAAAAATCAATCAATCAATCAATCAATTAATCATTTAATGATCTATCATCTGTCAACTGGGATCATCTTCCAGGGGACTTCTGACAATCTCTGGACACATTTTTAGTTGTCACAACTGGAAACTAGCTATTGGAATCTGTTGGGTAGAGGCCAGGGATGCTGCTATACATTGTACAATGCCCAGGGCAGCCCCTACACACAAAAATTATTAGTGTCAGATGTCAGTAGTGCTTACGTTAAGAAACTATCATCTGGCCAGGCGTGGTGACTCATGCCTGTAAATCCCAGCACTTTGGGAGGCTGAGGTGGGCAGATCACGAGGTCAGGAGTTTGAGGCCACTCTGGCCAACATTGTGAAACCTTGTCTCTACTAAAAATACAAAAAATTAACTGGGTATGCTGATGTGTGCCTGTAATCCAAGCTACTCAGGAGGCCGAGGCAGGATAATTGCGTGAACCTGGGAGGCGGAGGCTGCAGTGAGCCAAGATCACGCCATTGCACTCCAGCCAACTCCGTCTAAAAAAAAAAAGAAAAGAAAAAAAAGTGTCATCTATCTATATTGTGAGTGAAGTCTTTTCCCCACGGATTGTCCTACTGGCAGAGCAGTAACTTGGTCAGTAACAGAGGAGATCTGTTAAGCGTGTCAGGGGTTGGTCCATGTCCTCTGGGTGTTTGCTCAAAGCCCTGGGAAGAGCAGCCTCCCTTGAGAGGCAGCATCCCTTGACTTTCACAGAGCCCAAGAACACCATGGTGTGTGGCCCTTGACCATGGCTCAGGCTCTTACAGTTCTCATAGAGAGACTAGGTGTCCCAGAGGAGGTGTCTTCTGGGGAGAGACCAAGAAGGCCTGAAAGAAAATCCATGATTCCGCCAAACTCACATCTGGTGATGGAAATCAGAGGTGTGGTTGCTGGGGTTGGGGAGAGGATAGAGTGGAAGGGCCTCAAGGGAAGTTTTGGGGATTATTTCTGGCACAGTGAGCCTGGGCGACAGAGAGTGTTTTTTCCCCAGGACTTTTTATTCTTTAAACAAGGCACAACTATAGGTGCAGTATCCCCCCTCTTTTTTTTTTGAGACAGGGTCTCGCCCTGTTGCCCAGGCTAGAGTGCAGTGGTGCAATCACAGCTCACTACAGCCTCAGTCTCCTGGGCTCAAGTGATCCTTCTGCCTTAGGCTCCTGAGTAGCTGGGACTACAGGCATGTGCCACCAAGCTTGGCTAATTTTGTTATTATTATTTATTTTTGGTAAAGACATCGTCTCACTATGTTGCCCAGGCTGGTCTCCAACTCCTGGGCTCAAGTGATCCTCCTGCCTTGGCCTCCCAAAGTGCTGGGATTAATTACAGTTGTGAGCCACTGTGCCTGGCCGTCCAGAAGGCCCTTGATATCCTGCTCCAGCCCCAGCTCATTCCCCTTTCTCTCTCCCCAGAGGCAGCCAATGTCCAGAAATTGGTAGCTATCTTTCACATCCATATTTTTGTATTTTTTCAAGCAGTGTAGTTTGGTGTTTTTTGTATTCAATTTTTTTATTGCAGTAAAGTATACGTGATATAAGATTTACCATGTTAACCATTTTAGTCTATTAAGTACATTAATTAGTTACTCACCTAATTAAGTAATTAAATAATTTGGTATATTAAGTCCATTTAGCATATTAAGTACAGCGATATTAAGTACATTCATATTGCTATGCAACCATCACCACCATCCACCTCCGGAACTCCTTTCATCTTGCAAAATTGAAACTCAGTACTCATTAAGCAATAACACCTCCATTCCCCCAGCTCCTGACAACCACCATTCTACTTTCTGTTTTTATGAATTTTGCTCTTCTAGAGACTTCATGTAAGTGGAATCATATAGTATTTGTCTTTTTGTGTTTGGTTTACTTCCCTTAGCTTAATGTCCTCAAGGTTTATCCATATTGTAGCATGTGTCAGAATTTATTTCCTTTTTAAGGCTGAATAATATTCCATTTTTGTGAGTGTATATAGATACACACACACCACACACACACACACATATATATGCACACACACATACTGTACCACATTTTGTTTATCTGTTCTTTCATCAATGGACACTCGGGTTTCTTCTACCTTTTGGCTATGGTGAATAATGCTGCTGTGAACAGGTGTACAAATACCTTTCCGGGACACAGCTTTGAATTCTTCTGGGTATATATCCAGAAGTGTAATTGCTAGATCATATGGTAATTTTATGCTTAATTTTTTGAGGAACTGCCATATTGTTTTTCACAGTGGCTGTATCATTTTACACTCCTACCAACGGTGTACAAAAGCTCTGATTTCTCTGTATCCTCACCAACACTTGTTTTTTTTCTCTCTCTGCTTTTTTTTTTTTTTTTTAAACGGAGTCTTGCTCTGTCAGCCAGGCTGAAGTGCAGTGCAATGGTGCGACCTTGGATCCCTGCAACCTCTGCCTCCCGGGTTCAAGGTTTCAAGTGGTTCTCCTGCCTCAGCTTCCCGAGTAGCTGGGATTACAGGCACGCACCACCACACCTGGTTAAATTTTGTATTTTTAGTAGAGATGGGGTTTCACCATATTGGCCAGGCTGGCCTTGAACCCCTGACCTCAGGTGAAGTGCTGGGATGATAAGTGTGAGCCCCTGCGCCTGGCCTCTCTCCCCTTTATTAATAGTAGCCATCCTAATGGGTGTGAAGTGGTATCTCATGGCTTCAATTTGCACTTCCCTAATGATTAACGATGTTGAGCATCTTTTCATAGGCTTATTGGCCATTATCTTCTTTGGAGAAATGTCTCCTCAACTCCTTTGTCTATTTTTGATTTGGATTGTGTGTTTTTGTTGCTTGTTGAGTAGTGTGTTTCTAAACATTACCCTTAAAGTACCACACTGTGCATATTTTTTCTGCATTTTCTTTTTCACTTAATATTCTTTTTAATTTTTTTTTTTTTTTTTTTTTTTTTTTGAGACAGTCTCGCTCTGTCATTCAGTCTGGAGTGCAGTGGTGCGATCTTGGCTCACTTCAACCTTCGCCTCCTGGGTTCAAGCAATTCTCCTGCCTCAGCCTTCTGAGTAGCTGGGATTATAGGCGCCCACCACCATGCCGGGCTAATTTTTGTATTTTTAGTAGATATGAGGTTTCACCATGCTGGCCTGGCTGGTCTTGAGCTCCTGATCTCAAGGGATCTGCCCGCCTCGGTCTCCCAAAGTGCTGAGATTACAGGTGTGAGCCACTGCACCCGGACCCATTTAATATTCTTTACTTAATTTGTTTTAACTGCTGTATAATACTCTACTGTGTTGCATACTTCTCTTCTCCGGTCTTCTATTATTGGACATTTAGGTGGTTTCCAATTGTTCTGTATGACACTGCTTCAGTGAACATCACTATTTGTTTGTGTATATTTATTTTTTAACCAGTCATAATATTGTTTTTCAGTTGGTTCTCTTGTGTTCTCTAGAAAGACAATATTATCACAAACTGAAAATAATACTTTTGTTGCTTTCTTTCCTATAGTTATGATTCATATCTATTTCTGGTCTGGTACATTGCTTAGAAATTTCAGAACAGTAGTAAACAGCATTGGGAACAGTGACTATCCTTGTTTTGTTCTTGACGTTAATGAAGTTGCCTCCTGAATTTTACTGTTAAGGATGATTTCGGCTTTTGGTTTGAAATGTTAATTTTTATTTATCATCTTGAGGTATTATTTTTCATTTGAATTTATAAAATGAATTTTATAGACTAAATATTATTATAGTATTTTTTCTTTTACAAATTATTATAGTAATAGCCTTCTAATATTGAAACAACCTTGGAGTTTTTTGATGTATTATTCTCCCAGTCTATTGCAGGATTATGTTTGCTTGTATCTTTTTAGTATTTTTGTATGTATAACATATTAAGTGTGATTGGCCGGTTTTTGTTGTTGTTGACTATCTTTTAAGCCACAGTTACAAGGTTTTTTCTTTCCTAATAGGACATTATTCAGATATAATTTACATACAGTAAACTACAAAAACCTTAAGTGTACAGCTTGATGAATTCTGACAAATATATACACCTCAGTCACCATCATCCAGATCAAGATATGGCACATTTTCGTGGTCCCAGAACATTCCCTTGTGGCCCCTCCAGTCAGTCTTCCATCCACACCCCAGCAACCACTTCCCTGGTTTCTATCACCAGAGATTAGTTTGGTCTGTTCTGTCCTTGAACTTGTCCTATATATGATCATATAGTTTGTACTCTTCTGTATCTGGTTTCTTTCATTCAACATAAAGTTTTTATTAACAAATTTAAAAAAGTTTTCAAAATTTGTTTTTTTGGAGATGGAGTCTTGCTATGTTGCCCAACCTGGAGTGCAGTGGCTATTCACAGATGTGATCATAACTCACTGCAGCCTCAAACTTCTGGGCTTAAGTGATCCTCCAGCCTCAGCTTCTCGAGTAGTTGGGACTGCCTGGTGCCTGGCTGCGTAATGTTTTTGCGGTTCATCCAAAATATTATATCAATAGTTTTGCTAGCTTTGTAAAATGAACTGATAAGATTTACATGTTTTGGCCAGGCATGGTGGCTCGTGCCTGTAAGCATTTTGGGAGTCTGAGGCAGGAGAATCGTTTGAGCCCAGGAGATCGAGGCTATAGTGAGCTATGATGGTGCACTGCACTCCAGCCTGGGTGACAGGGTGAGACCCTGTTTCCAAAAAAAAAAAAAAAAATTTACATCTTTTTCTTTTCATGCCCTGAAAGAGCTAATGTTACAAAATTTATTTGTTCTGTGAAAGGTGAGGTAACTCACCTGTGAAATCATCTGAGGCTATAACCATTTTAGGAGGCAATACTTTAAGAACTTTCTTTAAATATTTTTCCTTTATTATTGTTCTATTCAGATAGTCTACTTTTTGTTGAAGCAATTTTTTAATGTTATGTTTTCCCAGAAAGTAATCCATTTCATTGCAGTTTTGAAATTATAAGCATATAATTGTATGTAGAGTCCTCTTAGAGTTTTAAAACATGTAGTTTCCCTTTTGGCATTTATAACATTTATTCGTGTTCCTTTTTTTTTTTTTTTTTTTTGAGACAAAGTCTCGCTCTGTCACCCAGGATGGAGTGCAGTGGTGCAATCTCAGCTCACTGCAACCTCTACCTCCTGGGTTCAAGAGATTCTCTGACTCAGCTTCCCAAGTAGTTGGGACTATAAGTGCAACACCATGCCTGGCTAATTTTTGTATTTTTTGTAGATATAGAGTTTCGCCATGTTGGCCAGGCTGGTCTTGAACTCCTGGCCTCAAGTGATCCACCCGCCTCGTCCTCCCGAAGTGCTGGGAGTACAGATGTGAGCCACCACGCCTGGCCTGTTTGTGTTTCTTCTAATGGTAGAAGCAAAGCTGTTTTATGAACCAACTCTAAAATTTATTTATTAATCCTGCTGTCTTTCTGATTGTTAAGATTACTAATCAATAATATTTGCTTTTAACTGTTTTACAGCTTTCGTCCCCTGGTTATTTTGATCTTTTATTAAAACCAAATTACTTAAATGAAAGTTTAGTTTACCTATTTTTATTCTTTTCTGATTAACCATAAAGGCTATTTAAGGCTACAAATTTGCCTATGAATCAGCTTTGTCTCATCTCCTAAGATTTCTTATATGTTTTCTCTTTTCCATTGTTTTTAACTAGTCTGTTTGCAGTTTCGATTTTTGCTCTTTAGCTCAAATATTATCCAGGAGAGCACTTAAAAATATCTAAGTGATTGGGCTGTTTAGTTTGTGCGATAGGAAAGAAGTGTTTAGAATTCCCCATGGCTTTCTAGGGAACGTATTTCCGTCTCTTTAGCATCCTTTGCGTTATACACAGCAGTGACAGATGTAGGTGTAGGAGCTTTAGGGGAGCTCAGTCTGAGTCCAATTACTCTGCATAAAAAAGAGCGCAAGATAGATGCCTCTTTAGAGTTATCAGGGAGATGTGAGAAGGGAAGGGTGCAGATGCCTTGTGGCTGAGACACAGGAAACTCACAGAACTTATGAGTAAATGGGCCCAGTTGGAAGTTGGAGTATGGGTAGGAAGGGAACTGGCTGAGAGTTAATTTTGGAACAGCATATTGGAATGAGCAAGATTTAACTGCTTTACTTGTATAGAGTCTAACCTGTAGACAACCAGGAATCATTTAGGATTTCTTGCATGCAAGTGACATGATTGAGATTTATTCTCAATGTTAAGATCCCACTCACCTCCCAGAATGCTGGTAGTCAGGCAGAAGATGGAAAGATTCTTTTTTGGAGCATATGACAAGCCCAAGAGTAGAGCCCTAACGACACTGACACCGGAGCCTTCTCAACAAAGTGTCCTGTTCAGATCTCCTTGTATGCCTCTTAGTTGAAAAGCTCAGAAGTCCCAATCAATTTTCAGTGTCTCAGTCTTTAATATGAGCAGAAAATCAAAAGTCACTTGACATTTAAGAAAAGCTTCTACCACGAAGGATAAATAAACAATAAGCAAATAAACAAATAAGCAAAGGAAAAAAAGCAAGCTAGAGGAGGTAGATGATGCAGGGAGAAGAAATCTTAAAAACATTAACATTCTCAGAGATACAACACAAGATAGAAAGATATGGCACTCATGAAACAAGGAATGCTGATGAAAAGAACACACAGAATTCAGAGAACAATAAAACACCAGAAACACAAAGAAATTAACAGCAAAAAAAAAAAAAAATGCTTAAACATGAACAATTCACCAGAAGGATTGAATGGTAAAGTTGAGTTAATATTTCAAAAAGAAAGTGATGTCTACAAAGAAATGGGAAACAGGAAAGAAAAAGATGAGAAGAACTAGAGAAACAGACTAGGGGGTCCAACATCCAAAAAACAGGAGTTTAAGAATGAAAGGATATAGAAAATGAAAGGGCATGCATCATCAAAGAAATAAGGAAAATTTCTAGAACTGAAGGATGTGGAATTCTAGATTGATGAGACCCATCAAATGCTCAGTAAAACATGCTTTTGAAAAGAGATTTTTTTCTTTCTTTCTTTTTTTTTTTTTTAAAGAATTATGCATCTGAATTTTCTGGTTTACTTAGAAGATAATTAATGCTAAAATTGGAGAATACAAGTTAACTTTATTTTTAATTTTTTAATTTTTTTTGAGACGGAGTCTTGTTCTTGTCGCCCAGGCTGAAGTATAATGGCAAGACCTCGGCTCACTGCAACTTCTGCCTCCTGGACGCAAGTGATTCTCCTGCCTCAGCCTCCCGAGTAGCTGCGATTACAGGAGCGTGCCACCACCTTGCCCAGCTAATGTTTGTATTTTTAGTAGACATGGGGTTTCACCATGTTGGCCAGGCTAGTTTCGAATTCCTAACCTTGTGATCTGCCCGCCTCAGCTTCCCAAAGTGGTGGGATTACAGGTGTGAGCCACCACACCCACCCAAGTTAACTTTAATGCCAGAGTTGGAGAATACAAGATAATTTGTGATTTGCATGTGGCCAGACTGCATATAAAAGGACCTGTGGCTGCATCTGATAACCAGTGTCATGTCAAAGAAATAGACATTCCTATAATGAAAGAATGTCATGTAGAAACATAGTATCCTAATTTTTAAAGTATTTTAGATTTGGTTGAGAGAACAATCTGTCACTTACAAAATAAGGAGGAGGAAAAAACAAACAATTTACCCCCCCCTTTTTTTAGAGCTATATAGTTTACAAAGTGCTGTAGCCTATGTGTGATAAACTAGCTAAATTTATCTTTTTTTCTCAGAACAATATAAACATATCAATTAATCTTAACAATATTGCAAGCGAGGCATTATGGCTCCCATATTGCAGACAAGAATGAGGCTCAGAGAGGTTAAGCAAATTGTCCAAGTTCATAGAGTTGAGATGGCAGAGGTGGGGTTTAAATGGCAGTCTCTGATTCTCTTGGTCTGTCCCTTATCATCACCTTGAGGTCACAAGACGGTTGAAGAAGGAAGAAGGAGAAAGGGTGGAAAACAAAGGGCAAAAAAGAATGTGTACCAGCCCTGCCTTTTGTGACATCTCTCTGAAGTCCACCCAGCAGCCTCTTCTTAAGTATCATTTGCCAGACTATACTATGTGGCCACCTCTCTTGGCAGAGGAAGCTGGGAAATGCAGCATTTTAATTGGACTGCTTCCTTGGGTGAAACCAAATCTCTGTTAGGAAGAAAGATTTGAGTTGGCAGCCAGGAGTCTCTGTGAAAGCCAGGAATGAAAGCAGCTAAGGTGTCCCTTTCTTTGGCTAGCTAGAAGCTGTTTACATGGATAGTCTTTTTTTTTTTCTCCCCTTGACTTTGGATAATGTGGATTATTTTCATGCAGTAGAACCAAAATTTCTATATAGTGAGTGTATTTAATATTTAAATATGGCGAGTTCACTGGCTTTTTCTGTCCTTGGACAAGATTTTTATGATGGTTCCAAATCCTGTTAAATTTGATCTGAGTTGTTTTGCTAAGTAGCACTCAGTGTTTTAAGCTCCCTGAAAGTTGTTACCCATAGTTTTCTAGGCTTTTCTTTCTGTGCCCTCTTCCCCAGGACCATTTCCTCTCTGTCCTCTTCCCCACTTCCCATTCTCCTTCTCCACCAGTTCAATTGCTGTCACCTCTTACTGAAATCTCAGCTCATGCAATGCTAGAGAGAATCTCTAGTTCAACCAGTTGGTGTTGCAGACAGGGAAACTGAGGCCCAGAAAGTCAGGGCGATCTCTGGCAAGGACTAATGACCTCTGGCTCTCCTCAGTCTTCTTGAAGTAAGGTCAGTGATTCTTATTCCCAGGAGGAAAGACAGAGAGCGAAGGCCCTGAACTGGGAAAGAGACTAGGGGCCTTCGAGGAAACAAAAGGAAGCTGGCATGGCTGCAGTGCAGGGAGTGAGGAGGAGATTGGCTTGAACCAAAGCTAGAAGGGTTCTCAGGATCATGGGAAGCCAAGGCATGCAGGTGATGCTGAGGATATGGGGTGTATTGGCTTCTGAAGGGTATCAGCTGGGAAATGGTGTAATTTAGCTTTAAATCTTAAAGGGTCCTTATGCCTGCTTCATTGAGACATATTGGGAAGGGCAAGAACACAAAAGAGGAGAAGAGTGAGGGCTACTACAGTTGTCCTGGGAAGAGATAATGGAGGCTTGAACTAACATAGAGGCAGTCGGATTGGAGGGGTGAGTGGATGGACGTAGAGTGTATTGTCAGGCTTTGATGACAGATTTGGGGATGGAAGTATGGGAGAGGGGAAAGGGAGAGAATCCTAGGGTTCTGTCTTGTGCAAATAAGTAGATGAAAGAGCCAAAGAGTCCTTCATGGAATTAGGGAGCACTGGAGGAGGAAAATATTGGAGTGGAACATCCAAAATTCACTTTTGTGCTGAAATTTCTGTGATACAATCTCGTGGAGATGTCAGTAAGGTAGCTAGATGTATATCATGAGCCAGATTTTTCTGTTTTATTTCTAATTGGCTATTGTTATATATAGGAAAACTATTGCTTCATACAAATATATATATATATATATTTTTTTTCTTTTCTTTTTTTTTTTTTTTTGAGATGATCTCATTCTGCTGCTCAGGCTGGAGTACAGTGGTGGGAACACAGCTCACTGGAGCCTCAACCTCCTGGGCTCAAGTGATCCTTAAACCTCAGTGTCTCTATTAGCTGGGACTATAGGCATGTGCCACCATATCTGGATGATTTAATTTTTTTTTTTTTTGTAGAGATAGGGGTCTCAGTATGTTGCCCAAGCTGGTATCAAACTCCTGGGTTCAAGCAATCTTCCTACCTCAGTCTTCCAAAGTGTTGGGATTATAGGCATGAACCATTGAGTCCAGCTGCAAATATACTTTGTATTAGACCATTTTACTGGCTTCTCTTATTAGTTCAAATAGCTTTTCTGTGATGTTTTTGGTGTTCTGATATGTAATTATATTGCCTGCTAATAATGATAAATGTGTTTCTTCCTTTCCAACCATTTTACCCCTTATTATTTTTCTTGTTCTATCACATTGGCTATAGTAGAGGTCTTTTTACAGTTAGCTTTTTAAATATATATAATTTTTAATAAAAAAATATGGAATGCTTCATGAATTTGGATGCCATCATTGTGTAGGGGCACACTAATCTTCTCTGTATTGTTCCAATTTTAGTATATGTGCTGCCAAAGCGGGCACTACAGTTAGTTTTAATGGTAAACATAATATTTGATGTTTGAGCAGCTAAGAGGAAGATGATTTTGAGACAGTTTCGAGGCAGTGTATACAGCTCAGAAATCATGACAGAAGCTTAGATGTGGTGTGATAATGCCTTTGAATAAGGTGATGTCTTAGTTCCTGCTGCTGTCACACAATACCACAGACTGGGTAATTTATAGTGAGCAGAAGTTTATTGGCTCATGGTTCTGGAGGCTGGGAAATCCAAGATCAAGGGGCCGGCATCGGACGAGGGCCTTCTTGCTATGTCATCTCATGGTGGGAGGGCAAAGAGACGTCGAGAGAGTGAGCAAATTGTCCAACTCGCAGCCTCAAACCCTTAAATGCATTCATGGAGGTGAAGCCTTCATGACTAAACACATCCCTTGAGGTGCCACCTCCCAACAGGCCCCACCTTCTGACACTGTTGCATTGAGGATTCTGTTTCCAACACATGCTTTTTGGGAGACACAGTCAAACCAGAGCAGGTGATAACTGAAGACATAAAAAGGGATATAAATACCAACTCTCTTACCCTCATACTCATAGCCAGAAGAATGGTCTGTCCATAAAACTTGATCACAGTGCTTCAAACCTGAAGCATGGTGGTCAAATTGACAGGAAACTAAGAATATCTAAACAGTAAATGTTAAAGTTGGGTACAGTGTGCTCGTTTGGAAAAGAGAACAGAGAAGAAATTGATCATAATTCTCAGTTTATGAACAGCTGTAAAAAGGTAGGATCAGAAGAAATCGACAGATAAGTATATTTTAAAATCAGTGTCCATGATTGAAGCTTAATCTTCCAAAATATCCTGTAATGACTATAATTTATGTAATGCCAGTGTGCATATAACATATCACTTGGTTTCCTCAACACCTCAGTGATATGGGTAGTAATTCACATTTATCTACAATTTGACATTTTCTAACATGCTTAGATTACCTCATTTGATGTTTACATTCCCAGGGCTTACTCCCTTGCAATTAAGGCTCCAATAAAAATCCATCTGCTTTTAGTTCTTTGCACAGAATGTCCTGCATTCTCTCTACTCGGCCTTTGTCCATGTGGCCCACCTTGTGATGCCTGTTTCTCCTTCACAACCCGGTTCAGCCCCAAGGAAAGGCCTCTGTTCCATTGTCAAAAGGGAGAGGTGCATGTAGCCAGCAAGGCCTTGAAGGAATACAAGCCAAGTAGCAGGTGTAGCACAACTCAAATATGCTGTGCTATTTGACACTGCATTACCTACTGGCCTAAGCTTTGCTGAGCTCCCTTGCTTTAGGGAAGAAAAGAAAAAAAAAAGTCCTCTTTAGCCAGCTGCATTTCTTTTTCCCATTTCCAGAATGTACCAGGGAGGGTACACATGTGATTGTCCATGGGCTCACCTTTACCCATCACTCCTCTGGGGCAGATGCCAAATCATGTGTCTCGTGATGCAAGAGCTTCATGGGGGTGGAGCAGGGCTGGGTGCTGTCTCAGAGGGAATGAATGGCCCAAAGCTCCAGGTCTGGACAGTCTGAGGCCCTCTTGCTGGGAGTAGCATTTTGGGAAAAATGAAATACACTTGGCTGGATCTGAAACTTTCTGCAGTTAGGGTTGGTTGTGTGGAAGGGGATCTTGGGTGGCCTTTAAGCCTTGGAGACCCCTAGTCCAAGATCTCTAAGGATGTATTCCTAGACCCTTCCAGCTTGTCTGCATTGCCAGTGTTGGTCACTCTTCTGTGCATGCTCCAAGCTGTCTCTGCTGTCAGGTTGCAAGATTGTTGTGGAAACAGGCCGAGCCTATTCCATCTCGCTCAGTCACAGGGCCTTGTCAGGTGCCTGGCACACAGGGCTGCAGCAAGTGTGGGTTGATTTGAAACCACAGTTGAGCCTCCTGCCTCAGCATCTCAGTCATTGCGCCATAGCCGGTCACGTGGCTGCCTACAAAGGAGTAGGAGATAAAAGAATCCCAGGTGACTTTGTGGGTTAAAGAGGTTTTAAAGCTCTTGCTTTAGAAGCTCAGGTAAAACTTTCATCCTGTGTTGACTGGATAAAGCATTCTGTCAGCCATCCGGGGCTCGTCTAGGACTGGGGGCAGGGGAGAAGGGAGAGCAGTGTTGTCACTTTAATTGCATTGGCATAAATATTTGATATTCAATAAATTAGATCTGGAGCAAGGAAAACATTCTTGCAAATGGATTTTTTACCTGGAGCCCAGCCCCATTAGCAGAGGAGTAGAGGGCAGCCTGCCCCAGGGCCGGTAATTAACTCAAGTGGAGCAGAACTAAGCATTTTTGACAGCCTTCCTAGTGTGGAATTAACTGTCATCTTGGAGGGAGGAAGAAAGTGCACTGTCACATTACGGGCTTATGAGAGGTTCTCCAGTGCTGCCAGCCCCCTGAGTTTACTTATGTCTCCCCTTCATGCCCTGCAATGTTATTTTCATCATTAGAGACAAGTTTAAAAGCAACTAACGATGTATTTTATATCCACGTACCAGAATCACAGATTTCACCAAAAGAGAAGACATTAGCATGGTAATTCAATTTTTTTTTTCCTTTTGGCAGTTGTAATGAAACAAGATACAGTGGATGCTGTTAGAAGTCACAACACCGATATCTGGAGATAGTACAAGCTGGATTTTTTTTTTCTCCTCTCTGTATCAGTACTTGCCTGTAATGAGCATAGCTTAGCCACTGTCTGTGCTATCTCCCCCCGCCCCCACCCAGTGTTTATGAAAGTAGCAATTGCTTCTGAGAAAAGGCAGCTTTTCTGAAGCTCCTTCTAGAAGCCACTGCTTGTCTTGTTCTGTGGAAACTGATACAGTAGAAATTGGAGTTGTGCCGGGTCTGGTCTTGGCAATGTGTGTACAGGCAATTTTTTATAAGGTTGCAGATCTCAGCCAGACTCTCCAGCTAGGCTGGGTGTGAGGATGGAATCTCCAGCGATGCTCAGCTGGCTTCAGAGGGAAGGGCTGCCTGTGCACTTGTGTGTGTTGAGAGGGGTGAGTTGTGTAGCCTGGTACACAGATCATGAACATCTGCTTCTCCTAGATTTTCTGCCTACTTCCACAGCAGTAAAACCACGACTCATTGTCTTCATCACTCTGCCTAAACACTGCTTCCTTCATGCCCTACAGCCAATGGGAGCTGGAATCGCCCTTGATTTCCCCTTTCTACCATCTTAAGCACAGTGGTCCGAGGCTTACCCTCCTCTTAGAACTTGACCCTCTTCCTCTGTCTGGCACCACTCCCTGCACAGTGGTAGGTCTGAAGATGTGATCATGTTCCCTCTCTGCTTGAAAGTCTGCTTGGCTTTGGCTTTCTTCTTGATGCCCCAGCAGGGGCCCCAAACCTTGGCTGCCCATTAGAATCTTGGAGACCCAGCCTGGCTGGACCAGAGTCCAGAGCATTGGCGCCCAGGCAGTGCAGAGGGCAACCCATGGCTTATAGGATCAAACCCTAAAATCTCAGCCTAACATCTTAGCCTCAATAGCCTCCTCTCCTTTGGGCCATAGAAGACATGGGGCTTGGCCACAACCCTCAACCATGCACACTGCCCCTCAACTCTTCCCCTGGTTAACTTCCACTTATCCTTTAGGACCCAGTGAAAGGTCACCTCCTCTGTGAAGCCTTCCGTAATTTCTCAGGCAGAATTATGGTCATTCATTCATTCGCCCATTCTCATTCAGCAAACACTCACGGGATGCCTGTGGGTTCCACGTCCTGCGCTGGGTCCTGAAGATGACTTAGCAGCGAAAGGACAGATTCCAGGAAGTTTTCTGCTGGTGGGGAATACAGAGGAGACAGGAGCAGAGCAGACGGGATCAGGGGAGGCTTCCTAGAGGAAGTGACACATCAGGGTGATCTGAAGGGTGTCTGTGAGTTAGCCACGGAGTGAGGGTGGCGAGAGGGGAAGGCCTTGGGTAGGGAGAGAGTGTGTTAGAGGACAGGAAGGGTGAGACCAAGGCATAAACAGGCCAGGTTCTAGCCATCTCCCCGCAGCATGTGGTGTGTCTCCAGTGGGAAAGAGATCAGTAAGTTTTTGTTTGTTTTGTTTTTTATTTTACTTTATGTTTTTTAGAGACAGGGTCTCTCTCTATTGTCCAGGCTGGAGTGCAGTGGTGCGGTCATAGCTCACTGAAGCCTCCGATTCCTGGGCTCAAGTGATCCTCCTGCCTCAGGGTCCCAAGTGGTTGGGACTACAGGTGTGTGCGACTGCACCCGGCTAATTAAAAAAATTTTTGTAAAGACAGGGTCTCACAATTTGCCTATTTTGCTCCTGGCCTCAAGTGATCCTCTGGCCTTGGCCTCCCAAAGTGCTAGAATTACTGGCATGAGCTGCCGCACCCAGCCTCAGTAGGTGTTGGTGGAGTGTAAGGTCAAGCGAGAGGGGCAGCCATGGGGCAGTGGTGGACGCTGAGGTGGAGAGCCAGTGCCAGGGACAGGACAGGATATTCTGTCCATTAAGATATAGGTGATGGGTTGTGCTTGCACTTTAAAGATATATACGTAAGTTTAGGGCCATGTGAGGCTGGCATTATTATTTCCATTTCACACAGGTAGAATTTGAGGTTCCAAACAGTTAACTGACGTGCCTATGGTCATTCAGCTAGTAAGAGGCAGAGCTGGGATTTGAATCCAGGCAGAGTGGCTCTGGAGCCTGTGCTTTTAACCCAGACTGTCCCATGCAGCCACAGCCTGACCTGACTGGTCATTCCTCTTTCACCTCCTCCAGCCAGCCCATGCCTGGCTCAGGGCTGACTCCCAGCATCTGTGGGACATTTGAATTTTTGACGATGACATTCAAGAGGGAAACAGAATTTTTGTAAAGAGAGTTCAGAACCCTTTGAGAGAATGACATGAGACCTGTAGTAGCTGTTGCATTACCCCCAGGTGTTGGGGAAATGCAAGAGTAGTCAGCTGCCCTCCTGAAAGCCAGGCCTGGGGAGAGCACAGTTCGGCACCCCCTTATTGCTGCTGAGTTCCCAAATGCTTGGGGAGCATTTTCTGTGCTCTATGTCAGCACCATATTTTATTAAGACATTATTGGCCGGGTACGTTGGCTCATGCCTGTAATCCTGGCACTTTGGGAGGCCAAGGCTGGTGGCTTACTTGAGGTCAAGAGTTCGAGACCAGCCTGGCCAACATGGTGAAACCCCATCTCTACTAAAAGTACAAAAATTAGCCAGGCATGGTGGCATGCACTTGTAATCCCAGCTACTCGGGAGGCTGAGGCAGGAGAATCGCTTGAACCCGGAAGGTGGAGGTTGCAGGGAGCCCAGATTGTGCCAGTGCACTCCAGTCTGGGGGACAGAGTGAGACTCTGTCTCAAAAAATAAAATATAAAATAAAATAAAGTGAAAAAGTACATGTACCTACTTACCATCCCCCAGATCTAGATATAAAACATTTTTAGATTTCCAGAAAGTTCCCTTGTGCCCCTTTCCAGCCAATCTCTGCTTCCCACCACTAGGTAACCACTGATTTCTATCACTATAAGTTATCAGATTTCTATCACTATGTTGAATTTGTTGTGCCTGTGCTTGAACTTCGTATGATAATCATAGGCATATACTCCTATTTTGCCTGGCTTTATTTGCACAATATTACATTTTTGAGATGTATCCGGTGTTGTTGCTGGTGGCAGTAGACTGTTTTTTTCATTGTTATCTAGTATTTTGTTGTAGGAATACATGCAATTTCTCCATTCTCCCGTTGATGGACATTTGGGTGGTTTTCAGTGTGGGGCTATTAGGTATAAACTGCCACGGACATTCCTATGCAGTTGTGTCTGTGGACAGTCTGTGCTTCAGTTTTGACAGTCCAGGTGATGGTGGTCCATCTCTTCAGCTCTCCCTCCTAAAGACTTTCTAAAAATACCCTCATTTGCTCTCTCTCTACACATGGGTGAGGGAAGAATAAAGGCCTCTGAGGAACAGAGGAAAAAGTTCTTGCTAGGAGATGGACATTAGTGCCTCAGTCAATCTCATCCACTCTAGCTTCACAAGCTTTCTTAAATGTGTCCACTTGTCTCTGTTTTCCTAGCTTCCACTAGAAATGGGGCCATGTCCATTTCTTCCCTCCTCTCTGATTTGGCCTTCTCAATTCTATACTTACTACCCCCTAGTTTATTCTCAACATGGGAGCCAGGGAAGTCTTTTTAATACCAACCAACCCCCAATCCTCCACATACCATTAAGGACCCCCAAAGCTTCCTTCTACTTTAGGAGAAACTTTAAATTCCCTATCCTGCACTCTAGGCCTGACAGTACGTAGTTCTGCCTACCTGCCCTGCCTCCTGTCCCTTCCCACAAGCTCAGAGTCTTTGCACTGGTTGTTCCCTCTGCCTGGAATGTACTTCCCAAGGGAATCTGCATGACACACCCTGTCAGGACTCTATTCCAATGGTACCTCTGTAGAGAGGCCTTCCCTGACCACCCAGTCAGACATAGCAGCCCCCTCCTGTACCCCACTAATCTACTTTCTGTCTCTACAAATGTTCCTATTCTGGACATTTTATATGAATGGAATTATACAGTATGTGGCCTTTTGTGTTTGCTTCCTTTCATGCATCATAAAGTTTTCAAAATCCACCCATGTTGTAGAAGAAGTCAGTACTCAACTCCTTTTTATGACTGAATAATATTCCATTGTATGGACATACCGTAATTTATCCATTCATCAATGGGTAGGCACTGGGTTGTTTTCACTTCTTTGAGTATTATGAATATGCTGCTATGAATATTTATGGAGATGTTTTTATTTCAACATGTTTTCACTGCTCTTGGCTATTTACTTAGGAGTTCAATTGCTCAGTCCCTCTATGTTTAGTTTTTTGAGGAACTGCCAAACTTCTTTCCCAAAACAACTGCATGATTTTACATTCCCACCAACAATGCACAAGTCTTCCAATTTCTCCACATCCTTGCTGACATTTATTATTCAATGTCTTGGATTATAGCCATCCCAGTGGATGCTAAGTAGTATCTCATTGGGGTTTTGGTGTACATTTCTCTCATAAGGAATGCTCTTGACCATTTTCTCATGTGTTTCTCGGCCACTTGTATGTCTTTGGAGAAATGTCTATTTAAGCCTTTTGCTCATTATAAAATTGGATTATGTGTCTTATTATTGTTGAGTTTTAAACATATTTGATATATTCCAAATACTCTTCCCTTATAAGATACATGATTTGCAAATGCTTTCTCCCATACTGTGAGTTGTCTTTTCACTTTCTTGATAGTATTCTTTGAAGCACAAAAGTCCTAATTATTATTATTTTTTTGAGACAGTCTCAATGTGTCGCCCAGGTTGGAGTGCAGGGGTGCGATCTTGGCTCACTGCAACCCCTGCCTCCTGGGTTCAAGTGATCCTCCCACCTCAGCCTCCGAAGTAGCTAAGATTACAGGTGCATGTACCACCACACCTGGCTAATTTTTGTGATTTTTAGTAGAGATGGGGTTCTGCTATGTTGGCCAGGTTGGTCTTGAACTCTTGACCTTTGGTGACCCTCCCGCCTCAGCCTCCCAAAGCACTGGGATTACAGGTGTGTGCCACTGTGCCTGGCCCAAAGTCCTAAATTTTGATGAAGTCTAATTTATCTATTTTTTTTCTTTTGTTGCTAGTGCTTTTGGTGTCATATCTAAGAGATTCTTGTCTAATCCAAGGTAAAAAAGATTTCTACCTTTCTTCTAAGAATTTTATAATTTTAGCTCTTGCATTTAGATCTTGCATCCATTGTGAGTTAATTTTCATATATAGAGTGAGGTAGGGGTTCGATTAATTCTTTTTGTAAAATTTTTTTTTGGCTAATTATCCTAGCACCATTTGTTAAAAAGACAGTTTTACCCCCTCTGAAATTGTTTTGACACTTTTGTCAAAAATTAATTGATCATAAATGTAAGGGTTTATTTCTGATCTCTCTATTCTTTTGGTCTATATGTCTATCTTTATGGAAGTCTCACACTATTTTGATTACTGTAGCTTTGTAATATGTTTTAAAATTGGGAAGTTTCAGTCCTCTTACTGTGTTCTTCTTTTTCAAGGTTACTATGGTTATTCAAGTTCCCTTGTATTTATATGTAAATCTTAGGATCAGTTTGACAATTTTTGCAGAAAAGCCTGCTAGGATTAGATTGAGATCGCATTGAATCTGTAGAGCAATCAAAGAGTTTTGCCATCTTAGCAAATTAAATCTTGCAATCCATAAACGTGGATGTTTTCCCATTTGTTTAGGTTTTCTTTAAATCTTTTCAAGGATGTTTTGTAATTTCAGTGAAAAAGCCTAAGTATTTTATTTTGTTGCTATTTGAAATGGAATTGTTTTTTAAATTTCATTTTCTGGTCGTGCATTTCTAGTATATAGAAACACAATTGATTTTTCTATGTTGATTTTGTATCCTGCAACCTTGATGAACTTGTTCAATTATTTTATGGATTCCTTAGGTTTTTGTATATACAAGATCCTGTCTTTTGTGAATACAGGCAATTTTACTTCTACTTTGGAAAAATGGATGCCTTTTATTATTTTTTCTTGCCTGATTGTCACGACTAGATCTTCCAGCACAATGTTGAACAGAAGTTATGAGTGGAGACATCCTTGTCTTTTTCCTGATCTTAGGCATAAAATTTGCAGTCTTACACCATTAACTATAATGTTAGCTGTGAATTTGTTTGTTTATTTGTTTGTAGATGGCCTTCATCAGGTTGAGGTTGTTTCCTTCTTTCAATTTTTTTGAGTTTTTTTTTTTTTTAATCATAAAAGGTAGTTGGATTTTCTCAGTTGCTTTTTCTGGATCCTTTGAGATGATCATGTGTTTTTTTTCTTTATTCTATTAATATGGTGCATTATGTTGATTAATATTCATATGTTGAAACAATCTTGTATTCCTGGGATACATTTCACTAGGTGATGGTGTGTAATTCTTCTTATAAGTTGCTAGATTTGGTTTGCTAGTATTTTGTTGAGGATTTTTATGCTTATTCATAAGGGATATTGATCTGTAGTTTTCTTTACTGTCTGATATCTTTATCTAGTTTTAGTATCAGGGTAATATTGCTCTCAAAGAAAGAGTTAGTAGGTGCTGCTTCCTATTCTTTATTTTGGAAGAGTTTGTGAAAAGTCGGTATTAATTTAAACATTGAGTGGAACTCACCAGTTAAGCCATTTCGTCCTGGGCTTTGGTTTATGGGAAGTGGTTTGATTATTAATTTAATTGCTTTATTTGTTATAGTTTCATTGAGATTTTCTATTTCTTTTTCAATTGGTTTTGGTAGTTTTTTTCTTCCTAGAAATTTCTCAAGT
The DNA here is from genome assembly GCF_008728515.1 of Papio anubis. NCBI lineage: Eukaryota > Metazoa > Chordata > Mammalia > Primates > Cercopithecidae > Papio > Papio anubis. The sequence continues at coordinate 71,022,022 of NC_044991.1, forward strand.
TTTCTCTAGGTTATCTAGTTTGTTGGTATACAATTGTTCATAGTATTCCATTGTAAACCTTTTTTTTTTTTTTTTTTTTTGAGGCAGTGTCTTCCTCCATCACCCAGGCTGGAGTGTAGTGGTACAAACATGGCTTACTGCAGCTTTGACTTCCCAGGCTCAAGCAATCCTCCCACCTCAGCCTCCATAGTAGCTGGGATTACATGGGTGGGCCACCACACCTGGGTAATTTTTGTATTTTTTTTTTTTGTAGAGATGGGATTTCTCCTTGTTGTCCAGGCTGGTCTTGAACTCCTGGACTCAACTAATCCTCCCTCCTTGGCCTCCCAAAGTGCTGGGATTACAGGTGTGAGTCACTGTGCCCAGCTTATAAACCTTTCTATTTCTGTAAGATTGACAGTAATGTTACCTCTTTCCTGATTTAGTAATTTGAGTCTTCTCTCTTTATTTTTTCTTATCAGTATAGGTAAAGATTTGCCAGTTTTGTTGATCTTTTCAAGGAACCAACTTTTGCTTTTATTGAGTTTTCTCTATTATTTTTTATTTCCTATTTCATTTATTTCTGCTCTAGTCTTTATTATTTCTTTCTTTTTCTTGCTTTGGGTTTAGTTTGCTCTTATTTTTCTAGTTTCTTAAGGTGGAGGTTTAGGATATTGATTTGAAATCTTTCTTAATATTGACATTTACAGCTATAAATTTCTAAGCACTGCTGTAGCTGCATCAAATGTATGGTATGTTGTGTTTTCATTTTCATTCATCTCAAAGTATTTTCTAATATACATGTAATTTCTTCCTTTTGGTTTTTTATTGTTACTTAGTACTTATACGCATTTATGGAGTACAAGTGATATTTTGTTACATGCATAGGATCTGTAATGATCAAGTCAGAGTATTTAGAATATCTATCACTTTGAGCATTGGTCACTCAGGAGTGTGTTAATATGCACGTTTGTGAATTTTACAAATTTTGTTCTGGTAGTGATTTCTAATTTTATTTCATTGTGGTTAGAGAATATACTTTATATAATTTCCATGATTTTACATTTATTAAACCTTGTTTTATGGCCTAATATATGGTCTACCCTTGAGAATGTTTATAGGCACCTAAAAATAATAAGTTCTCTGCTGTTGTTAGGTGGAATGTTTCATAGATGTTAGGTCTAGTTGTTTATAGTATTGTTCAAATCTACTATTTTCTTGTTGGTCTTCTGTCTAGTTATTCCCTCCATTATCGTAATGGGTTATTGAAGTGTCTAACTATTGAATTTTTGTCTATTTCCTTCTTCAATTCTGTTGGGTTTTGTTTAATGTATTTGGGGGCTCTGTTGTTAGGTTCATGTATGTTTATACGAGTTGATTTTCTTAATCAGAAAATCTGACATCTGAAGCGCCTCAGAATCCAAACAGTTTTGAAGGCCAACATGACTCCACAAGGGACAAATTCCAGTCCTAACCTCACGTGCTTCCTGATGGTTCAATGTACCTGTATACAAACTTTGTTTCATGCATAAAATTATTAAAAACATTGTATAAAATTACCTTCAGACTATGTGTATAAAGTGTATATGAAACATAAAAGAATTTCTTGTTTAGACTTGGGCCTCATCCCCAAAATATCTCATTATGTAATTGCAAATATTCCAAAATCTGAAATACTTCTGGTCCTAAGTATTTTGGATAAAGGATACAGCCTATAATTATTGTGTAGACTGATCCTTTTATCATTATAAAATTTCCTTTTTCATTCTAGTAAAATATCTTTGTCTTACCATCTATTTTATCTGATCTTACTATAGCTACTCCAGCTTTCTTTTAGCTACTGTTTTCATGGCACATTTGTTTCCATCTTTTTACTTTCAACTTATTATAGTGTTTTTGAATCTAAAATGTGCCTCTATAAATAGCACATAGATGAATAATGTTTTAAAATTCATTCTGTCAGTATCTGCCCTTTGATTGGAGTGTTTAATCCATTTATATTTACTGTAATTACTAATAAAGTAGAATTTACATTTGTCATTTACTATTTGTTTTCTGTATACATTGGATCTTTTGTATTCCTCTATGCATCCATATTGTCTTCTTTTGTATTAGCTAGGTATTTTCCTGTGTACCATTAAAAAACACTTTTTTTTCCCCTTTACTATGTGTTTTTTGAAGTTAATTTCTTAGTGATTACCCTGGGGATTGTAATTAACAACTTATAACAATGAAGTTCAGATTAATACCTTCTTAATTTCAATAACATACATAAACTTTAAAAAATGTAGCTCTGCTACCTCCCTCCTACTTTGTGCTGTTTTTGTCATACAGATTACATCTTTATATATTGTATGCCTATCAATACGGTTTTTTGATTAAGAGATAGAATTGGCTGGGCATGGTGGCTCACACCTGTAATCCCAGCACTTTGGGAGGCCAAGGCGGGTGGGTCACCTGAGGTCAGGAGTTCAAGACCCACCTGGCCAACCTGGCAAAACCCCGTCTCTACTAAAAATACAAAAAATTAGCCTGGCATGGTGGTGTGTGCCTGTAATCCCATCTACTCGGGAGGCTGAGGCAGGAGAGTCGCTTGAACCTGGGAGACAGAGGTTGCAGTGAGCCAAAATTGCACCATTGCACTCCAGCCCGAGTGACAGAGTGAGATTGCATCTCCATCTCAAAAAAAAAAAAAAAAAAGAAAGATAGAGTCTCACTCTGTCACTAAGGCTGGAGTGCAGTGGCATGATCATAGCTCACTGCAGCTTTGAACTTCTAGACTCAAGTGATACTCCTGCCTCAGTCTCCTGAATAGTTAGGACTACAAGTGTGTGCCATTGTGCCTGGTTAATTAAAAATTTTTTCAGTAGAGACAGGGTCTCACTCCGTTGCCCAGGCTGGTCTCAAACTCCTGACATCAAGCAGTCCTCCTACCTCAGCCTCCCAAAGTGCTGGGATTACAGGTATGAGCCATAACACCTGGCCTCAATACAGTTTTGTAATTACTGCTTTATGAAAGTGTCTTTTAAAACAAATAGAAGAAAAAGTTACAAACAAAAATTGCCTATACACTGCCTTTTAATTTACCTGTGTAGCTCACCTTTACTGATATTCTTTACTTCTTCATATTTATTCAAGCTGTTGTGTAGTGATGTTTTATGTTAGCTTGAAGGACTCCCTTTAGTATTTCTTATACGACAGGTCTGTTAGCAAAAAATTCTTTTTTTTTTAGTATGGGAAGCTCTTATTTTTTGCCATATTTTTGCTAGTTTTCCCATATTTTTGATAGTTTTGCTGGAAATAGAATTTTTAGTTGACAGTCTTTGTCTTTCAGTGTTTTGAATATGTCATTCCATTGACTTTGGCATCCGTAGTTTCTGACAAGAAGTCACCATTAATCTTATTGAGAATCCTTTGTATGTGATGAATCACTTTTCTCTGAATGCTCTCATGGTTCTCTCTTTGTCTTTGGGTTTTCACCATCTAATTATGGTGTGTCTAGGCATGGCTATTTGAGTTTATCCTACTTGGAGTTCACTGAGCTTCTTGGATGTGTAGATGAATTTTTTTTGTAACACTTTGGAAGTTTTTGCCCATTATTTCTTCAAATGTTCTTCTTATCCCCTTTGCTTCTCTTCTTCTGAACCAATAAGTCTCCCAGTCTTTGTTAAGGGGCTCTGTATGCATGCTGGGGCACACTTTCAATACTCAGCCAAGCAATTTGCAACTCTGGTTTAGTCTTCACTGTCTGCTTGCAGAGAGCCTCAAGGTCAGCCAGAGGTGAGCCTTAGGCCCGTCTCATGTCTTTCATGATCATGTACACTGTCCTTCACATACGTATGGCCTTCTTTTCAAAACCCGCTAGGGAATTTCATTCTCTAGGTTTTCCTTTTAAGCTTTTTGGTTTCCCAAACTGCTATCTTCCCTTCAAGCATCTAGAGTGTTAAATAATTCTGCATATTGTTTTTGACAAAAGCCCCCAAAGGGGGAGAAAAGAATGTTCACAATGGATGAACTCTAAGTCAGGTCAAATAAAGACGTGGCTTGTGAGCGGGATTTTGCAGGGGGCTTCCAGACAGGTCAAATAATGATAATTCTCTGAGAATGGAGGTTTAAAGGAACTCCAACCCTCTTCTAACTTCTCCATGGGCTGGTAGGCTATTGGTTATTCCTGTGATTATAGGCTATTAGCTTTCAAGGTTACTGTGGGCTGAAGCACAGGAATGAGATGAGGTCAAGTTAAAATGTCACAAGGCTCAAGGTTCTTATGAAGATTCATTGTTTTTCTTCAATAAATGCTCCTCAGATTGCTGTAAGCTTTCATTCATTTCTAGAGTTCTGAAATAGTTGGTTCTGACAAATTCTGCCAGTGTTCTCATTGCTTTTATTGAAGAAAGAATTTTTGGAAGTTCTTACTTTGCCATTTTTTTGATAATGTCACTTCTTCGTAGGCAATCACTGTCTTCTTTGTGACATCTCTTTTTTTTTTTTTTTTGAGACAGTCTTGTGCCCTTTCCCAGGCTGGAGTGCAATGGTGTAATCTTGGTTCACTGCAACCTCTGCCTTCTGTGTTCAAGTGATTCTCCTGCCTCAGTCTCCTGAGTAGCTGGGCTTATAGGCACACACCATCATGCCTGGCTAATTTTTGTATTTTTAGTAGAGACAAGGTCTCACTATGTTGGCCAGGCTGATCTCGAACTCCTGACCTCAAGTGATCTGCCCACCTCAGCCTCCCAAAGTGTTGGGATTATAGACTTGAGCCACTTTGCCCAGCCCATCTCGTGGTTTTTAATGCCACTGTTAATATTCTCCAGCCAAATACCACCATGCATATCCTATATTTGAACAAAGTTGAGTTTATTGACCTTGCAACAAGAGAGACCACACACCCTGGGGAACTGTGAGGCACCTCATGAGAGGTATCATGAAGGATCCATTACAGGATTTGTGTCAAGTGATTTTGAGGAGATTTCAAAGAAGCAAGGCTTTTCTCTGAAGTAGAAGCTTTCTGGAAGTGGAGGAAATTCTGTGATTGGATATTTTAATAAATCTTGTTTAGAAAGTGGGAAGAATGAAGTGCGATTAAAGCTGAAATTGGTAAAGAAGCAGCAGCCACCCTCATTAGCTAGCATATTGGGTATAGTAGGCTGAATAATGACTGCCAAAGATATCAGGTCCTAATTCCTGAAATCTGTGAATGCTGCCTTAGATGGAAAAGTTGTCTTTGCAGATTAAATTAAGGGTCTTGAGACTGGGGAGATTATCTGGGTGGGCCCTAAATATGATCACAAGTGTCTTTGTAAGAGAGAGACAGAAGGAAACTTCTCTCTCGGTCTCTGTCTCTCTGTCTCAGGAGAAGGTAATATGAAGATAGAGACGATGGAGATTTGAAAACGTTGATTGGTGGAGACTGGAGAGTTGTGGTCAGAAGCCAAGGAATGCTGACAGCCACCATAAACTGGAAGAGGCAGGGAATGGATTCTTTCCAAGGGCCTCTGGGGAGGGGAGTGCAGACCTGCAGACACACTAATTTTGACCCAGTGATACTGATTTCAAACTCTGACTTTCAGAGCTGTGAGAAAACACATTTCTGTTGTTTCAAGCCATGAAGATTAAGATAATTTGGTATAGCAGCCCTAGGTAACTAATACAGAGGGTGTTTGTTCATTTTTGTGGTTTGGACAATGTCCCTATATTTGCATAAGTTAATGGGTTGTAGATTTAATCATATTCCTCAAATTCACATGTTGAAGTCCTACCCCCCAGTACTTCAGAATGTGACCTTATTTGGAATTGAAGTTGTTGCTGATGTAACTAGTTGAGATGGGGTCAGCAGAGTGGACCCCTAACCCAGTGACTGGTATCCTTATAAAAAGGACGAAGTTTGGACATAGAAACATGCACACAGACAGCACACCATGCGAAGATTAGAGTTATGCTTCTATAAGCCAAGAAAGTACAAGAGTCTCAAGAGGAGCTTGGAACACACTCTTTCCTACCACTCTCAGATGAAGTGTGGACCTGAAGACACCTTGATCTCAGACTTCTAGCCTCCCGAGCTCTGAGATAATAATTTACATTTATTTATTTATTTATTTATTTATTTATTTATTTATTTATTTATTTTTGAGACAGAGTTTCACTCTTGTTGCCCAGGCTGGAGTGCAATGGTACGATCTCAGCTCACCGCAGCCTCCACCTCCTGGGTTCAAGTGATTCTCCTGCCTCAGCCTCCTGAGTAGCTGGGATTCCAGGTGTGCGCCACCATGCCTGGCTAATTTTTGTATTTTTAGTAGAGACAGCATTTCACCATGTTAGCCAGGCTGGTCTCAAACTCTTGACCTCAGGTGTTCCACCCACCTCGGCCTCCCAAAGTGCTGGGATTACAGGTGTGAGCCACCATGCTTAGTCTATTTTATTTTTATTTTAATTTTATTTATTTATTTTTTTGATACAGAGTCTCACTCTTGTCACCCAGGCTGGAGTGCAGTGGCGTGATCTCAGCTCACTGCAACCTCCACCTCCTGGGTTCAAGTGATTCTCCTGCCTCAGCCTCCTGAGTAGCTGGGATTACAGGTGCCCGCCACCATACCTGGCTAATTTTTGTACTTTTAGTAGAGACGGAGTTTCGCCATGTTGGCCAGTCTGGTCTCGAACTCCTGACCTCAGATGATCTGCTCGCCTTGGCCTCCCAAAGTGCTGGAATTACAGGCATGAGCCACCGTGCCCGGCTGAGATAATAATTTAAATTTAAACGGCTGAGTTTGTAGTACTTTGTTACGACATCTCTAGCAAACTAACGCAGTTCAGATGTGAGTACAGAATGGTCTAGCTTTTGTCTTGCTCCGGTGCAGTCACATAATGGCCCTGTCTGATGTTGGTGTTCTATAAGATTGTTTATGTCCAACAAGAAAACACCAGGGCCCAACCGTGAGTGCCAGGTAAGCTCCCCAATGCCAGGGGCTGCTTTTCTTTTTCTCACTACAAAGTCTTTATTCATCAGATAAATGTTCATTTTATGTTGTCTTTAAAAGTTTTAACTTATTTATTTATTTATTTTTATAACAGGGTCTCGCTCTATTGCCTAGGAGTGTGATGGTACAATCATTGCTCTCTGCAGCCTCAATCTCCCTGGCTCAAGCGATCCTCCTGCCTCAGCCTCCCAAAGTAGCTGGGACTACAGGTGAGCATCAACATGCCCCACTAGTATTTTTTTTTATTTTATTATTTTTATTATTATTATTATTTTTGGGATGGAGTCTCGCTCTGTTGCCCAGACTAGAGTGCAGTGGCAAGATCTCGGCTCACTGCAAGCCGCGCCTCCTCCTGCCTCAAACTCCCGAGTAGTGGGACTACAGGCACCGGCCACCACACCTGGCTAATTTTTTTATATTTTTAGTAGAGATGGGGTTTCACCGTGTTAGCCAGGATGATCTTGATCTCCTGACCTCGTGATCCACCCACCTCAGCCTCCCAAAGTGCTGGGATTACAGGTGTGAGCCACCGCGCCCGGCCAGTATTTATTTATTTATTTATTTATTTATTTATTTATTTATTTTTAGTAGAGATGACATCTGGCTATGTTGTCCAGGTTGGTCTTGAACCCTTGGTCTCAAGAGATCTTCCTGCCTCGGCCTCCCAAAGTGCTGGGATGACAGGTGTAAGCCACCATGCCTGGTCCGATTCTTTTTAAAAATATTTAAATATTCAATCCAGCTGCCATTTATTTTGGAGTAGGGGATGGGGTGAGAAGTGTGTGGCCTCAGGTAGAGGGCATGAGGTTCAAAGTGATTATAGAGGGCTGAACTTGCTGAGGTCTTCATGGACCTGGGTGGTCGACCTGGCAGGTTTATGTTTATGTTCCCTGCAAATTTGTATGTTGAAATCCTCAACCCCAAGGTGATGGTATTAAGAAGTGGAGTCTTTGGAAGGTGATTTGTTCATGGAGGCAGAGTCCTCATCAGTGGAATTAGTGCTCTTACAAAAGAGGCCTGAGAGAAACCCCTCACCCTTTTCACCGCATGAAGACACAGCGAGAGGTGTCATCTCTGAAGTAGAAAGTGGGCCCTCACCAGACACCAAATCTGCTGGTGACTTCATCTTGGACTTCAGCCTTCAGAACGATGAGAAATAAATTTCAGTTATAAGCCGCCCGATTTATGCTAGTTTGCTCTAGGAGCCCAAAAGGATCAAGACACAGGTATGAGGCTGGCTTAGACCCGTTTTCTCCTCAAGCTGACTTGTACATAGAAATGACCTCAGAACAAGCACTCGGAGCATCTTGGGAGTCATTCCTTCCCTCTTCCTTGTTGTTTCTGATGGAAGGAAAAGTGTCAGGCTCACTGAAGTTACCACATGTCACGGCTGTGAGTGCCTTCGCTACTTGGAGTAGGCTCATCAGCAGACAACCCTCCCAGAGCCCTACGTGCAACCGGCATCTATGTGGTCTGTTTGTGTAAGTGCAGTTCAGGATCAATTATGGATGAGGCTCCACAGCAGATGAGTAAGTGGGCTGTTGTCTACTTTGAAAAATTAATGGGATCTGATTAATACGGAAGAACATTGCCTCTCTTCCTCAACCCAGAGAGGCTCAGATCTCTGCGGAAGCTGGGGGGTTGGCGGTGGGGGAGGAGGGAGCTCCTGTGTCTGTGGGTGTCAGGTTTGATTCATAGAATCATGCTTTGGAATTTTCTGCTCCTTTGACAGATGAGGCTGCTGAATTCCATCAAGGTGAATCTATTTGCCCAGACAGGTAGAAGGAAAGTCAATTAGTATTATTTTAAAAACTTAAAAGCTTTTCTCATATGGAAAATTAAAAACATTTACAGAAGTAGAGAGATACTGATATCACATAGCCATTCTCAAACTTTTTGGTCTTAGGAATGTTTTATACTTTCAAAAAATTATTGAGGACCTCAAGGGGCTTTTGTTTATTTGGGGTGCATCTATTGATATTAACCATATTAGGTATTAAAACTCAGACACTTACAAATATTTATTAACTCATTTAAAAATAACAATAATTCCATTACATGTTAACACCGATAACTTTTTTGTTTTTGACACTTTACATCTACTATAAGCTTTCAGATGACAATTATACATTCTCCATTAAATTTACTTTTATTTGATTTTTATTCTAGTAAAATATATGAAACAGAAAGTTTACCACTTTAACCTTCTTTTTTTTTTTTTTCTTGAGACAGAGTCTTGCTCTGTTGCCCAAGCTAGAGTACAGTGGCGTGATCTCAGCTCACTGCAGCCTCTGCCTCCTGGGTAAAAGCAATTCTTGTGCCTCAGCCTCCAGAATAGCTAGGACTACAACACTACGCCTGGCTAATTTTTGTGTTTTTAGTAGAGATAGTGTTTTGCCATGTTGGCCAGGCTGGTCTCGAACTCCTGGCCTCGAGTAATCCACCCACCTCGGCCTCCCAAAGCGCTGGGATTACAGGTGTGCGCCACTCTGCCTGGCCCCATTTTAACCATTTTTAAATGTACAGTTCAATGGCGATGAGTACACTCCCATTGTGCAACCATCACTGTTATCCACTTCCAGAACCTTTTCATCATCTCATACTGAAACTCTGTACCCATTAGCAGCTCTCCATCCGCCTTCCCCCAGCCCCTTATGAGTACTGTTCTACTTTCTGTCTCTATGATTTTCACTACTCTGAGTATTTCATATAAGTGGAATCATGTCATATTTGTCCTTTTGTGAATGACTTATTTCACTTATCATAATGTCTTCGATTCATCCACATGCTGTAGCCCATGTATGAATTGCCTTCCTTTTTGAGGCTGAATATTCCTCGTATGTGTACACCACTGAGTGATCCTCCACTCACCCACTGATGGACACTGGGGCGTTTCCACCTTTCGGCTATCGTGAATGCAAACATTGGTGTACAAAGATACGTTTGAGACCCCGCTTTCAGTTCTTTTGTGTGTTTACCCAGAAGCGGAATTGCTGAATCACATGGTAATTCCGATGTTTCTGTTTTTGAGGAATCGTCACACTGTTTTCCATTGTGACTGCAGCATTTGACATTCTCACTAACTGTGTGCATGTGTACTAATTTCTTCACATCCACCCCAATACACATTTTCTATTTTTCTGTAATAGCAATCCAAATAAATGTTAAATACATTCTTAGTTTAAAAACCCCAATATTTCCCAAACAAAAAAATGAGTGAGAAAAAGACATTGTTTTACATTTTGTAAATCTTGAATGCCTGGCTTAATGAGCAGTTGGATTCTCATATCTGCTTTTTCATTCAATCTTTGTGACATCACATGCTGTGTGGCCTCTGGAAAACTACAGTACCCTCATGGGAGAAGGAAAGGGAGAAAGGCAAATGACATGCTAGTATTATCAGGGAAATAGGTTTGTTTGTTTGTTTGTTTGTTTGTTTGTTTTGAGATGGAGTCTCACTCTGTCACCCAGGCTGGAGTGCAGTGGCGCGATCTCAGCTCACTGTAACCTCCGCCTCCTGGGTTCAAGTGATTCTCAGGCCTCAGCCTTCCAAGTAGCTGGGACTACAGGCACCATGCCTGGCTAATTTTTGTATTTTTTGTAGAGACAGGGTTTCACCATGTTGGCTAGGTTTGTCTCAAACTCTTGACCTCAAGTGATCCACCTGCCTCGGCCTCCCAAAGTGCTGGGATTACAGGTGTGAGCCACCACACCTGGCCAGGAAGATAGTTTTGGTTTTATGGACTTCAGCTTTAATTATCAACTCAGGGTCATTCTCATTTCATCTCTTCTCCCTCTTGCCTCCCCTCTTCATTAGTTTGGAGCAACCTATAACCATCAGTTGCTATCAGCATTGCATTAGGCGCGGTCCTGCATCCTTTTCCTAACTTCATACGAAATCCACTTCATTAGCAGCTATGAGTATCTGACTGTTCACCCGAGGAAACCAGGCCTTGGGAACATCAGGAGATTTTCCCAGGTTCACACTGGAGAAGCTGAGGGCACACAGGCTGGAGCCCGGGTCAGATCTTTATTATACCGTTTTCTTTTTGTTCTTGTTGTTGTTTTTCTTTGAGACAGAGTCTTGCTCTCATGCCCAGGCTGGAGTACAGTGGCACGATCTTTGCTCACCGCAGTCTCCACCTCCTTGGTTCAAGTGATTCTCCTGCCACAGCCTCCTGAGTAGGTGGGATCATAGGCACCTGCTGCCACGCCTGGCTAATTTTTGTATTTTTAGTAGAGACAGGATTTCACTATGTTGGCCAGGCTGGTGTCGAACTCCTGACCTCAAGTGATCCGCCTGCCTTGGCCTCCCAAAGTGCTGAGATTACAGGCATGAGCCACCACACCCGGTCAATATTATACTGTTTTCTAAACTTCACATCAGACGATGAGCACTGTTGGCTCGGCCCTCTGTCTGTGTCTATTTCCCGTTGGGACAGTAGGAGAAGCTCTTGTTTTCCTCCCTGCCTCCATCTCTCACATGTGGGTGCTCTCTTGGTAGGTTTTTGAGTAGCCCTCTAGCCAGGCCTCGCACAGGCTGCTGGACAGATAGCTGAACTGGATGCTGCTGTTTGAAGCAATTCTGGATCATTCGTTTGGTTTGGATCTGGATCATGAGTGGAGACACCTCTACTCACTGTTGAATTAGTGGAGTCCACACAATACAGGACCCAAGGTTATCCAGTCCTGACTGCCTCCCAAGACTGAAACCCTCTCTAAAATGCTCTGCCCAAAGGTCGTCTGACCTCTGCTTGTATACCTCCAGTGACAGGAAACTCACTATCTACCTCAGCAGACAGCCAGACCATAGATGGTGCCCTTATTGTTAGAAAGCTCCACTCACATTACGTAACATTTTAGGAACAACCTGGTGGGAAAAACTCAGACTGGGAGTTGAGATTCCTGGGTGTGAGATTGGGGTCACTGTGGTTAAGCCCCATCCCCTGGGAGGGTTTCAATTTCCTCCCTGTGAAGAACGCTGATCTCTGGTTCCTTTCACCACTAACATTCTGATGTATTTTCTAATTTGGCCACCTATTCTATAGGAGCAGTATTGAAGGGCTTGGAGAAACTGAGTACTCTTTAAGTGTGGCCCTCACCATCCCTCCTGGTGCACTATCTCCAGCTGCCCATCCTGCCCCTGGCCTCTGCATGGAGCCTGACCCCAACACAGACCTCTCAAGATGTTCTGGATTCGCTGGTGCTGCTACAGCCCTGAGCAAAAACACAGCTGCTTCGTTTACCACCCCACCCCAACGTAAGCAGTCCTCGGACTTTACAAAGACTTAGGGATTGTGCAGTCCCCAAGGCTTCCAATGCCTTTGCCCTGTGTCTCAACTAACTTTCAAATAGAGGGACCTTCTTATAGGAAGAAGAAGGAAAAATCAAGTGGAAAAACACCTTCATCAGGTAATTGAGGGAGAACTGGGGCTCAAGCTGCCTCTTGGTTTGGAAAGGGTGTGGAGGTGGCTAATCTGGCCCTGGCCTGAGAGTAATTCCAGACTGGCAGGCTGGACCGCCTGTCTCCATAGCAACTGTTGTTATTGGTAACTGAATAACCATTTCCTAGAACAGCGTGGGGGAGCTGCTGATGGTTTTCCCTTCTAGTTGGAAGTGAGAGGAGCCAGGCTGTTTGCTGATTGATCCTAAGTGCTGAGCTCTTTGCTGATTGGGATCTTCACTTGATGTTGGGCAAGCTGAAGCCACCCTTCTGTTTCACCTTGACCTCTGCCAGCAGAGAGGGTGGGACAAACTGACTTAATGTCTATTTTGCTGCTTCCTCTGAGAGGTTGAGAAAGGTGCTCAAGGGCATCTAGCTAGCAAGATCTAGAACTTGAACTTTGCCCTGTTTGATTCTGAAACCTGTGCTTGTGACCACATGGCTGTTCTGACTCTGTCCCGTTCCTCTGAGATCTCATGAAAACCTGATTAGCCCTCTCTCATGACACCATGAGCTGCCTAATCATTTGTGAGGACGGGTAGCATCTTACAGTGATCCACGGTCTGCACAAGGCTGTTCTAGAAGTTGTCTTACTTGATTATCCTGCAGTGGGGTCAGTGGGACCTTAAAATGCTGTAGCCCTAGAGTTATTAGGGTCATGCTCATCGAGGCCATTGCCTCAAACTTCCTGTTCTCCCCTCTGCACTCTCCCTGCATCCTGGGGAGGGATAGGCAGTGGAGCAGACCTGGCCACAGGAGTGAATTCCGGACCACTTTCACGGAGGCGCTTAGGCTATTGCACTTGTTACCAGGCCAAAGGAGCTTGCTGCCCAATGCACTAGAAGCCAATACTATGACACTGGGTTTTTGAGAAATGAAAAGCTTTTTAAGTTGACTAACAAGGAGACAGGAGTCCAGCTCAAATCTGTCTCCCTGTGCTGGCTTTCAGGCAGCCATTTCATTAAAAAAGGATTAGCGGGTGATTGGTGGAAGGAAAGGGGAGGTCTGGAAAGTCCTGGGATATGCACAGTTATCTCTGCATGCTACCACATGTGCAAATTTGTGGGAGTGTTCATGTGAAACAGGCAGTGTTTCCTGTTTTCAGACCAGGCAAGGTGGCTCACAAATGGCTCTATGATCCAGAGACAGTCAGCAGGGAGGGTTGTGATTTGTTATTATAAAAAATTAACAAATTACATCCTCAATGTGCTTAACTCCTATTCCCTTTGAAAAGGATCTTTGGGTACCTAATTGACATATTTTAAGAGACATATTGGCTAGTTAGACATCAATTGACATCCTCATTAAATATCAATTAACACATATCCTAATGTGATATTTAATTAGCTTGCTGTAGCTATTCTTTTAAAAGTCAATTAAATGCTTGGAATATTCTTACAAGCCGACTCCACTGATAGCAATTATGTGTGAATTCCTGTCATAAGTCATTTTTAGTGGATGGCAGGGCAAACTGATTCTGAGTATACACATCAGGTCTTTCAAGAAGAATTTAAAAATCAATCATTAGATATCCAATGATCCCTCTTCTCTGCTGATTGTGAATAAAAGGCATGTTCGGCTCTTGGACTGTAGTTTATTGCATTTTCACATGATTGTTGGAACTCTAGGTCAAACAGAACAGACACCTGCCTCCAGGGAGGGTTGTGCTTCATTTGAAAAGAATATTGTGGTAAAATAAACATAACATAAAATGTATCATCTTAACCTTTTAAAAATGTATAGTTCAGTAGAGTTAAGTACATTTTCATTGTACAACCAGTCTCCAGAACTGTTTTCATCTTGCAAGACCGAGACTCTTGTACCCATTAAATAATGATTCCCTTTTCTCTCTCCTCTCAGCCCTGGCAACCACCATTCTAATTTCCATCTCTAGGAGTTTGACTACTTTAGGTGCCTCACATAGAATTATACAGTATTTGTGTGTGTGTGTGTGTGTGTGACTGGCTTATTTAACTTAGCATAATGTCCTCAAGGTTCATCCATGTTGTAGCATGCATAGAATTTCCCTCCTTTTAAAGGCTGAGTAATACTCCATTGCATGTCTAGACCATGTTTTGTTTATCCATTCATCTGTTAATGGACACTTGCATTGCTTCTACCTTTTGGCTATTTGGAATAATGCTGCTATGAACACAGGTATACAAATATCTCTTGGTGACCCTGTTTTCCGTTCTTTGGGTACATACCCAGAAGTGGGATTGCTGGATCATGGAGTGTATTAGTCTGTTCTCAAGCTGCTAATAAAGACATACCAGAGACTGGATAATTTATAAAGGAAAGGGGTTTAATGGACTCACAGTTCCACATGGCTGGGTAGGCCTCATAATCATGGTGGAAGGCAAGGAGGAGCAAGTCACATCTTACACAGAGGGTGGCAGACAAAGAGAGAGAACTTGTGCAGGGGAACTCCTCTTTATGTAACCATCAAATCTCTTGAGACTTATTCACTATCATGAGAACAGCACAGGAAAGACCCACCCCCATGATTCAGTTACCTCCCACTGGGTCCCTCCCACAACATGTGGGAGTTGTGGGAGCTATAATTCAAGATGAGATTTGGATGGGGACATAGCCAAACCATATCATAGAGTACTTCTATGTTTAGTTTTTTTTGTGGACATACTTCATTTTTAAGTTAATTTATTCAATGCATTCATTAAGCACCTATGCTAGTGGACATTCTTTAAAAAGGAGAGCTCAGTCCAGTGAGCTGGCCAACCCAGGAATAAGCCTAACCTGTTAGGGCTACTGCTGCCGTAGTGATGATGCAAGCCCAGATGGTGTGATCGGTGCATTTCTAAATGTGGCATGAACCAGGCATACCAGTAGGGAGAGTCAACACAGCTGGCCTGAGGTTGCATCCTCAGAAAGGTCTACTTGCAAGGTTGGCCCTTGGCTGGTGTCTGGGTACTTGGGTTTCAGGAGGATTCTACCATTCCTGTAACTGGTAAGAGTGGCTCACTGTGCCTAAACTGTTTGTAGGCATGTGCTGAGCCTCTGCTTTCCTTCTGGGAGTCTGGAATTTCGGTACATGTTAGGCAGAGGGTGCTTATATGGCCTGCCCCAGTAGAAACCTTGAGTATTGACTCTCTCATGAGCTTTTCTGGTAGGCAACACCTCACACATGTCAACACCTGTCCCTGGGAGAATGAAGTGCATCCTGTGTGACGCCACTGGGAGAGGACCCTTTGAAGATCGCACCTGGTTTTCTCTGGACTTTGTCCCTGCGCCTTTTCCCTTGGCTGATTGTTTCGTGTCTTTTTGCTGTCATGAATCACAGCCATCACTATGACTCTGCCTTGAGTCCTGTGAGTCCTCCAGAAAATCATGGAAGTGTTCCTGGGGACCCCTGACATAGGTGATACCCTGTAGGAGGCCTTACAGAAGCAGAGGGTACATCCAAGGTGGCTCTTGAAAGATAGGGAAGAGTTTTCCAGGTGGACAAGGGAGAGGTGGCCGTCCAGCCAAAGGCACATCATGAGCTCAGGCATAGAGGCTGGAGGAGAATGGCCTGATGGGGCAGCTGCAGCTGAAACAGAGGGCAGCCAAAGCCAAGAGGGTGTGGGATGGCCACTCATGACAGGCCGGGAGCTGAAGAGCTGGGACTCTGTCCATCAGGCAACGAGGAGCCCCAGTGGGGTTTGGAGCAGGAGTGAGGGATGAGGGTTCTCCTGAAAGCCCCAGTGGGGGCTTCCAGGTGTAGTGAGGAGAGAAGGAAAGCAGAGAGAATGAGAAAGTAGTTGATAGAGTAGCCAAGGGGGGTGGAGAAGATGGAGGAAAAAGGGAAGGAGGCTGAAGGAGGAGGAAAGACGGTCATTAGGTGCTCAAGGGAGAACAAGTCATCCCTGCCCATGGCCCATGATAGGGCAACCACCACTCCCCAAGTCCTCAGAGGATTTCCTCTGCATCCTGCAGGAGAGAGGCTGCCCTGGCTCTGTTGGCCAAGGCAGCTGAGATGGGCTGTGTGTCTCTCTCTGCCTCAGTTTGTCTCTGTTAAATGGGAGGGCAACAACATCTACTTGATGGTTGTTGTGAGGAATTCCTGGAATAACAGATGTGATTCAACTTTTATCCCCTGATGTGTTGTCCTCAGGTGGAGGTGAAGATGGAAGTAATTTCTAAGTCTGGGGCCTGAAAGCTGGGTTCAGAGACAGGCTACATGCCACATCAGGTCAGACAGTGAGGTAGCTTTGCAGAAGGAAGTCAAGTGTATTAGTCCATTTTCACGCTGCTGGTAAAGACATACCTGAGACTGGGAAGGAAAAGAGATTTAATGGACTTACAGTTCCACATGGTTGGGGAGGCCTCACAATCATGGTGGAAGGCAAGGAGGAGCAAGTCACATCTTACATGGATGGTGGCAGGCAAAGAGAGAGCTCATGCAGGGAGACTCCTGTTTTTAAAACCATCAGATCTCGTGAGACTCATTCACTATCATGAGAACAGGGCAGGAAAAGCCCACCCCTATAATTCAATCACCTCCCACCAGGTTCCTCCCATGACACCTGGGAATTGTGGGAGTTACAATTCAAGATGAGATTTGTGTGGGGACACAGCCAAACCATATCACCAAGCTTCTGGAGACATCCATTCCTGCTGTGGGAAAGTGAAGCCACATATTCTGGCTGAATTAGTGAATTCAGTCCCTCCTAGGACACCGTATCCTGGCTACAGAGAGGCATCTTCACCCTGGAGGCGGGGACCGCATGGTGGCATGGGATGGGGAGGAATAGCACACTGCCCAGGGCACTGGGGTCCTGCTCTGCTGCCTGTTCCCTCTGTGTCCTGGGTGGCATGTGATGTGGCTAATGTGACTGCTCTGTGTCTGGATTCTGCATTGTGCCTGTGCCTGGCCTTGGAACCACTTTCACCCTGAAAAGTAATTCCAGGACTGTTGCTTCTGCCCGTTGCCACTCCCCTGCCTACAAGATAAAGGCCATGCTTCTTAGCTTGGCATTCAAGGCCCCCATAAGACCTTCAATGCTTTTTCCTGATGTCTGCCCTGGCTCCGCCCCCTGGCACCTCCTCATTATATTCTCTGACTGCACTTTTTACCCCATTCCTGACATTACGCCCACCTAGTCTAGTCTACCACCAAGGCAATGACCCCCTTGCCTCAGTGGCTCCAGCTTTTCCAAACTGTGATCTTGGGCAGATTCCCTCTGGTACATCAGTTTCCTCACATGTAGGAAGGATATGACATGAGAGGCTGCCCTGTTGGCAACTGGGACTACTTCATTGTTTGTCTTGGGGATTAGGCAAGATGGGGTTGAACAGACTACCTGAGGCTTCTGTCTACTCTGCCCCAAGGCCACCTGCTCCAAGCCCCTCTCTGGCACCATGTGTCCTGGTTTCTGCCCCCAAGCTTCTGGCCTTTATTCTCAGAAATGGCCCAGGGTGTTGCACAAGCAAGGTTTGGCCTCAAACAGACGTGGTTTAAAACTCACAGACTGGATGCTTCTAGACAAGTCACTCCTCTGCTCTGATCCTTAGGTGGGTAACACGGGGAGCTCACAGAGACTGAGTTAACATTTGCAAAGTGCCCAATGTCCAGGTGCTCCATGAATGTCAATTTCCTTCCTCCTTCCATGCGCAGTGCTTCAGTTCTGACATAAGTCAGCCCAGCAGCGTGACTGGGAGAGTGGATTCTGCAGCCAGTCTGCCAGGAGTCAGCTTTGCCTGACTGACTCCAGGAGTTCACTGGCTGTGTGAACTTGGGCAGGCCACTTAAATGCTCCGAGCTCTGAGTTTGTCACGTGTAAGATGGGGGCAATGAAGTGTCCACTCCTAGGCGTTGTTGTGAGGAGCTGGCAAGAGATCACAGCCCTGTGCCTGACACGTAAGTAACTCTTAGGTAAAGCTTCGCTGCTGTTAGTGATCTTTTCTTTCCCAACTCTAGTGGATTGTACTTTCCAAAGGAGGCTGCAACAATAGCTCCCATCCCATGTGCTCTTCTTACAAGGTGACCTTGATACATCCCCATCAGGAGGTGAAGTCTGTGTCCCTGACACTTGAAATTGAACAGATCTTTGCAACTGCTTTGACCAACAGAGTATGGCAGAAGTGACGCGATGTGTCTTCCAAAGGGAGGTCATGATAGGCAATATAGCCTCGCCTGGCTCTCCCTCTCCAGGCACACGTGCTGTAGGAGTCCAGCCACCATGCTGTGAGGAAACCCAGGTGACCAGGAGGGGCCATGTGTAGGCGTTTTGGCTGACAACCAGACTCAGTTATCAGAAATGCATTAGCGAACCTTAAAATGATTCCAGCCCCCAGCTCCTGTCTGAGTGCAACTGCAGGAGAGAGCTGAGAACCGCCCAGCTGAACCCAATCAGTCCCCAGACTGTGAGAGATAATGATAACGATACTATTAAAAAAATTCTGTGGTTTGGGCTTGGTGGCTCATCCTTGTAGCCCCAGCTATTTGGGAGGCTGAGGTGGGACGATTGTTTGAGCCCAGGAGTTTGAGATCAGCCTGGGCAACGTAGTGGAACCCCCATCTCTCCAAAAAATTAAAAAAATTAGCTGGGTGTGGGGGCACATGCCTGCAGTCTCAGCTACTTGGAAGGCTGAGGTGGGAGGATTGCTTGAGCTTGGGAAGTTGAGGCTGCAGTAAACTATGATCACATCACTGCACTCCAGTCTGGGTGACAGAGCAACAACCTGTCTAAAAAAAAAAAAAAAGAAAAAAATCATTTGGTGAACATTTTTAAGGGAAAAAGCAAAGTTTTTTTCCTATTAATCGGTGACCTCAGCATGGCATCAATAGAAAAACAAGTTAGGAGAAGGAGTTGCTGGTGGCTATTGATAACTGTCATGGAGGGCTTAGGATGACAGCAGAGTTGTCCCTGGGGCCCATCATGAACCTCAGTTTCTAAGCTAAGCACAGACAGCACAGAGGTGGCAGCAGCAGGTGGGGACATGTGTGGGCCTGCAAGTCAGAACTAGGTGGACCCTGCTTCCAGCGCCCACTAACTGTGTGGCTTTGGGCAAGTCCCTTCCCTGTTCTGGACCTCATTGGAGACATGTTTAAT
The DNA here is from genome assembly GCF_008728515.1 of Papio anubis. Taxonomy (NCBI): domain Eukaryota; kingdom Metazoa; phylum Chordata; class Mammalia; order Primates; family Cercopithecidae; genus Papio; species Papio anubis. The sequence goes on from NC_044991.1 coordinate 71,041,473, forward strand.
ACACAGGAGCTGGGCCTGAATGTTCGTAAAGATGCTTTGGCCACACACAGGACTGTGATTCTCAGAGAGAAAACCCCCCTTCCTCACCCTCTCCCACTGCCAGGTGGAGATGGTTAGGAGGTCGGGAGCCTCTGCAGGACACGGGGCAATCCCCAGTCCCCATAGAGACACCAGCTTGCTCAGCTCATCCGCCATCTTCATGGTCTTTTCTGCCAGCCCCCTTTACCTTGCATTTCCCAGCATCACCTCACTGACACCTCTGATTGCCACATTTCTGTCCTATCACCTCCCCTCACATTTTGCTGTCACCCACACCCTTGTAGCCATCCTGACAGATTCCCAGTGTCTCCCCAATGCATTTATAGACTCTTCTACAACTGCCATCAAACCCCACCCTCTTGTTTCACCTCACAATCCCAATGTCAATTCCCTTTACAATTTCAGGTCACATGCCAACATCCATCCCCTTCACCCCTGCAACCCCCAGTTGCCCTACAACCTCAAGGCACCACCTCCACCCTCCGCTACCACCCCTGAAGCTGCCCAGCCTTTGCCTATACTTTTGTGGTCACCTGGACCATGGTAGATGCTTCCCCTGTCTTCTCATTGTCCCCTTCACCCCACCCAAAACCAGCCTGAAAATTACTGAGTTGCCATTTGCTGCCCAGATCTCTGCTCTGTTTCCTCGTTTGATAATGAAGAGTTGTTAGTATAATCTCTACTTTGCACGTGGAGGACTTGAGGCTCAGGGAGGCTAACTAATCTGCTTGGAGTTTCATGGGGCCAATGCCTAAATAGCCCACACCTAGCTAATGTCATACCTGCCCCTGCTGCCTCCTGCTTCTCTTACCCACATTGTCTGACTTTCATCCCATTCTGTCTCCCTCTTCCTGCACACTCCCTCCCCATACTTCCTCCCTTCCAAGTGGCCTATGTTGAACTGAGGCAGAATGATCTGGGTACAAAGGATGGAAAGGTCTAGCAAGCATGGAATCCTTTGGCTCTTGGAGCCTCAGATTTCTTATCTATAAAATGGGGGCAAGAGATGGTTCCTTCATGTGACTGCTATGAGCATAAGCAAGAGCGTACCTGTGGCGTCATCTAACAGAGTCGGGTGCATGGTAAGCATTTGATGAATGCACAAAAATATTCCAGGCACAGGATGCCATCAGGTTATGAAAAACACCTTTTCCAGATCCCCCAGGAGGCCCACCTTTGTCCCCCTGCCTGTGCTGTGGGCTGGTGGGGTGGTGGCATAGTCAGCTCCAGCAAGCCCTGTGGGCCAGGGGCTTTTACAACTGCTCCTTTACTCAGCCCCTTAGGAAGAAGACCCCAAATGAGGCCCCAGGGCCCAGTTATCAAGAGGCTGAGCAGAGCTTGGAACCGGAAACTAACTAGAGTTGAAATCCAGCTCTGCCACTCATTGGCCTTTGAACTTCATCTCTTTGTGCCTCAGTTGCATAGTTTCATCATTTGTAAAATGGGGATATAAGCTGTGCCCGTCTCATTGGACTGGTTGTGAGAATGCAATGAGTAAATCCAAGCACCTTGGCACACGGTGAGTGCTCAGTAGATGTTAGTTACTGTTCTCACCACGGAGCCCGCTGAGCCCCAGGAGCCAGAGGTCCCTGCTTGGCACCAACAAAGGACATGAGGTTGTGAGTTGTGCACAGAAGGCCAGGCCCAGGTCCAGGATGGTCTTTCTCCAGCCCCTTTGTGTGCCAGGCTTTGTCATCAGCTCTCTCCACACCCAGCCTTTAGGAATATAATTATGAGACCCACTTCCAGGTGAAGAAACTGAGGCTCAGAGATTCTGAGAGACTCCCCAGCTGGTAAGAGGCAGTCAGGACCAGAGCCCGGATTGGCTGTGTCTTCATTTGCTCATCTCCAGCCATTCACCTGGCGCTGAGGACCTGCTAAGTGCCAGGCACCGTTCCAGGTGCTAGGGGTACTCTGCAGAGAAACATGGATATGATGCCTGCCGCTCCTGGATTTCTACCAGAGGATGCTGCCTCAGGAGCAGGAGAAAAGTCAGGCCTCAAATCTGCTGGGCAAGCATTGTTCACAGGGTCAGCTGAGCTACGCACAGGTGACAGGTAGAAGTGGAGCTTGAAGAGTTAAAAAATAAGAGCCAATTATTTATCTGGGTACTGATGACTGCTTGATCAATGAAGAAGGAAGGAAAGATTGGGGTGACTGGGGCTGCATTAATAAAGGTTTAATAATCAGAATAAAGGAGGTGAGAGTCCCACTTGTTGCAATCTGGATCAGATCTCATCAGTTCTACACTCTCACTATAAGGAGAACATGGCGTCGTTGAAGAGATGACATCAAAAACAGCTAGGATGGCCTGTGGGCCTTGGCTGAAGAGCTGGGGCCATGCATCAGGCAAAGAGGCAGCTTACTTGGGACATCAGTGTTGCTTTCAGCTGCCCAAGGGTGTCTTGTGGACTCACTTCAAGGAACTTGGGGGGCCTTAAGGTCATAACCTGGACCAGATAGTGAACATTATAGAGTTCTTATGAGAATGAACTTTGACCTATCAAAATCCTCAGTAATGGGAGGCAGTTACTAGAGGCAGTGAGTTCCTTGTCACCTAAAGTGTGTGAGCAGAAGCTAGATCATTTAACTGGGGCACTTGGGAGGGGTGTCGGACTAGGAGGTGCCTCAAGTTTCCATGCAGCTCATGCCTAGAGTCTCTGCTTTTACTGTTCCTTCTGCCTGGAAGGTGTTCCAGGTGCTGCCTTCTCATCCTTTAGGTCTCAGCTTTAATGTCACCTCCTCAAGGAAGTCTCCTTTGATCACTCAAGGTCGGTTTCTTCCTCTCCCACCCCACTGAAATTCTATTTCAGAGACCTGTTGAATTCCTTCACAGGATTTTCCACAGTTTGTAATTACTTAGTTAGTTTTACTTGTTTGATGTTAATGCCCTCAAAAGACTGCAGAGGCAGGAAGGTAGAGACCAAATTGTCTTTGTTTTGTTGTCTCGTTTACCAGCTGTGCCTCCAATACCTGGGATATCCTCAGTAAGCATTTCTTGGATGGATGGATGAATGGATGGATGGATGGACAGACTGATGGATGGAGAGATGAACTGATGGACAGATAGATGAATGATGGATGGATGAGTAGATGGATGAATGAATGAATACATGAATACATGCGTGGGTGGATGGATGACTTCCCACTGACATGTTTTCAGGTGTAAACTTCTCTGTGTGTTCAGGGCATCCTTATACGTAGATGATGGGCAGAGAGCTGAGCTATGTGTGTGTTCCATTTCCAGTTCCTGTGCACAGGAATGATGACTTCTCTGGGGAATCACTGTAGTGAACTGATTAGCAGCTAATTACAAGAGGACATTTTTATGTTTTGACCCCAGAATTAACCACATGAACTTTGATGAAGAGGAAAATCAAGGACTGGGGTGAATTCATTTAAATTTAGTTTAATATGTCCTTTCAGCATGTAAGCAGCTAATAAAAATGGACATCTTTCATGTGCAAATCTCCTCTGAAGGGTCCTCCGTGGATGTTCCAGGGTCACAGCCAGTTCTCTTTGAAGTGTGGCCCAAAGATCTCTGGAGGCAGGTTCACGAGCTTTTGTTAAAATGTAGATTCTGGGGCCCACTCCGACCCATTGAATGGGAACTTCAGAAGTGGGGCCCAGGATGGGACATTTCTGACGCACTCTTGTCTGAGCTTAGGCCCCTGGGAAACCATCTCAGACAGACCCTGACAGATGATGAAACAGGTCAGCCACACACAGTGGCTCACGCCTGCAATCCCAGTGCTTTGGAAGACCTAGGCGGGCAGAGCACTTGAGGTCAGGAGTTCGAGACCAGCTTGGCCAACATGGTGAAGCCCCATCTCTACTAAAAATACAAAAAAATTAGCTGGATGTGGTGGCACGTGCTCATAATCCCAGCTACTTGGGAGGCTAAGGTACAAGAATTGCTTGAACCGGGGAGGTGGAGGTTGCAGTGAGCTGAGATCATGCCACCGCACTCCAGCCTGGGTGATGGAGTGAGACTCTGTCTCACAAAAAGAAGGAAAAGTATTATATTGAAAGAAACAAGAGGCAGCTGAGGCCAGAGTGGGGCAGTGACCTACTTAAGGTCACACAGCAAATCCATGGCACAGCTCAGACTAGAACCTTCTCTTTTGTCTGCAGACCAACAGGCTGTTCTTGATGATGGGTGACAGTGAATGGAACTTAGGGTTAAAAATAATCATATTGCTCCCATCTTAAACTTACATTTTCCAGTCCCAATTTTCTACGAATAATGTCCATTAAATAATTAATGTTCCTGAAAATAGTCTGGGCTCCCTCATGCCTTTTTATTCCTGGAACATCAAACCCTTTCAGATCATAATTAATTAAGACTCTTGATGTCCCCGAGAGGTAGCCAGACACCCACAGAAACTTGGTAATTGGTTCCGAATACCAAGAGACATTCTGCATTCTAGAATTTCCCTGATTTGAGGAGATGGGACTGGAGAGAGAGAAACGTGGCTCAGAGGGCTGCCACGCACCAGGCAATGTGCAAGCTGCTTCTCATATATTCTCACTTCTCAGCCTTGTGACACTGGGAGGTACATGGAATTATCCCCATTTTACAAATAGAGGCAATGGAGGTTCGGACCACCCAAGGTGGCATTCTTCAGCCTGGTGGCATTGAAGGAGGTGGCAAATCTGTGTTACAGAACTCATCACATTGCCACAAATTGAGGTCAGGGTGGTGTTTGTTCTGTGCTGGTTTTTGTTTTGTTTTGTTTAGAGATAGGATCTTGCTCTATAACTCAGGCTGGAGTTCAGTGTGGTCCAGCCATGGCTCACTGCAGTCTTGACCGTCTGGGCTGAAGCGATCCTCCCACTTCAGCCTCCCGAGTAGCTGGGACTACAGGTGCATGCCACCACACCTGCCTAATTTTTTTATTTTTTATTTTTTTGTAGAGACAGTGTCTTGCTGTGTTGCCCAGGGTAGTCTCAAAACCCTGACCCCAGGCAATCCTCCTGCCTCAGCATCCCAAAGTGCTGGGATTACAGGCGTGAGCCACTGCACCTGGCTATGCTGGTTTTAAAACACGCTTTGCTCGTGGCTTGACCACACTTGGTCAGCGTGGCTGAGAGGAGTGGAGTGAGTGTTCCTGGGATGCACCAGGAGGGTAATGAGGAGGGTGAGCAGAGCTGGGATCTGGGGTTAGACAGAGGCCATGCTGTAGAGAACCTGCCTCCAGGCAAATAGCGTGTTTTGCGCTATTTCTAAATAACCACCCCTCACACCCATCAAGGCCTTCATGGAGGTACCACACACAACCACCCCTAGCTGTTCATTTACTCATTCATTCATTCATTCATTCATTCAACAAATATTTACTGAGCAACTGTTATGTGCCAGGCACTGTCTCAGGCACTGGGGAAACAGCAGGGACCTCGGTGGCGACACAGACAATCAAGCAGCTGTGGAAGACGGGGAACAGTGAGCTGAGGCTCAGAGTGGGGGAAAAGTGCCATAGGATTGTGGACTGTGGACTGTGGACCGAAAAGAGGACTCGCATTTCTGCCACTCCTGCCCTAAGGAGGGGGAGCAAGTATGTGGGGAGGGCAGGGCCAGATGGTCCTGGCCAGCTGAGAAGCAGTGTTGGAACATGAGGGTGCTTTAGCTGTGGGTTAGGAAATGGGTGGCCATGAAAGGGTGGGGGCTAGGAGTGACACAGGCTGACTTAGGATGTGTAAGCACCTTGTGGCTCCAGTGTAGACTGCAGATGGGGGCAGGTAGGGACTGCGGGTGGCTGCAGGGAGCCCAGGTAAGAGGTGGTGGCTGATTGGTCTGAGGAGGGAGGGATGAGGCTTGAGCCAAGGGCAGACCCAGATATATCTAGCGCATCTACCCAGGCTGACTTCTGGGTATTTGGAGACTCGCTCTGGGCCAGGGCAGGGACTTTTCTCCCATTCAATAGGTGGGAACACTGAGACCTCCAAAGTGAAGTGAAGTGTCTGAGTTCTCTCCGGCAGGTGCAGTGCTACACAAGGCCTCTGCCCACCTTTGTGGCCTGGCTGGACCAGGGATCTTGTCCCTCAACAAGTAAGCGAGTCCAGCTCAGGAGAGAACCCAGCCCTGCAGGTGCTCAGGGTAGACACAGCCTCCATTTACAGTGAACCCATTCCCTGGACTGGACAAGGAGGGCTCAGAGAGGCTTGAGATGGAGCAGGGCTTGGGAGGAGGCTGCAGTCAGATGGGGGAGGAAGATGAGAGGCCCAAGCACAGTTACATAATGACACTCAGCAGCGGCTGAGGACAGGCAGCTCTGACGGTGGTGGTGGTGGTAAGGTTGGAGGGGGGATCGGGGGTAGGAAGAGTGATCAGAGAGGCCTTCCTGGAGGAGGTGAGGAAACCACAGTTCAAAGATGTGGCCAGCAGGGTGTGAGAGATGCCAGTGAGAGTGGAGGGTGGGTTTGGGTAGGAGAGACCCTCTAGGTGAGAGGATGGGGTGTGGGTGTTTTAGGATTAAGGGTGAAGCCTCGTCATCTAGGCTGGGAGGCAGGAGGCCTGGCCTGTGGCCCCAGTTCTTCCCTGAGTGATCAGCTGCCTAGAGTGGCCAGTCACACCCCCTCTGGAGAGCCCTTTCCCCTAACTGAGCCTCGAGGGGGGCCTGGTCATGGCAAAACAAGTATTCCCCATTCATGGTAAAAATAATCTCTCCAACTGTCTTAGAAGATCTGTAATTTTTTTCATTTCTTTCTTTTTTTTTTTTTTTTTTTGAGACGGAGTCTCTCTCTGTCGCCCAGGCTGGAGTGCAGTGGCGCAATCTCCACTCACTGCAAGCTCCGCCTCCCGGGTTCACGCCATTCTCCTGCCTCAGCCTCCCATGTAGCTGGGACTACAGGCGCCCGCCACCATGCCCGGCTAATTTTTGTATTTTTAGTAGAGGCGAGGTTTCACCATATTAGCCAGGATGGTCTCGATCTCCTGACCTCGTGGTCCGCCCGTCTCTGCCTCCCAAAGTGCTGGGATTACAGGCGTGAGCCACCGCCCCCAGCCTTTTTCATTTCTTTCATACGGTATATGTTAAAAAGTAGTTAATTATTTAGATAGCATACTGTTAAAGACTGTATTACAAAGTTCATGTTTAATGCAGAAAAAGACATTTTTATCATCTTGTCCCTTGAAAAAGAGATACACACAATTTCTTGTGAATTTCTTTTGAATTAATTATGTAATAAATGGCACAATTTGTTGACAAATATATCTTTGAAGGACATCTCATGTTTAATTTGGGGGAATAAATGCATTTGAAAATGTACGTTGATGTTTCATTCTGTACGTAATTGAAAAACTGCTTTCACAGCCGGATGATAGGGATTTGTGTGTTTTGTGCCTAAAATAAAAGCCATGGGATTACTGGTGAATTTGGAGGTTTTGTTTCAAATTGACTATAAATAGGAGAGAAGGCTCCAAGCTGATGTTGGTAAGACCCACTCAGGGAACCCACTGTGGTGTGGATAGCTTCTTTCCCCTCCAATAAATGAAAAGTTAAATTGGTTGTGCCCATCTCTGCATTTTCTCTCTTTGTAATTGGTTTTTGTGGTGCTGGAAACATATGGATGTGTTTTATAAGAATTCTGATCAGATGGCACCAATGAAAGGTAGCACGAGGCACATCCAGTGAATTATCATTTCAGCGATGCCCATTCACTTGTATTTCAACTTCACTGTGCCTGGCTTCCTGTTCTTAGCTAATATTCTGTTGTGGGTATAAATGAAACAGGGTATGAGTAAGAATGTGAGCAACTGGAACTATCAAACAGCCAACATCCTACAACAAATGTAAAATTACAACAGTGATAAGATTCATAAGATGCTTACAACACTGGAATATAGTCGGTGGTCAACAAAGGTTAGCTATGGTGATGATGATGAGGGCTCCGAAAGGGAGTGCTCTGGAGCTAAATTGCTGTGTGACCATGGGCCAGCTGCTTACCCTTTCTGTGCTTCAGTTTCTTCATGCAACATGGAGACAATTAAGGCACATGCCTCCTAGGTTTGTTGTAAGCTTTAAATGAATTAACATAAAAAGTGCTTAGAGTGTTCTGAGCACACAGTAAGAGCTAAAAAATGTTACTTACTTGTAAAAATCATTATCACTATTATTCTCATAATTAGTCGAGGGAGGTTTCCCAGAGGGAATGACTTGGAGCTGAGCTGTGAAAGATGAGTCAGCGATAGTAAGGCAACAATGGAGGGATAAGCATTCCAGGCGGAAGGAACAGCATGTACAAAAGTCCTATGGTGGGAACAGACTGTGGTACATTTGGGGAGTTGAACAGGGCGAGTGGGGCTGGAGTAGAGTGATCAAGGAGGAGTGGGAGGAGACCTGAGACTGGAGAGATCAGCTGGGGGCCTGAGGAGGTTGGGCCTGGGGGCTTTTGTTAGGGCTGTTAGTCTTTATGCTGAGAGCAATAAATGCCAACAAGGGGTTTGTAAGCCAGGGAGAGGCAAGATCTCCCTGTCGATTTGCAAAACTCCCTCTAGTGGTTTTGGGGAGGGCTGAGGATGGCGGGATGAGGGCTTTGGTGGGGTGGGGCTGGGAGGGATGAAGAGATAATTGCAGAGAGGAGTCTAAGATGCGGCCCCCAGAGGAGCTGGTGATGCATAGGGTGGTTGTGAAGAGTGAGGAAGAAAAAGAGGACAAGAACAACGCCCCTCTTTTTTGGTTTGTGTAGCCACTGGGTGGGTAGTGGTGCCTGAGCATGATGGTGTGGGGGGTGAGATTACTTCTCTGAGCCTCAGCTTCCTTATTTGTGCCCCCAGCCTGTGGTGGGGATTATTAAGTGAGAGAATGTATGAAAGAGCCGTCAGCGCAGCCCCCACAACGTGTCTTTTTCCCCCAGACTCATCACCTGGGACCTACCTCCTTCCTACCATGGCATTGGTGGGATAGAAGGTAAATATCACCCACGCCCAAGTCCCTGGATCTTGTTTTCCTCATCTATACAATGGGGGCAAGGGCCCTTAACCCACAGGTTTCTATGAGATTCACAGGATGACGCTTTATGTGCATGAAGGGCTGTGGTTCATGGTCAGTGACCAGCAAGCCTGGGTCTGAGACATGTTTCCTCTTCCTACCTCCTCCCTTCTGCAGCATGGCTGAACGAAACTTTTTGTTTTGTTTTGTTTTTGAGGTGGAGTACCATTCTGTGGCTCAGGCTGGAGGGCAGTGGTGCAATCTTGGCTCACTGCAACCTCTGCTTCCCATGCTCAAGGGATTCTCCTGCCTCAGCCTCCTGAGTAGCTGGGACTACAGGTGTGTGCCACCACTTCCAGCTATTATTTTTTGTTTGTTTTTTTAGTAAAGACAGGGTATCACCATGTTGGCCAGGCTGGTCTTGTACTCCTGACCTCGAGTGATCTGCCCGCCTCGGCCTCCCAAAGTGCTGGGATTATAGGCATGAGCCACTGCGCCTGGTCCTAACATATATACATTTATGTGCATGCAACATACATGTACACACGTGTGCTCACACATTCCTCCTGTCAGTTTCTTCCCTCAACACACGCATACCTGCACACACTTACACACACACTCATGGCACCCACCTCCACACACCCCTTGAAAATTCAAACTCAGAAGGTCTCTAGAGCCCCACTTGCTATCAGTGAAAATACAATGCAAACCATATATATCATTTTAAGGTTTCTTGTAGCCACATTAAAAGTACAAAGTAAAAGTACACATTAAAAGTGCAAAGAAAGGCTGAGATTAATTTTAGTACGATATTTCATTTAACCCAATATATCTAAAATATCATTTCAACATGTAATCAAAGCAAAACTTATTTGAAACTCATGTAAACTTATTCTGATATTCTTGATGGGGTTTTTGTGCGGTCTTAAAAATCCACGTGTATTTTACACTTACAAGACAGGCCACATTTCAAGGGCACAATTACCACATGTGGCTTATGCTGTGACATTGGATGGCACAATTGGGGATTATCTGCTCAGAACCCTCGTTCAACTGATGGGGAAACTGAGACCCCGAGTGGGGCAGTGACTGGCCCTAAAGAATGCAGCCTGGCCGCTTTATCCCACAACACCCTGCTGTGTAAGGTGTCCAAGGCCCTCATCTACCCCTACTGTGGGCAGAGTGGCCCCGGCAGAGCTCCACACCTGGCCTCCCAGAAGAGGCACTGCCCACGCATGAATCAGGCTTGGGGTGGCCTGCAAAGCCTACTGGTCTGTGATCCTCTCCTGGGGGTGCATCAGCTGGAAGCGTCGGGGTTCACTGCAGGGAGGGAACACTTGGGTCCTCCTCCTTTTCTTACAGCCCCCACATGGGGTGGCTGGAAAGGGACCACGTGGAAGCCAGGCAAGGCTGAGACAAGGGGGACATGGTGACTCTCTCTCCCTGGTGGGCCCGGTCCTGGGGTCAGGGAATTCATTCTGCCTGCCTTGGTTCTGCCTTTAGCTGCTGAGGCCAGAGTTCATGGAGAGCGGGCGGCTGACCCAGATCCCATATCTCCTCCCAGCTGTGAAAGCTTCTCTGCCAATCAGCCACCAGAATCTTCAAGGCTAAATAAGAGGTAATGAGTCTGCTAGAAAAATGGGTCAGAGGTCCATTAACTCAGGCTCAGACGTGGCTGAGAGCCTGCTTTCACTATGGCAATGACTCCAGCACGAGGCAGAGGTGGGGGCTTGGACTCTTCGAGAGAGGGGTTGAAGATGGAGCCTCAAATGCCTGAGGGGCCCAGGGCTTGCAGGTGAATCAAAGCCCCAGGCCAGCTTCCTGGGGGACTTGCTACCTGCCCTGCCACCTGGCCCTTGGCGGAGTCAAGGGCATGTGCCACATACTCAATGCTTTGAGTATCGTCTCATTTAACCCTCTCAACAACACGGTGTGGGATGCTGTACAGTGGCTGTCTCCACTTCATAGATGAGGAAACTGAAGCACAGCCAGGGGAGGGAATCTGCCCAGAGTCTCACAGTCAGCAATGGGAGGAGCTGGGATTCACTCCCAGGTGAGCTTGACTCTGGGGTGGGATGGAAGGTGCCCTTTCTGTCATAGTTTCACCCAGGGTCGAAGTCAGGCTCATTTAGGCCAGGCTCTTTCGTGCAGCCAGCTGTCTCTCTGAGCTCTTGTTCCAGAGAGCCAGCTGCACTGGGAGGTATCTCTGTGGGTCCTGGGTGCCTCACGCCCTCCACACTCAAACCTGAGCTCCCCTGACCTGCCCCTGCTCTGTCTGCCTCATGGAGACAGGAGACTCTCCGCATGGAATTAGGCTCCCAAAGCCATTCTGATCTTCTGCTGCTCCCTCAACCTCATACCTAGTGATCCGTGCATCAAACATACACTGAGCACCTATGATGTGCCGGGCACTGATCTAGGTTCAAAGGAGAAACCAGTGGACAAAATCAACAAACATTTCTACATTCCATCTCGCAGGGGCTAACTCAAGAGGAAACATGAATAAGCAAATGATGTGCCTCACGGACTGCCTTGGAGGGTGTGGAGCAGGGTAAGGAACTGGGAATCTTGGAGGAGGTTGCAATATTTATTGGGGTAGTCGCAGCATGCCTTATTGAGAAGCTAACCCTTGAGCAAGATTTTAAAGGATCAAGAGAATGAGTCAAGGGATATTGAAGGGAAGAGAATTCCAAAGAAGGGGAACAGCCAGTGCAAAGATCCTGGGAAGAAATGGTGCTCGCAAGCTCAAGGAATAGCAGAGTGTGGGTGGAGAGGAAGGAGTAGGAAGAGGAGAGAGATATTAGCAGGAGATGAGGTCAGAGAGAAGACAGGGAGTGGGCAGATCATGCAGGGTCTTGTGGAACAATGCAAGGCCTGACTTTGACCCTGGGTGAAATGATGCCGTCTGATTTACCTTCAAAAAGGCTCACTCAGAGAGGGGAGGCAGGGAGGCCAGTGAGGTGGCTGCAGCCAAATTCAGGTAAGAGAGGAGAGGGTGGCTGGGACCGGGGAGAAGGGGTCAGATTGGAGTGTGTTGTGAAGACCGAGATGGCAAGGCCTCCTGATAGGTTGGACAGGTTGACAATTGAGAAGGGGGAGTCTGCAGGTGGGGCAGGTTTGGGGGAAGATCAGGAGTCCAGCTTTGGAGCTGTGGGGGTGGAAAGGCCTCCTAGACATCCCAGTGGAGATGTTGAGAGAGTCAGGTTTATGGGCTTCCGGATGGGGACAGAGGTCTGGGCTAGAGTGGCTGGCATGTGGGTAGACATGGTCACCAAGGGAGGAGCCCCAGGGCCATGGGGAGAAGAGGAGGGATGAGCAGAGGCAATGAGAAGGAGTAGTTGCAGGGTTGGAGGAGAACTAGGAGAGCTGAGCTGTGCCGGGTTAGGTAAGATGACTGAGCATTGCCCAGGAGACTTAGTGATGTGGAGATCATCAGTGGCCATGTGGGTGAGGCCTGGCCAGGGTGATTCCCGGGTCTGAGCAATCTACCTTTTATGCATGTGGCAGGCTGAATAGCAGCCCCCATGAGGTGCTAGGCACGAATCCCCACAGCCCCTAAATATTGATATTAGCTCTATGGCAAAATGGTCTTTCTGGCTATGTTAAGGATTTTGAGATGGGAAAATTATCTGAGAATGCATGAGCCCTACATACAATCCTTATGAGAGAGAGGCAGAGGGAGATTTGACACAGACAGACAGATGGCAATGTGACACCGAGGTAGAAATTGGAGTCATGCTGCTACAAGTTAAAAAGTGTCACAGCCACCAGAAGCTGGAGGAGGCAAGGAATGGATTCTGGCCTGGAGCCTCCGGAGGGAGCACAGTGCTCTTGACTCTTTAATTTCAGCCCAGTGATAATGACCTCAGACTTCTGGCCTCCAGAGCTGCGAGAGAATACATTTCTGTGACTTTAAGCCATCATGTTTGTGGTAATGTGTCACAGCGGCCACAGGAAACAAACACACCCCTTCTGGCATCAGGTCCCCCCGCTTCCCACTCGCCTTAGTCATCCTCTGTCCCTCATCCAACAATTGTCACAGCCTCATCACCAGGCTCCTGCCTCCAGGCTGCCCCAGCGCCTGCCCTCCCCACACAGAGCCTGATGGGGTAACTTCCGTCCCTAATACCCTCTGCATGGAGCCCACAGTCATTAGCCCGAAGCCCAAGGCTTTTCCTGATAAAGCCCTAACAGTCTCCACACTCATTTCTCACCACTGGCTCCCAGAACGTATGCTCCATAACCTCCATGCAATTTTCAGTTGCTACATGTTCTCTTAAGCTTCCGAGCCATTGTACTTGCTGTTCCCTCTGCCTGGAACACCCTTCCCCATCCCGGAAATAGGCATGGTTTGTTTCCTCATCAAATTTAGGTCTTTACCCAAAGAACTTTTCTGAGGACCATTTTAAAAGTGCAACTGCCTCTTCAGCTCCACGTTCCTGATTCTCTTCCCCTGCCTTGTTTTTCTCCACGGTGCTTATCACTCACTACCTATGTATTTAACTAATTTGTTCATTGTCTTGTGCCTCCAATTAGAATTCAGTTCCACAGGGGCAGGGGATGTAGTCTGTTTTGTGTACACTTGTATCTCCACCACCAAGGAATGTGTCTCACATGTAATAAGAACTCAATAATTATACGCTGAACGAATGAGTGGGTGTATGAATGAATGAGCAAAAGAGACCAAAAAGCCCCCAAAAAACTAACCAGGTGTGGTGGCGCATGCCTGTGGTCCTGGCTACTCAGGAAACTGAGGTGGGAGAATGGCTTGAACCCAGGAGGTGGAGGTTGCAGTGAGCTGAGATCACGCCACTGCACTCCAGCCTGGGTGACAGAGTGAGACTCTGTCTTAAAAAAAAAAAAACAAACAAAAAAACCAGGAGCACATGTTATCTCTGAGGCCGAGAGAGTTAAGTGTTTCTTAAAAATATAGAAACCTCTGAATCATCCATTGTAAAAATGAGTCAAGTCTAGGTATAATGCTAATGTATTTTTATTGCATAAAACTTTTTCGGGGATTTGATTACTGGCACAGCCTACCTGTGAGCCACAATATTTATTCAACAAAAGACCCATTCAGCTAGTTCCGCCAAACTCTCACTTTCTTTGAGGATGAGGACGCCTTAAGTGCCAAGCCCTTGCTCAATGCTTCATGCTGTGATTTTCCCACCAGCCCTTTCCCTGGGGTGTAGGGACAGGTAAACAGTGCGGCCCCTCACTGTTTCCTGATCCCGTTTCCAGGAAGTAACTAACAGGAAAAGCTTGATGTGTAGCATGGTGTATCTATATAAGGAAACACAAAGCTACGTCATTTTGAAAGTGGTAGTCCACAAGTCCTGTTATCCCACAACTGTTTCCCCTCCCCAATCCCAGTCATCTGTGGATACCTTTCCATGTCATTATTAAAATCTGTGTCATTTCTCCCATCACTTTAGGGCCACCTCATCCCACCCTAGAGTAACTATGGGGACCAGTTTACTGTGCACCTTTCCTGGTGTGTCTGATCTTAGTCTCACCATGATCTGTCTATATAGACATACACATGTATACACACAAACAGCGCTATGGGGAGGGACACATGCCCTGTCACGGAGCAGCAGCTGCTGTCTTCAGACCAGCTCTCCCACCTGGGAGTCCCCGCCCACCCCTTCCCAGCCTCTACAGAAGCCCAGGAGCAGGTGTGGGCTCTCCAGGGAGGTCGTGGTGGGGAAAGGAGCCCTTTCTGTCAGAGAGGAGAGCGGGGGGCTGGGGATGGGTGTGTTAATAGTCCTCTCTTGCAGCACACACGTGCTATTTTTAGCAGGCCATGGCATCACGCTTGAGTATCGGCCTGCGTCTTGCTTCCTTCACTCACCAGTTAGAGCACTCTCCATGTGGAAATGCACAGGTCCACCCCGCTGTGAGTGAGGGCTTCATAGAATTCAACAGGATGGCCAGGTCACACTGTGTCCAGCTTCCCTCCTGGAGATGGATCCCCACATGGTTCTGATCTTCTCCTTGCACATTTGGAGGCTGCAGCTATTATCAATATCTTTATACACTGAACTTTTACTTTGTGCAGGTAGATTCCTACACAAGTAGTAGGCTTGTTAGATCAAAGGGCAAGGACATTTAAGATTCTAGTTGATGCTGATGCCAAGTTATTTTTTGCTATGACGGTAGCAAGCTGCACTCTCCCTCCGTGTGGGTGAATGGATCCAGATGCATGTGGTTGTCATGTCAGTCCAGGCAGGGAAGTGGATGAGTAGGGAGGCACAAGGGAGCTTAAGAGGAATGGGGGCGTGTTCTGCCTTTTTTTTTTTTTTAGGAGACAGGCTCTCACTATGTTGCTCAGGCTGGTCTCGAACTCCTGGGCTCAAGCGATCTACCCGCCTCAGCCTCCCAAAGTGCTGGGATTACAGGCCTGAGGCACCGCGCCCAGCGTGAGTTCTGCTTTGCAGAAAGGATGCTGGGGGGTGAGATGTATCAAAGACAGTGCAGCGGAGTGGCTGTCCCTCCCTCCCACCCCGTGTGGACTTCTTTCCTATTCTTCTTTTCCCACGGCCTCCTTACATCCCTGGGCAAGAGGGAACGTCCAGGGTCAGGCTAGTGAGCGCCTCCTTACATTTTGCACTTTGTCCCAGACCTGGCAAAATCATACCCATTTTACAGATGAAGAAAGTAAGGCTCAGGGCAGTACAATGAGTGTCCAAAACCACAGGACCTGCAGCTGTGTCCCTTCTCCAAGGACTCCTGTGGAATGTAAGGGAGGTGGGATGGGGTCCTCCAGGGACAACAGCCTGGCCAATAAGCAGAAGAGGCCTGAAGTCGGGGTGATTCTGGGGGTGCCACTAACTTAGCTCGGCAATCCTGGCTCCCCACCTCTCAGGCCACAGCTATGGCACCCAGAAAATGGGTAGGTAGACTTAGATTAAGGGTTATAAAAAGAAATGGCTACAGAGGACCCAGGAGACAACTAAGATCTAGCCGGTACACAGCTCTGAGACTGTGCAGATGGCAGGCCTGGGGCACTGTGTGATGATGGGGCATGCTAGGGCCCGGGCACTAGAGATGATGCCCTGGCTGAAGGAGAAGCCTCTACTCGTGCTGGGAGCTGGGTTCCAGGAGGGGAGGCAGGTGCAGTACTGCCAGCAATTTTTTCTTTTTTTGAGACAGAGTCTCGCTCTGTTGCCCAAGCTGGAGGGCAGTGGCACGATCTTGGCTCACTGCAACCTCCATCTCCTGGGTTTCAAGCAATTCTCCTGTCTCAGCCTCCTGAGCAGCTGGGATTACAGGCACATGCCACCATGCCTGGCTACTTTTTTTGTATTTTTAGTAGAGATGGGGTTTCACCGTGTTGGCCAGGCTGGTCTTGAACTCCTGACCTCAAGTGATCTGCCCACGTCGGCCTCCCAAAGTGCTGGGATTACAGGTGTGAGCCCCCTTGCCTGGTCTCAACTTGTACTTTTCACTGAAGATATCATAAATATTATTTCTTTGAAGAAAGTGAAAACTCGGGTTTTCTTTCTTTCTTTCTTTCTTTTTTTAAATGAAGTCTCACTCTGTCTCCCAGGCTGGAGTGCAGTCTCGGCTCACTGCAACCTCCACCTCCTGGGTTCAAGCGATTCTCCTGCCTCAGCCTCCTGAGTAGCTGAGATTACAGGTGTGCGCCATCATGCCTGGCTAATTTTTGTATTTTTAGTAGAGATGGGGTTTCACAATGTTGGCCAGGTTGGTCTCGAACTCCTGACCTCAGGTGACCCGCCTGCCTCAGCCTCCCAAAGTGCTGGGATGACAGGCATGAGCCACTGTGCCTGGCCAAAACTTGGGTTTTCAAGCGGTATGGAGTTGTGAAAGGCTGGCCGTTCGCAGGGTTTGGGAGCCATCCCTTAGGCCTCCTGGGACTCTCAACCCTTTGCAATCCTCATGATCAAACACTCCTGACCTTTCTGAGCCCTGGGCCTCTTCTCTGAGCACATCTTTTAAATGCACAAAATAAAAATACATTAGATTACAAAGGATTCTGATAATGTTGAAACATAGTTATCAAAATATTAAAAACACTTTTGATATAGCAATAAATGTACCTCTTGATTAATGCACTAAATAACAAGCACTGGGGACAGGTCTAATTAGTATCCTAACTTTGAAGTGGTACTGGGTGTAAACGATCTATGGAGATAGTAGCAATAACTGTAATGCGATATGAAAATATCTGTGTTTCTTTCGGTGACAAAGCCAAGCACACCACTAATACAACTGTGGTTTGTTGTTGACATTCTCAAGGGAAGGAAATGCTAACTTTCAGGGCAGTGGTGCGGAAGAGACAGATATAATTTTTTTCCCACTTCCCAGGTTTACCAACTCCTCCGTGAAGATCCCCTGTCATTCACGGGGTTAGGGGTCAGCAGGGCGGGGCTTGGACCCCAGGGTGAAGTGCTCATGACCAGAGGCCCTTCCATGGCTAAAATTAGGGGGGCAACAGGAGCTGATCCCCAGGGTAGGCCTCCCACAGCAGGCAAACCTGAGATCTGGGAAGGGCCTGCCCTTCCTCCTGCGGCCCTGGTGAGTCACAAAACGTCCTTTCTCAGGAAGACCAAATATAAACAGTTCAGGATTATCTTGAGAACAAGATGTTTGTTTACTTTCTAAAATTGCAGACATGGCAAAGTGCTGAGGCCTACAAGTGCAATTAATAATAATTCAGGCGCATCGCTCCCGGGGCAGAGCTGCATCTCCGAGTTAGAGACAAAGACCCGTCTTTTCCTTGTTTTGTGTTCAGGCAACATGACGTTGTTTATCTCTTCTTAGTCATAGATATTTTTATTGCTTGTATCACCCCAGATTATACAAGCAATACATGCTCATTGTAAAAATTTCAAAACACTACAGGAAGTAAAATTTTCCCCATTTTAACCCATTCCCAGAGAGAACCACTAATAATGTATTCGATCCACTGTGCTTTCCGTCTCCATGCGTGTACTCACACACATTACCGTTCATATCATTTCTTTTTCCAAATGTTCTACAGCTTGCACCTTTTTTTTTTTTTTTTTTTTTTGAGATAGACTCTTGCTCTGTCACCCAGGCTTGAGTGTCAGCTCACTGCAACCTCTACCTCCCGGGTTCAAGCGATTCTCCTGCCTCAGCCTCCCACATAGCTGGGACTACAGGCGCCTGCCACCACACCTGGCTAATATTTGTAATTTTGGTAGAGATGGGGTGTCACCATTTTGGCCAGGCTGGTCTCAAACTCCTCACCTCAGGTGATCCACCCGCCTCGGCCTCCCAAAGTGCTGGGAGGCCTGAGCCCCCTCGCCTGGTCTCAACTTGTACTTTTCACTGAAGATATCATAAATACTGTTTTTTGATATGTCTGTCTCCTCAATTAGAAATTGGAGTTTCAGAAAAGGAAATACAGTGCTTTATAAATCTTTTTAAATCTAATGCGCCTTACCCGACAATTCATACATAATAGGATTCAACAAATATTTGCTGAGCTAATGACCAAATTAATAAATACATAAATTTGTTTCCCAGGCCGGGCGCGGTGGCTCAAGCCTGTAATCCCAGCACTTTGGGAGGCAGAGACGGGCGGATCACGAGGTCAGGAGATCAAGACCATCCTGGCTAACACGGTGAAACTCCGTCTCTACTAAAAAATACAAAAAAACTAGCTGGGCGAGGTGGCGGGCGCCTGTAGTCCCAGCTACTCGGGAGGCTGAGGCAGGAGAATGGAGTGAACCCGGGAGGTGGAGCTTGCAGTGAGCTGAGATCCGGCCACTGCACTCCAGCCTGGGCAACACAGCGAGACTCCGTCTCAAAAAAAAAAAAAAAATTTGTTTTTCAAAAAATAAATTGTGACCACCTTTGTATGTTCATCAAACAATACTTCATTGTTTTGGGGTGCGTGAGAGATAAGTTGTAGGGACGTGATTGAATTTTTCAGTGACCACTCACAGGTACATGGGTCGTTTCCAATTTTTCAAACCTGTTCTGCCTCAAACATCCTTAAAACATATACATCTTTGCATGCTTCTTTATGCATTGTTTAGATTCAAAGAAAGGCCTATTTAGATTGTACCAAATTACAAACCTATCACCACAGAATCTTTTTTATCTGTTCCCTCACCAACATTGAGTGTTTATTTATTTAGTGGATGTGAATACACTTTAATTCAACAAAAATCAGGCCTATTTCAAATATGCCAAAGGTGCTTCTACAATTCTTTCTACTAACATTTCTAATTGGATTTTTGTTCTTTTGAATGCTTCAAAAGATGATATACTTTGAACAATTTCAAGCTTGTGGAAAAATTACTAGAACAATACATAGAACTACCATATACCCCTCACCCAGATCATCAAATTCTTAACATTTAATCACATCTGGCTCGTACGTGTGCTCTCTCTCTCTGTCTCTCTGTCTCTCCCCCCCTCCATTATTCTCTTTCTGAATCTTTGAAGGGCAAGCTGCAGACATAATATTCCATCATCTTTAAACATAGTTGTGTGTATTTCACCAGACCAAGTTCATTCTCTACCTAACCCCAATGCAACCCTTCAAATCAGGAAATCAACATCAGTACAAACACCACCATCCAATCCTTGGACCCCATTCAAGCGTCCCAACAATGTGTCTTTTCCCCTCTGTTCCAGAACCTTCTCCAAGAACATGTACTGCATTTAGTTCTTGTGCATTTTTGGTTTCCTACAAGCTGGAACAGTTCCTCATTTTGCCCTGTCTTTTGAATCCTCAACGGTTTTAAAGGGTTCCATTCTCTAGGGTGACACTCAACTTAGATCCATCTGAAGTTTCCTGTGTCCACACTCAGCTCATGTTCCTGGGCAGGAAGGCCGCAGGATGATGCTGTATGATTTCAGTGCATCATCTCAGGAGGCACAAGATGGTGGCCATCTCTGGAGGTGTTAATCTCGAGCACCAGGTCATCTTAGTGCTTGCCAGGTTTCCCCACCGTGTTTTTATTTTATTTATTTTTGAGATGGAGTTTAGCTCTTGTTGCCCAAGCTAGAGTGCAATGGTGCAATCTCAGCTTACTGCAATCTCCGTCTCCCAGGTTCAAGCTGGGATTACGGGCGCCCACCACCATGCCCAGCTAATTTTTTTGTATTTTTAGTAGAGACGGTGTTTCACTATGTTGGCCAGGCTGGTCTCGAACTCCTTACCTCAAGTGTTCTTCCTGCCTCGGCCTCCTAGAGTGCTGGGATTACAGGCATGAGCTACTGTGCCCCGCCTTCGGTTTCCCCACCATAAACTCACCATTTCCTTTTTGTAATTGGTCGGTGTGTTGTGGGGAAGTTTTCTGAGATGATGCCAATATTTTCTGTTCCCTGTTAAACCCCCTTCATGGATGACTTCTGGATCAGTCACCTTTGTGATATTGGCCAAATGGTAATTTTTGTATTCTCATCATTCCTTCTACACCTATGAGTTGGTATTCTATTGTAAGAAAAGTCTTTTCCTTTTCCTTTTTGTATGTACGGGTGTATTTATATCAGCAGGAGCTCATGGATTTCTATGTTATAATTCATTTCTATCATTACCTAGTTTGATGATCAGAATCTTGACTCCAGCCTGGGCAATGGAATAAGACCCTGTCTCAAAAAAATAAATAAATAAATAAAAGTCCAGGCACAGTGGCTTATACCTGTAATTCCAGCACTTTGGGAGGCCAAGGCAGGCAGATCCTTTGAGCTCAGGAGTTCGAGACCAGCCTGGGCAACAGGACAAAATGCTGTTTCTACAAAAAATGCAAAAGTCAGCTGGGCTTGGTGGTGTGCACCTGTAGTCCTGGCTACTTTGGGGGCCGAAGTGGGGAGGATCATTTAAGCTCAGGAGGTGGAGGCTGCAGTGAGCCAAGATCATACCACTATACTCCAATTTGGGTGACAGAGCCAGACCCTGTCAAAAAAACCCAAACCTTTTCCCAGATGGCGGGGACCTCTTCAAGAACACAGTGACTGCCTTGTCCTTTTACTATGACTTCATCATTCATTCACTATTTCCTTACTTTCTGGCATAATGAGATATTCTAGGTTCATCTCATCATTGTGCATTTTCTGCCTCAGCCTTGGCGTTAGTCATTTCTTGGAGTAGCCCTGATTCATTTCAGTGAAGGGTGATATTTACAACCAAGATCAGGGCACTCAGTATACTCATTACACCTGGGATGTAGGTATATGTGTGTGCATGCACGTGTGTGTACATACATACTCATGCTTATTCAACTAAAAATTATTTGCATGTGTCTCTCTATATATATGTACACACACACACACACACACACGAATCATGAGTTTATACTAAAACCTTCAAATCCAATCCAATACCTCTAGAAATAGAAGGTTATTTCTAGCCTTCGCCTTTTACATTTGTAAATATCTTAGGCAATGAGAATCTTGGTGGCTGTCATTATCTCGAATATATGTACTAATGTATTCAATTGCTTTGCTTATTTGTTTCATATAACCTATCTTCCACCACCGCAACATCCTTTCACTGTTCTGCATCTGCGGCTGCTGTGACTCTCAGCCCACACCTCCTCAAAGCCCCCCAAACCACTGCCCCAGCCAGCCTCCTCGGCCATGAGGCCCACGGGCCTCACACTTTGGCATGACCCCCCACCTCCAGCCCTGTGTCCTTGCCACTGACTAGTGCCTCCACCAGCCCACTTCCTGCATTATTTCCAAGTGCTCAATTTGGCCAGTCTTACAGTTTCAACAAAAATATCAATGTTGTCATTTTAACTTTTTTTTTTTTTTTTTTGAGGCAGAGTGTCACTCTGTCACCCAGGCTGGAATGCAGGGTTGCAATCTCAGCTCACTGCAACCTCTGCCTCTCGGGTTCAAGTGATTCTCATGCCTTAGCCTCCTGAGTAGCTGGGATTACAGGCGTGTGCCACCACGCCTGGCTAATTTTTGTATTTTTGGTAGAGACAGGGTTTCATGATGTTGGCTGGGCTATCCTCAGACCCCTGGCCTCAGGTGATCCGCCTGCCTTGGCCTCCCAAAGTGCTGGGATTACAGATGTGAGCCACCATGCCCAGCCTCATTTGAACTCTTTAATCATTAGCAAGGTTGAGTATCTTTTCTTGTTTCTTATTTGAATGGCTTGTTCATTTATTTTGCCCATTTTTCTACTATATTGAGCTATTCTCTTCTTGATATGAGAGTTCTTTGTACTGTAGAGATGTTGGGTCCTGGTTCCTTGCAACCAATTATCTTTTGATTTTACTTATGGTATATGTTACCATTTAACATTTTTATGTAATAAAATAAGACTTCTTTTTTAGAGTTTTATATTCCCAAAGTTTTATATAGATATATTTTTCTTACCATTTTAAACATTTAAAAAATATATACCTCACTCATCTCTCTGGAATATATTTTGGTATTTGAAGGAAGTTTGGAAATTTTTTTTCCTCCCAAATGCATAGCCATTTATCTCAACATCTTTTTTTTGGGGGGTGAATTCTCACTTTGTCACCCAAGCTGGAGTGCAGTGGCGGAATCTCGGCTCACTGCATCCTCCTCCTCCTGGGTTCAAGCGATTCTCCTGTCTCAGCCTCCTGAGTAGCTGGGATTACAGGCGCCTGCCACCATGCCCTGCTAATTTTTGTATTTTTAGTAGAGATGGAGTTTCTCCACGTTGACCCCGCTGGTCTCGAACTCCTGACCTCAAGTGATTCACCCACCTCAACCTCCCAAAGTTCTGGGATAACAGACGTGAGCCACTGTGCCCAGCCCCTATCTCTTTTATTGTATAATCCGTAAACTTCTGACTAATTTGAACTGCTGGCTTTATTACAAATTAAACCTCGGTGTACACTTGGGTCTAATTTGGATTATCCATTCTGTTTCACTCATTTGTCTGTCTCTTTAGGCAACAGAATACGTTATTGATTACTGTAGTTTGATAATACAACAGTAATTTTTAAATATCTGGTAAGGAAAATCCCCCTTTAATGTTCTTTTTAAAGGATTTTTACAGCATTATACATTTATTTTTGGGGGCAGAATTTAGAATTACTTTTTGTTAAAATCCCAAAAAGTGTTTTTGACATTTTAATTTGGATTGCATTAAATTTTAGAGTATTTTGAGGAGAATACATATTTTTATGGTGTTAGATCTACATACAAGGTACCTATCAGTATTCATGCAGTCTTTTCTTATATATTATGTTTCTAAGCTAAGCTTTACATTTCTCTGCATTACAGGCTCTGCACATTTCCTATTATGTTCATTCCTAAGATTTTTTTTTTTTTTTTTTTGCTATTGGGAAATGAATCTTTTATTCCATCATATTTTCTAACTAGCTATTACTTATATATGTCAGAGTATAGTGGGAGGAAGTAGTCCCTGGTGGTTAAGTTCTTAGCCTTTGGAACAGGACCACCTGGGTTTTAATCCTGGCTCTGATATTCAAAGCTGTGTAAATGCAGGCTGGTGACGTCACCTCTCTGAGCCTATTTCCTCATTTTTACCATAAGGATAAAAATAATATCTATTTCATGGAAATGTTCATGCTACATAGTAACTCCTTAAATATCAGCTATTACTTAAAATTTTTGTAATGAGCCATTTTAGTGAGCTATTCTATGGTATATATTTTTCTAACTTATATTGTTATTCCTGTATTATCATATTATATTGAATTATTACTTTATTTCTAATGGTTTATCAGTTGACTCTTAGATTTTTAGGAAGGTGATTATATAATATATAATTATTTTGCTGCCTTCTTTCCAAAACTTATATCTTATTTTATTTTTATTTTATTTTTTCTGTAGAGATGAGGTCTCACTATGTTGGCCAGGCTGATCTCGAACTTCTGGCTTCAAGAGATCATCTTGCTTTGGCCTCCCAAAGTGCTAGGATTACAGGTATGAGCCACCACGCCTGGCCTCTTTTACATTATTTTCTTATTTACTTGTGGATGCCCTGATTCTGTTTTATCAGAAGAAATGCTCCTATGACTGAAGTTTTGAGTGAGATGTTAGTTATTGGAGACATAAGTATGTCTCCATCCAGTAGTTATCTATAGATAGCTAAATATCTGGGTATTTAGCTATCCAGATATTTAATAATGTTATACAATTATTTTTAACTTTTTCCTTATAAATTGATATTTCATTTCAGCCAATACCTTTTGGGAGGGCATGTAAGGAGATGACCTTGTCATTTTTCTATTTTAACCCATTGATATGGTAAATCAATGGATTTACCGAATATTGAACCAACCTTGTAGTCTTGGTGCAAACCCCTGCTTGGACATATTATGGTAGTTATGTGATGTACTGCTGTAAGTGATTCATTAATATTTTATTTAATGTTTGGGATCAGTTTACTTTTTTCTTGTTGTTTTCAGCTTTTAGTGCTACTTTTATGCCTGCTTTATTTAAAATTCAAAAAAATTCTTCTTTCTAAATGCACTGGAACACTTTTTTTATTCCTTAATTATATTTTTAAAATTGTATTTTGTCATACGGTAAAATTGACTTTATTTGGAGAGTGTACAGTTCTATGCGTTTTGACATATATATATATATATTCTTGTAATCAGCACATATCAAGGCATAGGAAAATTCCATCATTGCATAAAGCTCTCTTGTGGTTGCTAACCAGCAGGGAAGGCAGAGGAGGAAAGGAGGGAAGAGGAGTAAGAGGAAGAGGAAGAAAGAAAGATGGAGGGAGGGAGAGAAAGGGAAAAAGAGAAAGAAAGAGAGAGAAACGGAGGGAGGAAAGGAGGGAAAAAGAGAGGAAGGGAAGGAGGGGGAGGAAAAAAGGGAAAGAGAGGTGAAGGGAGGGAGAGAAAAGTGTGACAGAGGGAGGAGGGAGGAAGGGAAGGCTGAGGCAGGGAGGAAGGAGGGGAGAGAGAGGGAGAGGGAAAGGGAGAAGGGGAGAGAAGATGATGATGATCAGAAGGAACTTGTGGAACAGAATCAAACAGTCCTCAGTGGTTCCCAGAATTGTTTTTATGGGGAACCAACAGAAGGATGGACTATGGTTGGGATGGCTAAGAGTCATAGTAATTTGGATCTTAAAATTAATTTCTGGTCAAAGACTATTGAAACCTGAGAACATATCGGTGAATGTTTGTTTGGAATGTAATTGTTTAAGCGTATTAATTTTCTTCTGAATACAGCTTTAGCTGTTTAAGTTTATTTGTTCTTTCAGCTAGGAGTTGTTGAGGGGGTAGAAAATGTCTGAATTTTTACTTTTTGGTTTGCCTTTACTATTAATTTATGCTTCTGTTGCATCCAGGTTAGAGCTTGTGAATTCTACTATATCTACTTTTAGATTTTTTAGGTTTCCTTTGTAGCCTAGCACATGTCAAATATTCCACTGGCATGTGAAGAAAAGGAATATTCTCTGTTTTCTGTGGACAGAGTTTAACATATTATATACACACATATTTGATCAATGTCATTAATTATATTATTTAAATTATTTATATCTTTATTTCTGAGAGGAGGTAGTTAAAGTCTTCTATTCTTGTGTTTCTCCTGATTTCTCATTGTATTTATCTAAGAGTTTTTTGCTTCATGTCTTTTGATGTTACATTATCTGGAATGATGTCATTGACAATCATTCTCATTGTGTTTTACATCCTTTATCAACATGGGCGATGCTTTGTCTCATTTGATAATTTTTGGTTTCAGTTCAACTTTGTTGATATTAATGTCATGAATCCTAATTTCTTTTAGTTCATATTTGCCTGGCAGGTTCTCAAAAATCATTTTTTAAAAATTCCTTCCCAATCCTTTCCTTTTCTCTCACTCCCTCCTGCCCCCATCTTAACTATCCAGTTACTGATATAGCTCATCACATGTTTTTACTTTCTAAAAAGAGATATATTTATCTCTCTTTCTTGATTTCTCAGCTCAAGATACAAAACAATGTATAATAGTGTATAGTGACTCTCTACCATAAAAAATTACAAGATCTGTGGATTCATACTTCCTCCTTATTTCAACTTTGTTATGCTCTGAGATTTTTATCATAGGCCACTCTATTTTAATTGTTTATCTTTACATAATATAGATTTTCTTTGAGGAGTTATAATTTTGACTTAAAATTAAATTTCACAGTTATTGAGGCTTGATTTTATATTTAAAAGGATCCAAGATTCCCTTTTTTTTTCCCCCAGGCAGGGTCTCATTTTGTCGCCCAGGCTGGAGTGCATTCTTGCAGTCACGGCTCACTGCAGCCTCCACTTCTGTGGCTTCAGTGATCCTCCCACCTCAGCCTCCTGAGTAGCTGGTGGTACAGGCATGCACCACCACACCCGGCTAATTTTTAAGTTTTTTTTGTGGAAACTGGGTTTCTCTATGTTGCCTAGGCTGGTCTTGAACTCCTGGGCTCAAGTGATCCTCCCATCTCAGCCTCCCTGAGTGCTGAGATTACAGGTATGAACCACTGTGCTGGGCCCAGGATTCACTTCTTAACCTCTTCTTTACCTTTCCTTCAATAGCTTTCCTATTCTTCACTTCTTTAGTTTGAATTACCTTTTGGTTTTCTGGGTTTTATTATTTTCCTTCCTTCCTTCCTTCCTTCCTTCCTTCCTTCCTTCCTTCCTTCCTTTCTTTCGTGATGGAGTTTTGATCTTATTGCTCAGTGTAGAGTGCAATTGCGTGATCTTGGCTAACCACAACCTCCGCCTCCTGGGTTCAAGCAATTTTCCTGCCTCAGCCTCCCAAGTAGCTGGGATTACAGGCATGCGCCACCACGCCTGGCTAATTTTGTATTTTTAGCAGAGACGGGGTTTTCCATGTTGGTCAGGCTGGTCTTGAACTCCTGACCTCAGGTGATCCACCTGCCTCACTCTCCCAAAGTGCTGGGATTACAGGTGTGAGCCACCATGCCTGGCCTGGGTTTTATTATTAAAAAGCATTTTTTAAAAGAAATGTTGATGAATCCTACAGTCCCTGAATTTAGGTACTCCTACTGCACACACAGGAGATTATGTGAGATGATAGATATGTTAACAATTTGCTTGACTGTAGTAGTTATTCCATTGTGTATATGTACATCAAAACATTATATTGTATACCTTAAATACATACAATGAATTTCCTAGAAAGAAAAAAAGCTAAAAACAATGGCAAAAATAAAAACACCTCACATCTGTTTATTGGGTATAAAGTTTTTAAGTCATACTTTTATTCCCTCAAACCTTTGCAGATGTTATGCTGGTCTTCTGATATCAAATATTAATACAGAGAAATCAGTGGGGGCAGTCTGATATTCTCCCTTTAATTGATAACTTGGTATTACTGGCGAGGTACTTATATAATTATCCTTCTTAAATGCCTTAAATTGAAAATGTTTATCACAATATATCTAGATTTTCACCTTTCTTTACTAATGTTTCTTTGAAAGCCATATACTTTTTCAATCTTCACATTCAGTATTTTTTCTTTATTATATGATGGATCATTTCCATGCTACATTTTTTTCTGTTCTCCCCTTTAAAGATGCTACTTATCGGTATGTTTACTTCCATTGTGTGTCATACATAACAATCATCTGCTCTAAATTGTTTCTGACTCTTTGACCTTTTCCTTTGCATTTTGGGTGATTTTTCTATTATCCCATCTTGAATTCTCCCTCTTTATATTCCTGCCATTGTCAGTTCTGTCCTAGCTGTTTCTTATCTATTTAATAGGAACATAATTCAATTATTCTAGTTCACAACTTCTTAACCTGGCTCTGCAATTCTTCCAATCTTATCCTGTTAAATTTTCATCTCATCTTTGACTTCTTTGAGACTATGATAGATCCGTGGTCTAATTTTTTTTTTTTTTTTTATGTTTCTAAAATGTCTTCTTCCAAAATGATTTTTTTTTTTTTTTTTTTTGAGACAGAGTCTCACTCTGTTGCCCAGGTTGGAGTGCAGTGGTGCGATCTCAGCTCACTGCAAGCTCCACCTCCCGGGTTCAGGCCATCCTCCTGCCTCAGCCTCCTGAGTAGCTGGGACTACAGGCACCCGCCACCACACCTGGCTAATTTTTTGTATTTTTAGTAGAGACAGGGTTTCACCGTGTTAGCCAGGATGGTTTTGATCTCCTGACCTCATGATCTGCCCACATTGGGCTCCCAAAGTGCTGGGATTACAAGGGTGAGCCACTGCTCCTGGCTGCCTTGAGCCCTTTCCTAAGGGTACTAATTTCAGTCATGATGGCGGAGCCCTCATGGCTTAATCACCCCTCAAAGTCCCAACCTCTTAATACCATCACTTTGGGGGTTAAGTTCCAATGTATGAGTTCTGGAGGGACACATACCTTCAAAGCATAGCAGTCCCCATTGCTAGCTTCAGAACTGCTATTCTTGGTCATTTAAAAGTATATGTCTATTTGTGGTTGTCATTCTATTCAATTTGGGGAGACAGACATTGAGCAAGCCTGCATTTACTTTACCATCTTTCCTCAGATGTTTCAGATAATTTTAGAGAAAACCTCACAAAATAATTGAGTTATTCAATTCCATATCTCAAAAGTAGCTGTAATTACTCTTTGAGGCACATTTTCATACCACCCTTTCCTTGCATTACCTCATTTAATCCTCTGGCAGCCTATTGAGCTAGGGATTTTTATGCCCATTTTCTAGTGACTTTCACTCATCCATAGCAGTGAGTTGATGTGGATTAGATCTGTTCAACTCTAAATTTTGTGTCTTTTCCACTACACTGCACTCCTTTTCAACAAATGAAATAATAACCTCCTTGCTCTATGCTGGCGAGTGTGTTAGTCAGAGAAATTGGATTCTACAAGCCATCGCTCACTGTATCTACTCTACCTAAGGGCATGTTTAATTGAACTTCACTGGAGCAACTACCCAGGGTTTTAAATTTTTATTATTATTTTTACTAGCTCACTCTTAAGTCAAAAACTCACCATCATTTAAAGCAGGTGTGGTTATAAGTTCAACTATATATAAATGTGGGGTTCTTCTCTGTTGGAAATAGAAACATGACAGAAGTGCTGGCTCACCCTTGGGTTGGGATTTTCAGCCTGCGTCCTTTTTCTGTTCCACTGTGGGTTGGATCACTTTCTTCAGGTTGTGCAGAGGAAAAAACACTGTGATTCTTGTCGTGGCTGTGTGACCAGAACAAGTTACTCAACATCTCTGGGCTTCATCTCTCTCTGCTGGGAACGAAAATATACTCTTCTTACCTTTAAGGTTTCAGATTTCATGAAATCCAAGTCTGGGAACTGACTCCAGACCACAGCCTCAGCATGGGCTTTGCTATATTGCTGGGTGGTCTTGGGAAAGTTCCTTTCTTTCTTTCTTTCTTCCTTTCTTGGGGAAGTTTCTTCTTTCTTCCTTTCCTCAGTTTGCCCATCTGTAAAGTAGCCTTGTTAGGTAAGTGCAGTGGTTTCCTTTCCTTTTCTTTTCTTTTTTTTTTTGAGACAGAGTCTTGCTCTGTCACCCAGGCTAGAGTGCCATGACGTGATCTCGGCTCACTGCAACCTCTGCCTCCCTGGTTCAAGCGATTCTCCTACCTGAGCCTCCCGTGTAGCTGGGACTACAGGTGCCTGCCACCATGCTCAGCTAATTTTTGTATTTTTAGTAGAGATGGGGTTTCACTGTGTTAGCCAGGCCGGTCTTGATCTCCTGACCTCAGGTGATCCACCTGCCTCAGCCTCCCAAAATGCTGGGATTACAGGCATGAGCCACCGCACCTGGCCAGCTTAGTGGTTTTCAAACTGTGTTCCAAGGAACACTAGGAACTGTGGAGGTGGAAACAGAAAGACCAGGCTTGTGCTTTATATAGTCCACCTCTGGGTAAGGTTACATTTGTAAAAAGTGTTCTATTGTTAACAAATGAAAAAATTGTTGTGAGATATTTCTTCCCATACAGTCTCTCCCTGAAGGAGATTCCTCCAGGCGAACATTCTTAGAAACTAAAACTTACGACCTTAAGCACAATTTTGGTTTGATATTGAATGGAAATCAATATAAAGTAGAATTAGACATCTTGCCTTATTGGCAGCAAGGCACTGAACGTTAACTTTTTCTTGCTGTTAAGGATCACTATCTTGAATATCAATATCCTCCCTTCTTCCCTTCCTTCCTTCCTTCCTTCCTTCCTTCCTTCCTTCCTTCCTTCCTTCCCTCCTTCCTTCCTCTTGCTCTGTTGCTGGAGTACAGTGGCACAATCTTAGCTCGCTGCAGCCTTGAACTCCTGGTTGAAGTTCAAGTGACCCTTCTGCTTAGCCCCCGGAGTAGCTAGGACTACAGGTGCGTGCCACCACACCTGGCTGATTTTTAAATTTTTTGGAGACACAGTCTTGCTATGTTGCCCAGGCTGCTCTTGAACTCCTGGCCTCAAGGGGTCCTCCTGCCTAAGCCTCCCAAAGCATTGGGATCATAGGTGTGAGTCACCGCGACTGCCAAGTGTGCTTCTTTAGTTTGTATACTGTCTTCTGTGATGCCCTCTTTACCCCATGGCTGTCAGGCAGTCTGAAATCCTTACTCCTTTTTGAGTTGAGGGATCCTCCTAGGCTCTGAGAAGAAAGTCTCATCACAGTGAGGCTCATGTTTAGAGGGGTCCCCATCTTCCTAGCCTACCTCTGTCTCCACGAGTTTATAGCCAGAAACCTGGTTGTCTCAGGACATCTTTATTGGTTACTCCAAAGGTACCTCCAATCTAACACCCTCCCTTCACTTCCCCACCAACAGCCTCTTTCTTGTGAAGGCTTCTCCTCTCTGTGCATGGCAGGAACCCCTGACTCATTTTGGATTCTTCCATCTTCCTCAACTTCGCCATCCAATCAGTTACCCTGGTCAGTCCTGGTTCTGTCCCCAAGACAGCTTGATAACTTTTAACACATCCTTTAACCTCTCTGGGCCTCAGTTTCCTCAGGAAGGAAGAAAAGGGAGGGACAAAGATAAAAAGGAAGAAACATTTACTGAGCTCCTTCTCCTTGCTATAGGCAAGGAATTTGACACCAACCAGATTGGGTCAGATCCAACCTTGCTACTTCTTAGTTTTGTGCTCTTGGCAAGATAACACATTCCCTTTCTGAGCTTGTTTCCTCGTCTCTAAAACGGGGGTAGTAATATGTGTTTTGAGGAAGAAATGACAGTGGGCCTGGCATGTAGTAAGCGTTTGGTATGTGTTAGCCAGTGTGCCTGTCCTCTCTCCCTTCCTCTTTCCTTCCTTGCCTCATTGAGAGCCTGTTCAGCTGAATTTTTTCACCCAAGCAACTACTCTCCCCACAAGTGTGTGTATCGTTTGGGAGTCCGGGCTGTGAGATGAGGTTGTGAGTTGCAAAGACAACAGCTCCTCCAGTTTCTGTCGCTGGGCTACAAATGTCATGTTCACCAAACAGCAATTTCAGGGCACGCTTCTTTCCTGACTTGTTGGTACTTTTGAAAAATTAAATGGAGAGAACTTTGAGGTGCCAAGAAACATGATGAACTCATTGCAGATGCAGAGCCAGCTCTTCCTCCACCCTCCAAAGCTCTAAAATTAGACTCAGCAAACTGTGAGGAGAGCTCAGCCTACTCTTGACCCCAAAGCAAAGGGTATCCTGTTTGCCATGAGGTCTTGGGTAGCCCAAAGGCCTCAGTTTGGGGGACAGACCCTCAAGACTGAAGCAGAGCCTGTGACGTCTCTCCCTCCCTCCCTCCCTCCCTCCCTCTACTTCCATCTGGAACTAGATGCCACTGGAGATGCTGAGCAGTGACCAGCCAACATTTAATTGTTTCCTCTTTTAGAATCGACTTTATTGGGGCATAATTCATGTATGATAAAATGCACAAGGCCGGGCATGGTGGCTCATGCCTGTAGTCCCAGCACTTTGGGAAGGTGAGGTGGGTGGATCACCTGAGGTCAGGAGTTTGAGACCAGTGCCAGCATGGTGAAACCTATCTCCACTAAAAATACACACACAAAATAATAATAATAATAATAATTAATTGGGTGTGGTGGCGCACGCCTGTAATCCCACCTACTCAGGTGACTGAGGCAGGAGAATTGCTTGAACCCGGGAGGCAGAGGCTGCAGTGAGCCAAGATCATGCCACTGCACTCCAGCCTGGGCAACAGAACGAGCCTCTGTCTCAAAAAAATAAAATGAAATAAAATGCACTCATTTCAAGTGTCCTATTCAATGAGCTTTGACAGATGTCCACATTCATAGAACTATCACCACAATAAAAACATAGAACATTTCTATCACTCCAACAATTTTTATTTAAAATTCAGAAATATTACAACCATCCAGAAATGTACAGAGATTAATATAATGAAATAATGCTTACAAATCTACCACTGAGGTTTAGCAGATGTTACTGTGTTGCTACATTTGCCGTGATTTGTCCTCATTTCTCTTTCTGTCTCTCTCCCTCCCTTCATCCCCACTCTGAGAAAGAAAGAAAATTAAATAAAAACTCTTTTAAATAAATGAAACATTATCAGTACAGTCAGAGCGTTCCTTATCCCAATGCCCATAGATAACTGCTGTCACTACCCGTGTTTTAAAGGGACATGTCTTACTCAGGTTTAAAAACTTACTGCACTGTGTATGATCACAAAGAATATACAGCTTTGTTAGGTGGGCTTTTGACATTTGTGTACAATAATAGTGTATGTGTCCTTTCGCAACTTACTGTAACTTGACATGTGCTTTTAAGATTTATTTACCTTTTTACAAGTAGATCTAGTTCATTTGCCTTAAATTAGTATTCTAGTGTAAGGTTTTAAAATTTACTAACCCAATCCCCTACTGATAGGCATTTAGGCTGTTCTCTTTCTCTTCCCAATAACATCAGTGCTGCACTGCAAATCCTGAGCCCACGAATAGGAATTACTCTTTCAGGATATTTATCTGAAAGTCTAATTGTTGGCTTATAAGGCCCTAGGGCATGAACATCTCCAGCTTTGCTAGATATTGCCAAATTGCTCTCCCAGGTAAGAGTATCAACACTCTCTTCCTAAAAGTTCCTGTCTTTCCCACCTCCTCTGCAACCTTTGGTTAGATTTTTTTCCTCCACTCTGATGTTTATGAAATAGTCTTTTAGTTGCGTTAATTTGCATTTCCCTGGTCAACAGTGAAGCTGAGCATGTATTTATAAATTTATTGGACTTTAGAGTTTCTTCTGTGAATGCTTGTGGATATTTTTATCTCTTTTTCTGTTTGCTTTTTAAATTGGATTGTAAACATTCTTTATGTATTATAGATATTAATCCCTTCTCAGTTATATGTATTGTAAATTTTTTTTCCAAGCCTGTGGCCTCTCTCTTAATTTTGGTTTTAGTGCTTTTTGGTCACAGAAATTTTAAGTTTTAATGTAGTCAAATTTTTCTCTGTGGTTTATGCTTTTTGTGAATTGTTTAAGAAATCCTTCCCTACTCCAATAACATTTCTACATTTTCTTCTAAAAGAGGTAAGAGTTATTCTTCCCATTTTACGGATAAGGAAATGGAGGAAGTGACTTGTCCAAAGTCCATGGATGCAGGTGGCAGATCCAGGACTGGCCCACTGTGTGCTGATTCTAAATCCGGCATGCTTTCCTCCACTTGGTGCCCCGGTGTTGAAAGCTGAATCTGAGAATCAGATGATCGTGGTTCAGTGTGGTCTTGACCTGTAGTGGGTGGACACTGGGCGGACCATGTCCCCTCTCTGTGGCTCCTCTTGGTGATCCTATGGTCAGGGAGGCTCACGACTTTCCCTTTGCCGGACGTGTCAGTGAATACTGAGTTCCTGAAGGTCAGCTTTGGAAGAGATGTGGGGCTATGTGTTACACATGGAGAAACTGAGACCCTGACTGGGGGAGAGAGTTGCTCTGGACTTGCCCGTGGCTTATCCTGCCTGCCATGGGGCACAGTTCTGGCACTGCCTGGCTCCCACTCTGAACCCACTTGGGCCTTGCCACCCTGGCCTGGCCACTGGACAACAGCAGCCACCAATGGGGAGGACACATGCCACCTGCCAGGTGACTGCACGTCTGCCCCTTGACTTTGTCCTCACAGCAGCCTTAGGGCTGGCAACTGTCACCTCCATTTTACAGAGGAGGAAGATGAAATTTAGAGAGGGTAATTGGTTTGGCCAAATTCACACACAGAGGCAGGAAACCTGATCCCCATGATTCCAAAGCTCATCCTGTGTGACCCAGGATCCTGCTCTGTTTTGGAGGCGACTGAGTCAACAATGGAGAAGCTGCTCCTCCTCTGATTGACCCTCAACTGTTAGAGAACCTGTGTCCCCAGCCCCACATAGTCACCTCTGCCCTGAGCCTCTCCTCAGTGTCTCAGAGCCTCAAACCCTGACTCTATCTCTTGTCTGTTTATTTATTTATTTATTTATTTGACAAGAGTTTTGCTCTTGTTGCCCAGGCTGGAGTGGAATGGTACAATCTTGGCTCACTGCCACCTCCGCCTCTCGGGTTCAAGTGATTCTCCTGCCTCAGCCTCCCGAGTAGCTGGGATTACAGGCATGCACCACCAAGCCTGGCTAATTTTTGTATTTTTAGTAGAAGCAGGGTTTCGCCATGTTGGTCGGGCTGGTCTTGAACTCCTGACCTCAGGTGATCCTCCTGCCTTGGCCTCCTAAAGTGCGGGGATTACAGGCGTGAGCCACTGCGCCCGGCTTGGTCTCTTGTCTTAAAGCAAGTAGGTTTTCACAGCTCATGGCCCATCCACGCACAGCCTCTGCCACTCCCACATCAGACTGAGTGGGCAGGGAATGTCCTACATTCATCCATTCATTCCATCACTCATTCACTTAATCTTAACTGGGCAGAGAGTCAGGGTGACGTGTGGCCTGGTCTGAGTCCTGTGCCATCTTACTTAACTCTCAGAGCCTCAGTTTCTTCATGTATAAAGTGGGCACAATGAACACTCAACTCCTCAAACTGCTGTGAAGATTAACTGAGAGGAACAAGCCTGTGGTTATGATTCCACGGCCAGTTTACCGTGGGGTCTGTGACTATTGCCTCAGCTCTGCCATCTGAGCTCAGGGCTGCCTGGCCTGGAATGAAGGGGTGGGTAAGAGCACAGGCTCTGAAGCCAGAGTGCCTGGATTCAAATCCTCCCACCACCCTCACTAGCTGTGTGATTTTCAGCAATATACTAAGCTTTTTGGTGCCACATTTCTTCGTTTAAAAAATGTTAATAGTAATGCCCACCTTATGACACTGACATGAATATGAAAAAAAGTTAATACACGTGAAACACAAAGAACCATGTAATTATAGACAAAATTGTGTCTCCCTCACCCCCACCCCAGATTCATATGTTGAGGCCCTAACCCTCAATTTGACTGTATTTGGAGATAGGGCCTTTAAGGAGGTAATTAGGGTGATATGATTTGGTTGTGTCCCCACCAAAATCTCACCTTGAATTGTAATAATTGTCAAGGGTGGGACCAGTTGGAGATAATTGAATCATGGGGGTGGTGTTTCTCATACTGTTCTCATAGTAGTAAATAAGTCTCGTGAGATCTGATGGTTTTATAAATGGGAATTCCCCTGCACAGGCTCTCTTGCAGGCCACCATGTGAGACATGACTTTGCTCCTCATTAACCTTCCGCCATGATTGTGAGACCTCCCCAGCCATTTGGAACTGAGTCAATTAAACCTCTTCCCTTTGTAAATTACCCAGCCTCGGGTATGTCTTTATTAGCAGAGTGAGAACAGACTGATACATAGGGTTAAACGAGGTCATGAGGGAAGTGGGGGTGGGGCTAATCAGATAGGATTGATGTCCTTGTAAGAACAGAAGAGACAACTGAGATAGATCTTCCCCCTATGACCTTTCCCTCTCTTTCTTGTGTGCACAGAGGAAAGGCCACATGAGGACACAGCAAGAAAGTGGCCATCTGCAAGCTAGGAAGTGAGGCCTCACCAGACACCAGCCCTGCTGACTCCTAATCTTGGACTTTCAGCCTACAGGACAGAAATAAATTTATATTGTTTAAGCCACCTAATCTGTGGTATTCTCTTATGGCAGCCTGAGCAGACTAATATGCCAAACTCATAGTAAGTGCTGAAGAAAAGCTAATTATTTGATAATAATTTTATTTATTATTATTAATACAATCGTGGTTGTAACTGAAAGACCAGATTCAGGTATCTCCTGCAATGTTGATAGAGGGGTGGCAGGGTGAGGGACTGGGGCTAGTGTCAGCACCCTGCCCAACAAAGGACTTCCCCTCCCAGGCAGCCAACAAAAGAGGCTGGGCCAGGCTGCAGGTGGTCGGGGAAGCCTGGCCTCCTCTTGTCACTTCTGCTTCTCGTCACCGGTGTACAGGCCTGCTCTGGGCCAAGGGTGCCAGAAGGCTTTGCCTATGCTGTTTCTCTGACCCAGTGGCCTCTCCTTTTTCAATTGCCTAACTCTGATGCCCCTTTCAGACCTGCCCCCTAAGGCACCCCCTTAGACATTGGTCAGTAACAGGAGAGAAGATTGACAGATTAGGGGTGGGGGCATGGGAAGTTCTCTTCTGATTGTTTCTCTTTCTTTTTCAAAATAAAAAGCAAGGTCAACAGCTGAGAGTGGGACGGGGTGGGAGTTGGAGATTTGAGGGAGGGGAGATAAGGAATACAGGTTATCTTACTTTTGGTTGCTCAAAAGCAGAGACCCAAAGACAAGGATCCCAGAGCATGTAGTTTATTTGAAAGGTGATCCCAGGACAGCCAGGTAGGGGACTAGTGGGGTGAAGCAGGAAGGGAAAGGAGCCAAGCCCATTACCATGGTGGGCAGCTGAATGCAGATCAATCCCACTGGGCTATCGTGGGCACCACCCAAGATGGGAGGAGACTGGAGTGATCTACATTCCAACTAGGGGTGGTTTTTGCTTAAAGGTTGCTCCTGGTTGAGAGGTCAAATCTCTGCCTCCAACCCCCAAGTCCCCAAGAAAGCCCTAGCCATGCAGATGAGGGCAATTAGCATTGGGGCAGCAAGGAAAGGGTACTGGCTAGGGGTGGTGAGTGGGACCCTGCCAACATCTGCTCTGGTGAAGGAGTGAATTAACCAGTAGTAAGTAGAGGTCCCTCAGGGCTAATGGTGATTGATTTAAAGTGAACCAAAGAGTATAAGTTGTCAAAGGACCTTAGTCATTGTAGATTACCATGCCTGGCTAATTTTTGTATCTTTCATAGAGATGGGATTTCTTTGTGTTTGCCAGGCTGGTCTCAGACTCCTGGCCTCAAGACTGGCTTACAGACGACGTGAACTATAGGGCTCCCAGAAGAAAAGACACTTTTCCAAAATCACTCTTAGCATGGTCAGGATGGCAGGTCACATTCCTTTGGAACCTTGCACAGAAGAAAAAAAAAAAGCAGTTTTTAAACTTTTAAAGCGGTTTTTAGTATACAAAAGTAAAACATGATTATGGGAGAAAATCCAGAAAATATGGACAGAAAATTTTAAATCACACAGAAACCTGTAATCCAGAGACAACCACTGTCAACAATGGATCTGTATCTTTCTAGTCTTTTTTCCTAAGCCTATGTGTATCCATATAGTTTTTTTCAACAAAATTTCAATCACATTATATGTAATAGAACATACTGTCCTCTAACATGATTTTTTCATGTTACAGTATAATCATGTTTCTCTTTCCATAGCTTTGAATATTTTTCTGCATAAATGTCTAGGGTCACACAATATTCCATTGTTAAACACTGAAATTGTTTGCATTTTTCCATTATTATAAATACCACTGCAATTAATTTCCCAGAAACTCACTCTGAGCGCGACCATGAATATTTCCTAAGAATAAATCCCTAGGAATGGAATTGCCAACTCAAAGGGTAAGCACTTTTTAAGGCATTTATTTGACAATTTGCCAATTTGATAAACTTTGCTAACTTTGGAAACATCATGACTATTTATTCAGTTGCTCAGTCCAAAATTCTTGAGTCATTCTGTGTATAATAGTTCTGTACTTTGTGGTAGGATTTCTGTAGGGTCCTTTGAAGTGGGACATACAAAGGTGTGTTCATTTGCCGTTTTGATAACACTGCGAAATTATCTTCTGAAAGTATTTAACCAAATTGAATGTTCTTATCCAAAAACACACTATTTCTCTCTCTCTCTTCTTTTTTTCTGTTAAGTACTTCAGGAGAATTAAATTGCTGTTCCTTTCTCATAGACATCATGCACATTATAGACTTTATTCTTAGGTATCTTTTGAATTTTATTGCTGGCATGAATGAAATTTTAAAAATCGGTTATATTTTCTAGTTGGTCATTGTTGAAAACCTAAGAAGACTATAGATTTTAGCATATTTATTTATTTTATTATTATTTTTATTATGCTTTAAGTTCTAGGGTACATGAGCACAACATGCAGGTTTGTTACATATGTATACACATGTCATGTTGGTGTGCTGCACCCATTAACTCATCATTTACATTAGGTATATCTCCTAATGCTATCCCTCCCTGCTCCCCCAACCCCGCGACAGGCCCCGGTGTGTGATGTTCCCCACCCTGTGTCCAAGTGTTCTCATTGTTCTATTCCCACCTATGAGTAAGAACATGCAGTGTTTGGTTATCTGTCCTTGCCATAGTTTGCTCAGAATGATGGTTTCCAGCTGCATCCATGTCCCTACAAAGGACATGAACTCATCCTTTTTTATGGCTGTATAGTATTCCATGGTATAAATGTGCCACATTTTCTTAATCCAGTCTATCATTGATGGACATTTGGGTTGGTTCCAAGTCTTTGCTATTGTGAATAGTGCCGCAGTAAATATAGATGTGCATGTGTCTTTATAGCAGCATGATTTATAATCCTTTGGGTATATATCCAGTAAGGGATGGCTGGGTCAAATGGTATTTCTAGTTCTAGATCCTTGAGGAATCACCACACTGTCTTCCACAATGGTTGAACTAGTTTATGGTCCCACCAACAGTGTAAAAGTGTTCCTATTTCTCCACATCCTTTCCAGCATCTGTTGTTTCCTGACTTTTTAATGATCACCATTCTAACTGGTGTGAGATGGTATCTCATTGTGATTTTGATTTGCATTTCTCTGATGACCAGTGATGATGAGCATTTTCTCATGTGTCTGTTGGCTGCATAAATATCTTCTTTTGAGAACTGTCTGTTCATATCCTTCACTCACTTTTTGATGGGGTTGTTTGTTTTTTTCTTGTAAATTTGTTTAAGTTCTTTGTAGATTCTGGATATTAGCCCTTTGTCAGATGGGTAGATTGTGAAAATTTTCTCCCATTCTGTAGGTTGCCTGTTCACTCTGATGGTAGTTTCTTTTGCTGTGCAGAAGCTCTTTGGCTTAATTAGATCCCATTTGTCTATTTTGGCTTTTGTTGCCATTGCTTTTGGTGTTTCAGTCATGAAGTCTTTGACCATGCCTATGTCCTGAATGGTATTGCCTATGTTTTCTTCTAGGGATTTTATGATTTTAGGTCTAACATTTAAGTCTTTAATCCATCTTGAATTAATTTTTGTATAAGGTGTAAGGAAGGGATCCAATTTCAGCTTTCTACATATGGCTAGCCAGTTTTCCCAGCACCATTTATTAAATAGGGAATCCTTTCCCCATTTCTTGTTTTTGTCAGCTTTGTCAAAGATCAGATGGTTGTAGATGTGTGGTATTATTTCTGAGGGCTCTGTTCTGTTCCATTGGTTTATATCTCTGTTTTGGTACCAGTATCATGCTGTTTTGGTTACTGTAGCCTTGTAGTATAGTTTGAAGTCAGGTAGCGTGATGCCTCCAGCTTTGTTCTTTTGGTTAGGATTGTCTTGGAAATGTGGGCTCTTTTTGGTTCCATATGAACTTTAAGGTAGTTTTTTCCAATTCTGTGAAGAAAGTCATTGGTAGCTTGATGGGGATGGCACTAAATCTATAAATTACCTTGGGCAGTATGGCCATTTTCATGATATTGATTCTTCCTATCCATGAGCATGGAATGTTCTTCCATTTGTTTGTGTCCTCTTTTATTTCACTCAGCAGTGGTTTGTAGTTCTCCTTGAAGAGCTCCTTCACATCCCTTGTAAGTTGGATTCCTAGGTATTTTATTCTCTTTAAAGCAATTGTGAATGGGAGTTCACTCATGATTTGGCTCTCTGTCTGTTATTGGTGTATAGGAATGCATGTGATTTTTGCACATTGATTTTGTATCCTGAGACTTTGCTGAAGTTGCTTATCAGCTTAAGGAGATTTTGAACTGAGACGATGGGGTTTTCTAAATATACAATCATGTCATCTGCAAACAGGGACAATTTGACTTCCTCTTTTCCTAACTGAATACTCTTTATTTCTTTCTCCTGCCTGATTGCCCTGGCCAGAACTTCCAACACTATGTTGAATAGGAGTGGTGAGAGAGGGCATCCCTGTCTTTTGCCAGTTTTCAAAGGGAATGCTTCCAGTTTTTGCCCATTATGGCTGTGGGTTTGTTATAAATACCTCTTATTATTTTGAGATACGTTCCATCAATACCTAGTTTACTGAGAGTTTTTAGCATGAAGGGCTGTTGAATTTTGTCTAAGGCCTTTTCTGCATCTATTGAGATAATCATGTGGTTTTTGTCTTTGGTTCTGTTTATATGATGGATTACATTTATTGATTTGCATATGTTGAACCAGCCTTGCATCCCAGGGATGAAACCAACTTGATTGTGGTGGATAATCTTTTGATGTGCTGCTGGATATGGTTTGCCAGTATTTTATTGAGGATTTTTGCATCGATGTTTATCAGGGATATTGGTCTAAAATTCTCTTTTTTTTTGTTGTGTCTCTGCCAGCTTTGGTATCAGGATGATATTGGCCTCATAAAATGAGTTAGGGAGGATTCCCTCCTTTTCTTTTTTTTTTTTTTTTTTTTTTTTGAGACGGAGTCTTGCTCTGTCGCCCAGGCTGGAGTGCAGTGGCCGGATCTCAGCTCACTGCAAGCTCCGCCTCCCGGGTTTACGCCATTCTCCTGCCTCAGCCTCCCGAGTAGCTGGGACTACAGGCACCCGCCACCTCGCCCAGCTAGTTTTTTTGTATTTTTTAGTAGAGACGGGGTTTCACCGTGTTAGCCAGGATGGTCTCGATCTCCTGACCTCGTGATCCGCCCGTCTCGGCCTCCCAAAGTGCTGGGATTACAGGCTTGAGCCACCGCGCCCGGCCGTCTTTTTTTTTTTTTTTGAGACGGAATCTCACTCTGTCGCCCAGGCTGGAGTGCAGTGGCCTGATCTCGGCTCACTGCAAGCTCCGCCTCCCGGGTTTACGCCATTCTCCTGCCTCAGCCTCCCGAGTAGCTGGGACTACAAGCGCCCGCCACCTCGCCCGGCTAGTTTTTTGTATTTTTTAGTAGAGACGGGGTTTCACCATGTTAGCCAGGATGGTCTCGATCTCCTGACCTCGTGATCCGCCCACCTCGGCCTCCCAAAGTGCTGGGATTACAGGCTTGAGCCACCGCGCCCGGCCGATTCCCTCCTTTTCTATTGATTGGAATAGTTTCAGAAGGATGGTACCCACTCCTCTTTGTACCTCTGGTAGAATTCGGCTGTGAATCCGTCTAGTCCTGGACTTTTTTTGGTTGGTAGGCTATTAATTATTGCCTCAATTTCAGAGCCTGTTTTTGGTCTATTCAGGGATTCAACTTCTTCCTGGTTTAGACTTGGGAGGGTGTATGTGTCCAGGAATTTATCTATTTCTTCTAGATTTTCTAGTTTATTTGTGTAGAGGTGTTTATAGTATTCTCTGATGGTAATTTGTATTTCTGTGGGATCTGTGGTGATATCCCCTTTATCATTTTTTATTGTGTCTATTTGATTCTTCTCTCTTTTCTTCTTTATTAGTCTTGCTAGCAGTCTATCAATTTTGTTATCTTTTCAAAAAACCAGCTCCTGGATTCATTATTTTTTGAAGGTTTTTTTTTATGTCTCTATCTCCTTCAGTTCTGCTCTGATCTTAGTTATTTCTTGCCTTCTGTTAGCTTTTGAATGTGTTTTCTCTTGCTTCTCTAGTTCTTTTAATTGTGATGTTAGGGTGTCAATTTTAGATCTTTACTGCTTTCTCTTGTGGGCATTTACTGCTATAAATTTCCCTCTACACACTGCTTTAAATGTGTCCCAGAGATTCTGGTATGTGGTATCTTTGTTCTCACTGGTTTCAAAGAACATCTTTATTTCTGCCTTCATTTCATATGTACCCAGTAGTCATTCAGGAGCAGGTTGTTCAGTTTCCATGTAGTGGAGTAGTTTTGAGTGAGTTTCTTAATCCTGAGTTCTAATTTGATTGCACTGTGGTCTGAGAGACAGTTTGTTATAATTTCCGTTCTTTTACATTTGCTGAGGAGTGCTTTTCTTCCAACTATGTGGTCAATTTTGGAATAAGTGCGATGTGGTGCTGAGAAGAATGTATATTCTGTTGATTTGGGGTGGAGAGTTCTGTAGATGTCTATTAGGTCTGCTTGGTGCAGACCTGAGTTCAAGTTCTGGATATCCTTGTCAACTTTCTGTCTCTTTGACCTGTCTAATGTTGACAGTAGGGTGTTAAAGTCTCCCATTATTATTGTGTGGGAGTCTGAGTCTCTTTGTAAGTCTCTATGGACTTGCTTTATGAATCTGGGTGCTCCTGTGTTGGGTGCACAGGATAGTTTTATATTTAGGATAGTTAGCTCTTCTTGTTGAATTGATCCCTTTACCATTATGTAGTGGCCTTCTTTGTCTCTTTTGATCTTTGTTGGTTTAAAGTCTGTTTTATCAGAGACTAGGATTGCAACCCCTGCTATTTTTTGTTTTCCATTTGCTTGGTAGATCTTCCTCCATCCCTTTATTTTGAGCCTATATGTGTCTCTGCGTGTGAGATGGGTCACCTGAATACAGCACACTGATGGGTCTTGACTCTTCATACAATTTGCCAATCTGTGTCTTTTAATTGGAGCATTTAGCTCATTTACATTTAAGGTTAATATTATTATGTG
Organism: Papio anubis; assembly: GCF_008728515.1. Classification (NCBI taxonomy): domain Eukaryota; kingdom Metazoa; phylum Chordata; class Mammalia; order Primates; family Cercopithecidae; genus Papio; species Papio anubis. The sequence continues at coordinate 71,084,331 of NC_044991.1, forward strand.
TGAATATGATCTTGTCATTATGATGTTAGCTGGTTATTTTGTTCATTAGTTGATGCAGTTTCTTCCTAGCATTGATGGTCTTTATAACTTGGCATGTTTTTGCAGTGGCTGGTACCGGTTGTTCCTTTCCATGTTTAGTGCTTCCTTCAGGAGCTCTTGTAAGGCAGGCCTGGTGGTGACAAAATCACTCAGCATTTGCTTGTCTGTAAAGGATTTTATTTCTCCTTTACTTATGAAGCTTAGTTTGGCTGGATATGAAATTCTGGGTTGAAAATTCTTTTCTTTAAGAATGTTGAATATTGGCCCCCACTCTTTTCTGACTTGTAGAGTTTCTGCCCAGAGATCCACTGTTACTGATGGGCTTCCCTTTGTGGGTAACCCCACCTTTGTCTCTGGCTGCCACTAACATTTTTTCCTTCATTTCAACTTTGGTAAATCTGACAATTATGTGTCTTGGGGTTGCTATTCTCGAGGAGTATCTTTGTGGTGTTCTCTGTATTTCCTGAATTTGAATGTTGGCCTGCCTTGCTAGGTTGGGAAAGTTCTCCTGGATAATATCCTGAAGTGTTTTCCAACTTGGTTCCATTCTGCTGGTCACTTTCAGGTACACCAATCAGACGTAGATTTGGTCTTTTCACATAGTCCCATATTTCTTGGAGGCTTTGTTCATTTCTTTTTACTGTTTTTTTCCTCTAAACTTCTCTTCTCGCTTCGTTTCATTCATTTGATCTTCAATCACTGATACCCTTTCTTCCACTTGATCAAATCAGCTACTGAAGCTTGTGCAAGTGTCACGTAGTTTTTGTGCCATGGTTTTCAGCTCCATCAGGTCATTTAAGGTCTTCTCTATGCTGTTTATTCTAGTTAGCTATTCATCTAGTCTTTTTTCAAGGTTTTTAGCTTCTTTGCTGTGGATTTGAACATCCTCCTTTAGCTCAGAGAAGTTTGTTATTACCGATCGTCTGAAGCCCACTTCTATCAACTTGTCAGTCATTCTCTATCCAGCTTTGTTCTATTGCTGGGGAGGAGCTGCATTCCTTTGCAGGAGAAGAGGCACTCTGATTTTTAGAATTTTCATCTTTTCTGCTCTGGTTTCTCCCCATCTTTGTGGTTTTTATCTATCTTTGTTCTTTGATGATGGTGACATACAGATGGGGTTTTGGTGTGGATGTCCTTTCTGTTTGTTATTTTTCCTTCTAACAGTCAGGACTCTCAGCTGCAGGTCTGTTGGAGTTTGCTGGAGGTCCACTCCAGACCCTGTTTACCTGGGTATCACCAGCGGAGGCTGCAGAACAGCAAATATTGCAGAACAGCAAATGTTGCTACCTGATCCTTTGGAAGCTTTGTCTCAGAGGGGCACCTGGTTGTATGAGGTGTCAGTCAGTCCCTACTGGGAGGTGTCTCCCAGTTAGGCTACTCAGGGGTCAGGGACCCACGTAAGGAGGCAGTCTATCTGTTCTCAGATCTCAAACTCCGTGCTGGGAGAACCACTACTCTCTTCAAAGCTGTCAGACAGGGACATTTAAGTTTGCAGAAGTTTCTGCTGCCATTTGTTCAGCTATGCCCTGCTCCTAGAGGTGGAGTCTACAGAGGCAGGCATGCCTCCTTGAGCTACGGTGGGCTCCACCCAGGTCGAGCTTCCCTGCCGCTTTATTTACCTTCTCAAGCCTTGGCAATGGCGGACACCCCTCCCCCAGCCTTGCTGTCGCCTTGCAGTTCGATCTCAGATTGCTGTGCTAGCAGTGAGCAAGGCTCCGTAGGCGTGGGACCCTCTGAACCAGGTGTGGGATATAATTTCCTGGTGTGCCATTTGCTAAGACTGGTGGAAAAGTGCAGTATTAGGGTGGGAGTGTCCCGATTTTCCAGGTACCGTCTGTCATGGCTTCCCTTGGCTAGGAAAGGGAATTCCCCAACCTCTTGGCCCCCTTGTGCTTCCCGGGTGAGGCGATGCCCCGCCCTGCTTTGGCTTACACTCCGTGGGCTGTAACCTCTGTCTAACAAGCCCCAGTGAGATGAACCCAGTACCTCAGTTGAAAATGCAGAAATCACCTGTCTTCTGCGTCGCTCACGCTGAAAGCTGTAGACTGGAGCTGTTACTATTCAGCCATCTTGGAGGGTGACTTCAGCATATTTATTTTTAATCCGCCTGCCTTACTGAATCTATTATTATTTCTAACAGGTTTTCAATTTATTTTCTTGTTTTTTTTCCCTAGGTAGAAAATACTAAAATGTTTAAATATTAATCATTATACTTATTTTTGTAATAGTTGTATCTCTAATTTCATTCTCTTGCCTAGTGACATTGGTAGCACCTCCAGAAGAGAGAGCAAAACCAGTGGTAGCACCAGTCTCCTTAGTCTTTTCTCAGATTTAGGGGTAATCTCATGTGTGTCTTCCTTTAGAGAATGATGCCAACACTCATTTGATGTACATGTGCCAATGTTTTTGTTGTGGAACTATCTTTCTGTTCTTGTTTTATGAAACATTGCCATCAGGGATAGATATTACTTTTAAAAATTGTATTTTAGGGCCATGCGTGGTAACCCACACCTGTAATCCCAGCATTTTGGGAGGCTGAGGTGCGTGGATCACTTGAGGTCAGGAGTTCAAGAACAGCCAGACCAACATGGTGAAACCCCATATCTACTAAAAATACAGAAATTAGCCAGGTGTGGTGGCACGTGCCTGTAATCACAGCTACTCGAGAGGCTGAGGCAGGAGAATGGCTTGAACCCAGGAGGCAGAGATTGCAGTGAGCCAAGATCATGCCACTGCACTCTAGCCTGGGCAACAGGGCAAGACTCGGTCTCAAAAAAAATAAAAAATTGTTTTTTAGGTATTTATTGAAACTTTTTTCTTTTTATATTAACAGCCTACGAAATTTTGCATAACCCTTCCTTATTCTCACAATTTTTCTTTTAATGTCCTGTTTAGTTTATTTGCTGCATGTATATTCATAATTTATAGTCTTCCATTTTGTGCTTGTCTACTTTTAAAATATTTAATTCTGCATAATTTGTAAAATTAATTGAAAATTTTCTTTATGCATTGGGACGATTTAAATGGCAACAGATTTCAATGATGTTTGGATTTTTGAAAGAGTTCTCCTTCATCTGATGTTATCATGGTTCTGCTTTCTGCTTGTTTTTCCTAGAACAATTTTTTTGAACAAGTTTTGCTGGTCCTCTTACTCATAGTCTTTCTGAATCATTTTATTTTACTTAAGTGTTTGTGGAGTTATATTTTATGTTTTAATTTAAGCTTTTAAAAAATATCTGTGTTTATTCCATTTTCATTTGTTGTCATAATAATTTCTGTTTAAAAACGTTCTTAGGTTATTTTGTTTGTTGTGATTCATCGCAGTATAATTTGCTTTGTATCTTTTGCTGTACTGTTCATAATTTTTAAAGTAATTGAATGCCCATATAGATTCTGCTTTTAGATCTATTGATAATTGAATAACTTGATTAATCCTCATTCTCCAATTCATGAGTTTTAGAAGTAAGGCCTTGCCCTTTGTCTTTCTCTATGAACGAGAAGGCCAGCTGCACGTTTTTGATTCCTCTCATTCTCTCCTCCGTCAATATCAATTCCAAATCCACCTCACCAGATTTGTGTATCCTGAATTTTTGCCCCAGTCTATTATAAGGAACTTGTTAATATTTGTATTAGGTATCTGTCTTTGTCAAAGAACTTAATATTTTTGTTCTTTCTTATAACAATATTTCCCACGGCTATTTAGTCTTCATTTCATGTTTAGAATTTGGATGCAGTTTGGATGGATTTGGCTCTTACCCCAGGCTTTCTACGACACAGCTTTCATGTTCAGAAATATGTACTTATTCAACTAGTTCTTGAGAGAGTGTTTACGTGATCTCCTCCTAAAATTTTCTGATGTTTGATAACAGCTTGTTTCCTTACCAGGTGACTGGCACCTTGTCTGGGCTTAGAATTTGGGGGCTTAGAACTTAGGACCATATTCCTTTTCTTCCTTTAAACCTTGCCTTGTCTTCTGGCAGTGAATTGTACAGCAGAAACATCAGAGTACTTTTTCTTCAGTGTAGATATTTACATACCTTTTTGTTTATAACCAAAATGAAATAATTTTTATCAGAATTTGCCTTCACATTGCCTTCTTTGTTCCTCTTTCATATTAGGAAATATCTCTTCTTTCATGTTTCGAACACAGTTTCTGTCTTTTTTGTCTTTTATTTTTTGAGATGGAGTCTCACTCTGTTGCCCAGGCTGGAGTGCAGTGACGTGATCTTGGCGCACTGCAACCTCCGCCTCCCAGGTTCAAGCAATTTTCCTGCCTCAGCCTCCCAGGTAGCTGTGACTATAGGCGCACACTGCCATGCCCAGCTAATTTTTTTTGTATTTTTGTAGAGACGGAGTTTCACCATGTTGCCCAGGCTGGTCTTGAACTCCTAAGCACTGGCAATCCACCTGCCTTGGCCTCCCAAAGTGCAAGGATTACAGGCGTGAGCCACCGCACCTGGCCTCTAGTCTCTTCTTTAGGAGCACCAGTTATCCTATACTCCATCTCTTTTTCTTTACTCTGTGGTTTTCCTCAATCCTTTGTCTTTTGCTTCTACATTCTGCATTGTTTTCTCTCAACGACTCTCCATCTTGCCAATCTGGGTTCCTTCAGTGATGAATCTGTTCTCCCTCCCTTCCTACCCATTTAAAAAATGTTACAGTAGCATTGCCTGGCTTCTTACCATTTTTTTCTTAGCTCTGCCCATTCTTTTGTAAACCCAATCCATAGTTACAGGAGCTCATTTTTCATCCGTTTTCTTCTTTGGAGTCCTTGAACTTTTTCCCATGCCACTGATAATAGAAAGTAGATTTGCCCCAAATTTTCATGTTTTATGGGTTCAGTTTACAGAAACATGGTCTTCATCTCTCTACGCTGCTGTATTCATTTCCTTGTCACTGGTTGCTAAGTTCTTGCTTCTCGCTCCCTTCTCACCTTTGAATAGGATTCTATTTAGGATTTGTACTTGCCTTGAGCTGGCATGGGTAGATTTTCCTTCATGATTCCTCACACGTTGCACTCTACCCTTATGTATTTGGGTAGCTTCAGAATCGTCTTACTAGGACTCTAAGTGAATATGTATCTGGGTGCATTTTGAGAGATTCAGAAGGATGCAAAACCCATAGAAAATATTGGTTACTTTAAAGTAAGATGGGAGGGAAATTCTATTGACCTTTAATTGAAAAACCTCTCTTAAAAGATGGGCAAAGGCCGGGCGTGGTGGCTCAAGCCTGTAATCCCAGCACTTTGGGAGGCCGAGACGGGCGGATCACGAGGTCAGGAGATCGAGACCATCCTGGCTAACACAGTGAAACCCCGTCTCTACTAAAAAAAAAAAAATACAAAAAATAGCCGGGCGAGGTGGCGGGCGCCTGTAGTCCCAGCTACTCGGGAGGCTGAGGCAGGAGAATGGCGCAAACCCGGGAGGTGGAGCTTGCAGTGAGCTGAGATCCGGCCACTGCACTCCAGCCTGGGCGACAGAGCAAGACTCCGTCTCAAAAAAAAAAAAAAAAAAAAAAAAGAAAGAAAAAAAAAGATGGGCAAGCATTATGAATATCAGATAGAATGTATAAATGACTAATCTGCTATGTAAAAAGATGTTTGACCTTGCTGATAGCCAGTGAAGTACAAATTAAAACCACACTTAGGCATCATCACTTGCACATCAGATTGAAAAAGATTTACAATTTTATAATGTCCAATATGGTAAAGATGTTGAGAAAGATACACTATTTCAAGAATTTTTTTTTTTTTTTTAAAGGGAACTTGGAGACTGGATCATGTAACTTAATTTTAGGCATTTACAACTCAGACTGAAATGGGCCTATGGACAAAGTGGGTTAATTTAGTCTTTATGTATTTTGTTTTGGCTAAATAAATATTTCACATATGTTTAAGGAACCTTATAAACAAATTCAAGTACAGACTTTAGTTTGCATTAGGATTGCCTTCAGTTTTTCTGTACTTTTATGTTTTGCCTAAAATGTGATTTCTTCACTGCTTTATCAAGAGCTGGACCTGACCAAATACATCAACATTATAAAATAAATATACAGAGCTCGAGGGCTTCAAGTTCCTGTCAAGGTGACCTAGAAGCCCACATTGATGGTTCCTGCCGTGAACTCTACTCTGGAGAAACCACAGAAATAGGAGAAAACATGGATTAGAGGAACTAACAAAGAACGGCTTGGAAGCCCCTGGAAGGGTCTCATGGCTGCTTTGAGCTGAAGTGTGTGTATATATGTGTGCACATACTCATGTATGTTGGGGGCAGTAATGGATGGGACAAGCAAAGGCAATGGTGGGAGGGTGGGTTAGAGCAGTGGTTTGCAATCCTGGTGCACGTTAGATATCATATGAGAAGCTTTAAAAAATATTCACACCAGATACCAGGGAAATATAGGAGAATGTCCTCCTCCTTAGTTGTTGTTGAATTACTAGCTGTCTGCAACTTATTTCCAAATGCTTCAATGAAACAAAACACCCCCTAACAGAGAATAAGAGAGAGAGAGGATGAGAGCAACTGTGGCAACTTTTGGTGAATCCAGGTGAAGACAGCAGTGATGTTCTCTGTACTATCTTTTAAGACTGATTTGTTGGTTTGATTTTTGTTTTCAAAATACAGTGTTGAGAAAATCAATACTCACCTCCAACCCTTATCCCGGGTATTCTGATTTCACTGGTCTGTGATGCAGTGGCATTTGAAAAATGTTCCAGATGTGAGTGTAATGCTGAACTAAGATTAAAACCCACGGGGTTGGCAGGAAGCTTTTAAAAAGTTCTACTCTTGCTGCTTCTCCTGAAGTGCCTTGATACCATCTTTGACTTCCACTTCCCCATAGAAATTGGAAGCAATAGTCCAAACCTCCAGTACCAGTAAACATGGGACAGCTGGGTGCTCTGCTGAGCGAGGAATTGATGCAAAATGAAATCCCAACCAGAGGAGTTGTCGATTACAATGGCAGCAAAGAGCAGTGGCTAACTGTTGTTTTGTGATACTTGAGCTTCACTACCCAGAGGCTCATCCCTCTACTTAACTGACATTCATCCACAGGGACACAAATGACAGCCTGGCCCTTGAGATTCCATTCATATGCTTTGCTAAACAAAGTAGTTGATTCCATTGTAGGAAAATGAATTCACAGGCCAAGATACCTAGACACCTGAGAAATACTTCTCTTATTAAAAAAAAAAAAAAAAAAAAAAAGACAAACTGAATGCATTCCACCTGAAGCAGAATTATTGAGAGATGGCTTCAGAATTTAAAATAAACATTATAAAAATAATTAAGAAAATAAGAGATGATTTTAAGCATATGGAGAAAAAGTAAGAAATCATTGACAAGAGCGAAGTGGAAATATCGAGTATGAAAAGTGTAATAGTTAAAGCAAAAAATACAAGAGATAGAATTAATACCAGGATGGAAACAGCTGAAGAACAAATTAATGTAATGGAGGACTAGTTAGAGGAATTATTCTGAGGCAGCAGGAAATGATGAAGAGGGAGAAAAATATATATTTTCAAAATGCTTTGAATTATGGAGGATAGAAGTAAAAGTGTTAATATTTTAAAAATGAAAACACTAAGAGAAGAAAAAAATGGAGAAGATGAAATATTTAAAGAAACAGTGAAGATTCAACTTCCTAAAATTGAAGACAAGAGTCTCTGGCTTGAAAAGTCCTATAGAACACCAAAGAAAATAGATAAAGAAAAACCTATACTTAGCTGGGTGTGGTGGCTCACACCTGTAATCCCAACACTTTGGGAGGCTGAGGCAGGAAGATTGCTTGCATCCAGGAGTTCAAGACCAGCCTGGGCAACATAGTGAGACTACTTCTCTACAAAAAATAAAAAAACTAGATAAATGTGATGGTGTGCACCTGTAGTCCCAGCTACTTGAGGGGCCTGAGGCAGGAGAATTGTTTGAGCCTGGGAGGTTGAGCCTGCAGTGAGCCATGATCGTGCCACTGCACTCCAGCCTGGTGGATAGAGTGAGACTTTGTCTCAAAACAAAACAAAGCAAACCTCACAAAGAACTTGTACCCATATTAGAGTAAAACATAAGAACATCAAAGACAAATTCTAAATGTTTTTGAAGTTGAAGCAGATCGCCAACAAACAAGAATCAGACCAACGTCAAGTGGGTACTACAAGTGATGTGAAAAACATGGAAGACTAGATAGAAATATAGTCAAGTTCAAGAAATAAATAAGGATAAATAAACTTGAGTATGGGTCTTAAATTAAGGGCAACTGACACAAGGCCCAAAGCAAAATATATAACTTTTGAACCAGCAAAAGGAAATTCTCCCTACCCAAAAGAAAGTTGGATAGAAGGAAAAAAGAAAAAGAAATTCCTGTAAGTGTAAATTGTGAAATACATTATAATATAACAATAATAATAATACATGAAAATGGATTAAATTCTCTAATTAAATTCACAGACATCTCAGAGTAGATGTTTTAAAAGAAAGAGACAACATTGTGTATTTAAAATACGAAATAAGCAATACAAAAAGGCAAAGAAAGTTGAAAAATCAGACTGGATTCCAGGCAAATATGAAAATATTGATAGTCTGGCAATTTCAACATATGATAAAATAGCATTTAATGCTTAAACATCGTAATGAACAAAGCAAGAAGTTATATAGTAATAAAAGGAACAATATAACAAAAAACCCAATACAAATATATATGCACTTAAAAATATACTCTAAAAATATATCAAGCAACAATCGACAGAGTCACAGGGAGAGGATGATAATTCATTATTTGCAGTTGAATCTTTTATTGTATTCCTCCCAGGAATGGACAGATTAGGTAGTCTAAAAATGATCAGAAATATTTTTAAAAATATTCTCTTTGCTCCCAGTGTTCTGAAATTTCACGATGATACGTTTCAGCATGGGTCTATTTTTGTCCATCTTACTTGGTACTCATGGGCCTTTTCAATCTGGCAATTCTTGTCCTTCTCTTAGGGACATGTTTTATTGTTGTTTTGTTGCTGATGTACTCCCCTATGTTTCTCTGTTGTCTCTGGAACTCCTTTTATTTGGATGGCATCTTCTGGATGGTTTCTCTAGTTTTTTTTTGTTTTGTTTTGTTTGTTTTTTTTTAAATCTTTTCTTTCCTATTATCTATATCTTTGTCTTTTTGATCTACTTTCTGTGAGATTTCCTCATCTATAGCTTCCAAGCCTGCTGCTGACTTTAAATTTTTTCTATCGTATTTTTAACTTTATGAGCACTTTCTTGGTTTCAGAATGTTGCTTTTCTTAAAATAGAATCCTGTTCCTATTTCATGTTTGCAATACTTCATCCCTTTGAGGGAACTAATACTTTTAAAAAAGAGATTTTCTTCTTTCTGGATAATTTCTGTTTCTCTAAATACCCCTGTTCTTTTTTTTTTTTTTTGCTGCTGTAAAAAATTAAAACAATATGTGTATTATCTTATAGTTCTGTAGGTTAGATGTTCAATATGGGTTTCACTGAACTAATATGGTGTTGGAAGGATCGTGTTTCTTTCTGGAGGTTCTAGGGCTAATCTGTTTCCTTGACTTTTTCAGCTTTTAGAGATCAGTCACATTTCTTAACTCATAGCCCATTTCCTCACATCTCACTGACTCTTTTCTAGTTGCCACATCTCCCTCTGACCATAGCAAAGAAAAGTTCTTGGCTTTTAAGGACACATGTGATTTGACAGGGCTCACCAGGATAATCCAGAATAATCTCCTCATCTCAAAATCAGATCATTAACAACTTTAATTCCATTTGCAACCTTAAATCTGCAAAAGTGCCGTGTAACATAATATATTCCCTGGTTCTGGGGATTCGAACATGCACATTTTGGGGGGCCATTATTCTACCTACCATACCCCATCCCCATAACCTCTCTCTTTTTTTGTTTAGTTTTGTTCTCTGATTTTCACTTTGGAGGTTTTCCTCACATGTCTGGTAATCTCTAGCTATCTGCACATACTTAGGAATGAGAGATTAAAAAGTTTATTGGAAGCTCTGAAAACATGAGTGGAGCTCATTGGCTGTATAACTGTGGATTATTTGACAGACTATTTCCCTGGGCAACCCCCATGTCAGTATCTCAGGGTTTTTCTTGTTGGGCTGGTCAATTCCCCAGAGAAGACTTGTACAGTCTCCTCCCTAGACGCAGAATGCCTGGCCACCTGAGTCACACTATCTGAGCAGGTGAAGAGTCTTAAGAATTTCAAGATCCGGGATGTGTGTGTTTAGACTTAATAATTCACTTGTGTCTGTCAATTATACCTGTCATCCCTTTTGCAAAAACTAGACATTCAGTCTTCTGCCTGGGTGTAAAGATTCAGGGGGAAAATGGGGCAGGGGAGTCCAAATGTCTCTTAAACAGACCTTCAACAACTCTTGAATTATTAATCAAATATTCACCTTTACTTCCAGAGATCCTGGATAGCAATTGCTGAGTGATTGGGGGGCTCTTTAGTATAAACTAGGTTGGTTCTTGGATTTACCCTCCATTGGCTTATAACTCAACTTTCTCAGTCCTCAGCTTGTCTGTCTGCTTTCCAGTTTCCAAAATTTTGATGTTGCTTTTTTCGCTATTGGTCCTTGTTAATAGATGCCTTATTGGTTGTTGTTAAAACCCTTTATTGTTGCTTTAATGGCATTTCCAAAGAAAGTAGAGCTCAAAGCTTGGGTTCAATTCATTATTTTTTAAACTGGAAGTTGGTACATTATTCCATATTTGTTGAACCCACTGTGCAACATGAGCCACGGAAGTGCCCTGTCCCACTGTGGATGCCTCTTCTGACTGACATATTTCTCTTTTTTTGGGGTGGACCAACCATATCAAAGAGAAGTCAAACTAAAGGAAAAGCTCATAACCACAGGCTTTCTGTGTTGAAGGTTGCTATGACTTTTAATGGCAAAACCCACGATTATGTTTGCAACAACTTAATAATAATTCCCAACCCAACAGGTATTTGTTGAAGATGTTGGTCTATAGCTCTGAAAATAGTTCCCAAATGATATTTTCCAGTCTCTCTGATTCTGTCTTTGCCTTCCTGACATCCATGTGTGTGCCCACTTGTGTGTGCTTGCACACACACACACACACACACACAGTTTCTTCCTTTTTTGGAGTGTACCCTTATCAGTATTAAGAATCTGACTCAGAACAATGGGGAGGGCTTTGGTCTTCTTATTCAACTATTACCATGGCTCAGAATGCTGTCTATGTCAGGAGATGAGTCCCTGATTTTTTTCATGGCCCATCCATGTCTTTCCCTCATGCCACCAAATTGAAGATAATGCTATAACTTTGCATTTAGTTTTATAGCTATAGGAAAATCCAGCACCATATATGTTTAAATACAGGATAACCCAAAACATAAAACACCTCCATTCCTTTTCTAGTTGAGAATAATCTCCAGAATTTTGGCCAATTTAAGTATAGATAACCTTTAGAACCTTATTGAAATTGATATTTACTTATAAATTTGATTGGAGTAGTTTCATTATATATACAATTTAAAATTATGTATTGTAAAAGTAACTTAATTTACTGCTTTTTTCCTACTCATATGATAATAAAGTTGTAAGAAACAATTTTATTCAAACTCCTTACTGGCGTCTTGGACATTACTGTCTCTGTGGTCAGTAGAGCCATTTTTAAAAATCGTCCAACACAGTTTTCCACAGTACATTGTCTTCATTTCCATTTGAGGCATTTTGACACATTTATGTTTGTATCTATATGTTTACTCCCACGGAAACTTCTATCCCAAGCCACAATAGCCCATTACGTGGGGACAGATTTTTGGTTGTTTAATTTGTCCTGATGATATGTGTGCATGATTTCCACAGACAACCATTTTCTGTATTGATTTTCAAGTGAGCTTCAGAAGGATTGTTTACAAAGACATTTGACACTTGCAATTGTGAGGTGATACCTTTAGCAATAATTACTAAATCTGTGTCAAATTTCTTTGCCTTCCTTATTTACTGATTCTGTCAGGTGACATCTCTAATCATTGCAAACAAGTATTGATTGAGGTCATTTCAGGCTGATGTTTCTTTGCCAAACAAGATTTTTGTTCAAAATAAAGAATTTGAGCCTGGGCACGGTGGCTCATGTCTGTAATCCCAGCACTGTGGGAGGCTGAGGTGGGTGGATCACCTGAGGCCAGGAGTTAGAGACCAGCCTGGGCCACATGGTGAAACCCTATCTCTACTAAAAATACAAAAATTAGCTAGACGTGGTGGTGGGTTCCTGTTATCTCAGCTACACGGGAGGCTGAGGCATGAGAATCACTTGAATCTGGGAGGCAGAGGTTGCAGTGAGCTGAGATTGTGCCACTGCACTCCAGCCTGGGCAACAAAGCAAGACACCATCTCAAAAAAAAAAAAAAAAAATTTGAACGTACATTTCCATAATAGTGCCTTTCCAAATTGGTCTTCTTGTTCAGCCTTATCATCATGGCTCAGAATCTGTCTATGTAGGGAGATGGGTCCTTGATTGTTTTCATGACCTGTCCATGTCTTTTCCCTCATGCTTCTTCTTATAGATTACCCAGTCTCAGGTATTCTTTTATAGCAACACTAAATGGACTAAGACACTTTCTCTTCAGACATCCACAGGACTCTTTTCCATAATATGAGAGATTTTTTTAAGGACGTAAATTTAGAGTAATTCTTTTCTGCGAGTTAATTTTTAGAAATTATTGTATTTGGAGTAGATTCCACACTCAGTTGGTTTTATTGCTTATTGTTGATCCCCTTTTATCATGATCTTCTCATTTCTGGATCCAACACTTTGATCTAATAGCCAATGGGATTTAAGTGCCATGATTTTAAACATCATCTACACACTGATGGTGCTCAGTGTTGTACTTCCAGTCTTGACATTTTCCTTGATCTTCAGTTTATATATTCATCTGTCAACTCAACACCTCCTAAGTCTAAACCTAAATTGATGTTTAATAGGCATCTCAAACTTAAAATGTCCAATACAGAATTAGTTCTCCAAGAGTTGGATTTTATAAAGCCAGGATGTCCCTTGGGTTTAGTCTCTTTGCATGTATCCACTGCCCATTTGGCCTTCTCCACCATGTTATACTGCAGACCAGTAGCCCTCACCTTGGGTCATACACTTGAACTTCCCAGCTTGCAGAACTGTGAGCTAAATAAACCTCTCTTCTTTATAAATTACCCAGTCTCAGGTATTCTGTTACAGCAACAACACTAAATAGACTAAGACACCCTCCCTTCAGATATCCACGGGACTCTCTCCATCATTTAATTCAGGTCTCTCTTAAGATCTTATCTTCCCAACTGCAGTATCACCTCACTGACACACACTAGTCACTCTGTAACCCTTCATTCTGTGTTCTTTTTCTTTATAAAACTTACCATTCCATGCCATTGCATTTACTATAATTTAAATATTTATTATTTACATTATACTCACTTGTTTATTTTCTGTTTTACCACCAGAATGTGGGCTTCATTAAGGCTAAAACTTTGTTTTGTTCGTGATTTATTCTCAGTTCCTAGCACCAAGTCTGTGTTCAATAAAAATTTGTTAAATGAATTAATGAATGAACAAACCAGTTTTCCATATGATGGATCACATATTTAGTTCTCCTTTCATCCTTTTTCCTTTACCCACTGCATTCCTGCTTTCCCTTTTATAATTTTAATCCTTCTTTTATCACTGCATTCCTGACATCTTATCAACATCGATGACTTGATATGCATTTGTTTTGCTGCAGTACTTAATTACTGTTGGCACAGTCCAATATTCTGTCATAGCATTGTTTATTTCTTATATTATTAGTTTCTCACAGTAAAAACAATCTCAGCCAGGCTTCTGTTCATCCCATTCTTCTGCATTATTATTTCTTCTCTCATCTTACATTTCACAGGCTCTACATTTCCTTGAATTTCATTGGGAACTTAAACTTTTCTTTTAGTAAGTGATTTTCTTCAGAAGACCTTTTCTTTTGCTTCCTTGCAGAGTGTTTAGCTGTCTCTCAACATCCACACAGAACCCCAAAGTGAAGAATGGGAGATGTGTTGGTCTGAGGCTTTAAGGAAATCTCTCTTTAATCATTAGTAGCTAAGCTAAGCAAGCAGAGACTTCAGTTATAACATGTGACAAAGAATATAGACTTTACAAAGAATATAGAATAATTACAAAGGCCACTAAAAAAAAAATTAGCAGCAGCAAAAACAAATAATAATAACAAACTCTGGTGAGGGGGAGAATCTGATTTCCAGAGTTACCATATTATATTATTTTAAAGGTCAACTTTTCAACAAAAAATATAAGTTATGCAAAGAAATCAGAAAGTATGACCCATAAACAGGAAAAAGGGGCAAAAACAATTAAGAGAAACTATACTAAGGAACCCTAAATGTTAGATTTGTTAGGCAAAGGCTTTAAATTAACTATTTAAAATATGCTTAAAGAACTAAGGAAATTATGTCTAAGGAACTAAAGAAAAGTTTAAAAATGTTGTATCATGAAATATAGAATATCAATAAAGTGATAGAAGTTATTAAAACAAAAATTCTGGAGTTGAAAGTACAGTAACTTAAATGAAACATTCACTTAGAGGAGCTCAACAGAACAGTTTAACAGGCAGACGAAAAAGAAGTCAGCAAAGCTGATGGTATGTCAAATGATATTATCTGTCCAAGGAAGAGAAAGATAAAAAGAATGAAGAAAAATGAAGAATCTCAAAGACCTATCAAGCATACCGAGATATACCAACAATACAAAAATATGCATAATGGGAGTTCTAGAAGAGAAGACAGAGTGGCAGAAAGAATATTTGAGAAAAAAAAGGATGACTAAAACTTCCCAAATTTGATGAGAAACATTCATCTACACATTCAAGAATCTCAACAAACTCCAACCAGGATAGACTAAGAAAGATCCTTACCTAGACACATCATAATTTAACTATTAAGAGGCAAAGACAAAGAGAGTATCTTCCGAGTATCAAGAGAGAAGTGACTCACTATGTATAAGAGATCCTTAATAAGATTGTCAGCTGACTTTTAATCAGAAACCATAGATGTCAGAAGACAGTGGGATGGTATAGTCAGAGCCCTGAAAGACAAACTGTCAACCAAGAATTTTATATCCAACAAAACTATCTTTTAAAAATGAAGGAGACATTAAGACATTCCCAGAAAGACAAAAATTGAGGCAGTTTGTCAGGTATTTCAGCCTGAAGGACTGAACATTCATTAGTATTTCTCTACAAGAAATACTAACAAAATTCAGCTTTTCTACAAGAAATACTAACGAATGAATGTTCAGTCCTTCAGGCTGAAGTGATAGGATAACAGGAAGTAACTCAGATCCATCTAAAGAAATAAAGGTAACTACATAGGTAAATACAAAGGGAAAAATAAATACAAAAGGAAAAATAAATTTATTTTTTCTATGTAACTCTTTTTTTCCTCTTATTTGTTTTAAAGGACAGTGATATGAAATAAAAATTATAAGTCTATGTTGATGGTCATACAACATATGAAGATGTAATCTGTATGACAAAAACAGTACAAAAGTTGGGGAGGTAATGAAGCTATATTGGAGAAAGGTTTATGTATACAATTGAAATGAAGATAATACTAATCCAAATTAGGTTGTTATAAATTAAGATGCTAATTATAATCTCCAGGGCAAACACTAAGAAAATAACTAAAAATATATAATGAAAGAAATGACAAAGGAATACTAGAAAATATCTAGTACAAAAGAGGGTAATCGTGGAGGACTAGAAGAAATAAAAAACACATATAAAAACAAACATCAGCATGGCAGACATAAAGCCTACCTTATCAGCAATTACATGAAATTACATAATCAAAATATAAAATTTTTATGTTTCATTGGACACCATCGAGAAAAGTACAGAATGAGAGAAAAGTTCAAATTATGTATCTAATAAGGGACTTGTATCTAGAATATATAAAGAACTCCTACAGTTTAAGAATAACTAGACAAATAACCCAATTAAAACATTGTGCAAAAGATCTGAATATACATATCTCCAAAGAAGATGTACAAATGGCAGTAAGCACATAAAAAGAGGCCAAACGTCATTAGCCAGCAGGGAGGGTAGTGCAAATTAAATCAACAATGAATATGTTTTTTGTTTTTGTTCTTTTTAAGAGATGGGGTCTCACTATGGTGCTCAGACTGGAGTGCAGTGGCTACTCACAGGCACATTCATGGCACATTGTAGCTTCAAACTCCTGGGCTCAAGTGATGCTCCCACCTCAGCCTCTCAAGTATCTGGGACTACAGGCATGCACCACTGCACCCAGCTTAAAACAATGAGATAGTACTTCAGACCCACTAGAATGGCTATGATAAAAATGTTGGACAACAATAAAGGTTGGTGAGGATGTAGAGAAATTGGGACATGCCTACAGTGATGGTGGGAATGTAAAATGGAGGAAGTTGCTTTGAAAAATTCTGGCCGTTCCTCATAAAGTCAGACATACAGTTACCACATGAACCAGCAATTCCATTCATAGGTATATGACCCCCAGAATTGAAAATCTATGTTCACACAAAAACTTGCACAGAAATGTTCATAGCAGCTTTATTCATAATAGCCAAAAAGTAGAAAGAACCCAAATGTCCATTAGCTGACGAATGGATAAGCAAAACATGGTATATCCATACAATGAAATATTAGTCAGCCTTAAAAAGGGATGAACTACTGATGCATACAAAACATGGATGAACCTTGAAAACATTTTGTTAAATGAAAGAAGTCAGACACAAAGAGTCACGTATTATATGATTCCATTTATATGAAATGTCTGGAAAAGGCATATCCATAGAGACAGAAAGAAGATTAGTGGTTGCCAGGGGCTTGGAGAAGGGGTAGTGCAGAGTGGTTGCTAATGGTTACAGAGTTTCTTTTTAGAGTGATGAAAATGTTCTGGAATTTGATAGTGGTGACCGTTGAACTACTCTGTGGATATATGAAAAACCACTGAATTGCAGTTTAAGGGGTAAATATTATAGTGTGTGAATTAAATCTCAGTTTTAAAAATGGGATGGAGTTGTGCCTAGACCTCTAATGTGCAAGGGACTTCCTTCTATGTCCTACCTCTATCACCTGGACATGTCTAAGTGGCCCTCCTGTCATCACCTTGACCCCTCTTGGTCCCTGTATTAGTCAGGGTTCTTCAGAGAGACAGAACCAATAGGATATCAATATCAATATTGGCATTGACACCAGTATCTATATTGACAAAAATATTGATATATAGAGAGATGTAGACACGTAGAAAGACCAGGTGTTCACCCCACAAGCTCCTTCCTGTCCCCTTTGGGAGCTCTATTCTTTATATTCCCAGTAACCTGCTAGGATTCCATGACTAGAATCGTCACTCCGATTCCCTTCTTGTTATTAGGTTAATGAGGGGATACATATTGAGCCCAGAACCTGGCCAGTCCAGGGCCTGTGGATGTCCTGGTGAGGGTGACTGGCTGACAGCTCCTGAGATGGAGAAGATGAGAATCGATGGTTCTTTGAACAGTTCATGGCTCCTGAGACCCTAACCTCTATGCATTGACTGGCATATGCTCAGCTTTTTTAGAGACTAGAATTAAACATCTAGTATTATTACAATTCTGCTCAAAACCTTCACCGACTCCCCACTGCATTCTAAATAAGAGCCTAAGTTTAGTCTAACATTCCCTTTTCTAGAATATGATCCCAATCCACCTGTCTAGTCTCCTGTGCAATAGTCCCTCAGTTCCTGTCATTCTTCTGCAGGACACTTGACCAAACATTCCAGAAAGCCTGGTGTCTCCCTCATGCATTGAACATGCCACTCAGCACAATGCCATTGAGAAACTGGACTTGGGATACAGGGGGACCTGGTCAGGAAGTCCAGCTCTGCCAAAGACTAGCTGGCTAACCTTGGGAAAGTTACTCTACCTTCTGCTTAGTTTCCTCATTTGTCAAAATGAGGAATGAGTCTACCTGTCTCAGTCAGTGGTCACAAGGTGTAAGCGACGTAGAGTATGTGAAGGGCCTTAGAGAACTAATTTAGCCTAGTCTAGCATCCCCTTCCCGGGAGAAGAGGCCACCTCTCCTACTCCCTCCCTTTGGTTCTGTGGGCGGCCAGTCATTGCCACTTTTACTTCTCTGGACACACAGGTGAGGAAGTGGAACTCTTTGGGAACTTTCAAGTTGGAATTAAAGAAGGATTGCTTCCTTAGGATGGAAGAGCCTGGAAGATGTGAAGTAGGGAGGCAGTGGTGCCCATGTGGCCCAGAAAGCCAGTATGTAAGCATGAAGAGAGCCCAGGCGGCATTTAATTTTGGGGTTCTGGTTATTTCTGCAGCCAGCTGCAGCCCTTTCCACATTAAGCAAACTCACCCATCGATTACCTTTTCACCCAAACTGGATTAAGACAGACTTCTGATCCTTGCATGACTGATGAACTCAGGAGTCAGGGATTTGGGGACCCTTCCCAGACTCCTCGTTGCTCCAGGTTTGTGTTCTTATTCTCCACTCTTACCTTTCCCCTGAGATCTGAGGCTCTGTCTAGGCAGGGAAATAGTCATTTGACTTGCTCCTCCCTGTGAGCCAGCCTGGGGTTCAATCAGTGTTTGGGCTTGACCCTTGAGGCTCAGGCAACATCAGCAGGGCAGTGAGAGCCTTTACTCAGGGAGTGGAGGTACTTAGACAACTTTGAGATGGGTGCCAGGACTCCTGCCAGCTTCCAAAGGAGAGAACTAAGTTTGGACTTCTACGAATCTCAATGGCTAAACCACCTTCATTTCCACTCAGACCCACCAAATCCAAGTTTCTGGAATCGAGGCCTGAGAGTCTGCATGTTTTTCAAGATCCGGGTGATTCTCATGTACCTAAAGTTGAAAATCTCTGGGCTGAGTCTTTTATGAAGCCCTGAGTTCATAGTTCTACTTCTTCAGATTCCTGAGTACAGCAGTTTGGGGAAAGTTATAACCACAACAAGCCAGCAAGCTAGTTTCTTATGCTAATGGTCACACAGATCTCATAATTACATGGAGGACACAAGTGTCTCATAATTAGCATCTGCTGTTCTGTTCCTGGGGGGCAATTGTTCTGCAACAATGGCCAGGCTCAGTGCTGGACCACCAGCATCCCTCAGCTCACTCCCCTCCACCACATTCCAATCTCATGAGAGAAGAGCCCCTAGTTCTCAGGACTTTAACCCTCTCCTGCCAGGACCCCCCAGGGCCAGTGCTGAGGTGGGGGAGGATTGAGATCATATTCTAGAAAAGGGAATGTTAGACTAAACTTAGGCTCTTATTTAGAATGCAATGGGGAGTCGATGAAGGTTTTGAGCATAATTGTAATATTATTAGATTTTTAATTCTAGTCTCTAAAAAAGCTGATCTGATGCCGGGCATCCAGGGGGAAGCGGGAGAAAGAAATGTGGAATGACTGAGTACTGGGGGCAGCTAGCACTTTGCATTTAAGGCTGTGTTTCTCACTCAGACCTAATGAAGCATAACTTAAGGGGTTGAGGTGCAGGAAACCCCTGGGAATTCTGATTTTACTAAGATATGAGACTCACTGACCAAATCTTTACCTCTTTCAGGCTGACAAGTTGGCTAAAAGGGCAGGAGGACTTACTACTGACATGCATCTGCCACTCGAACCATCACAATAGCCTCCTACCTTCTCAGTGGGATAGACCCTCTGAGAGTGACCCAGCAGCAGGAGGCAGCAGGAGGTGGTGACAACACACATCTGGCCCTAAAACTTGGGTCACATCCTGGGTGCCATTCACCAGCTATGTGATTTTAGGAAAGTGGATTTACCTCTGAGCTGCAGATTCCTCATCTATAAAATGAAGACAAGAACACCCATCCTTAGTATTTGGGTATTTAGATTGTTTCCATTTTTATTTTTAATTTTGTTTTGGGACGGAGTCTTGCTCTGTCGCCCAGGCTGGAGTGCAGTGGTGCGATCTCAGCTCACTGCAAGCTCCGCCACCCGGGTTCAAGGTTCATGCCATTCTCCTGCCTCAACTTCCCGAGTAGCCGGGACTACAGGTGCCCGCCACTACGCCCGGCTGATTTTCTGTGTTTTTAGTAGAGATGGGGTTTCACCTGTTTCCATTTTTTAAAATTTCTTTTACCATATTCTTGGCATTACGAGTTTAGCATTCAAGGTTCTGACCAACAAGTGATTGCAGGGGTGTTCATGAAAACCCCTGGGAGAAGCTTTTACAAATAAAGAACGGAGTCTATTGAGCTGGAATTTGTAAGGACACGACTCAGGAATGGAGTATTTGGAGAAAGTTCTTCAGGTCTTCCTAATGCACACTTTTATCTTTTATTTTTAAAAATTTATTATTATTTATTATTATTTTTTTAGAGACAGGGCCTCACTCTGTTGCCCAGGCTAGGGTGCAATGGTGCAATCACAGCTCACTGCAGCGTCGACCTCCCAGGCTCAAGTGATCCTCCCGTGTCAGCCTCCTAAGTAGCTAAGTCTACAGGCATGTACCACCATGCCAAACTTATTTTTTTAAACATTATTTTTGTAGACACTGGGTGATAAGATTTGGCTGTGTCCCTGCCCAAATTTCAACTTGAATTGTATCTCCCAGAATTCCTATGTGTTGTGGGAGGGACCCAGGAGGAGGTAATTGAATCGTGGGGGCTGGTCTTTCCCCTGCTATTCTCGTGATAGTGAGTAAGTCTCACGAGATCTGATGGGTTTATCAGGAGTTTCTACTTTTGCTTCTTCCTCATTTTTCTCTTGCTGCCACTACGTAAGAAGTGCCTTTAGCCTCCCTCCATGATTTTGAGGTCTCCCTAGCCAAGCAGAACTGCAAGTCCAATGAAACCTCTTTTTCTTCCCAGTTTCGGATACGTCTTCATCAGCAGTGTGAAAACAAACTAATAGAGTGGGTTTTGCTCTGTTGCCCAGGCTGGCCTCAAACTGTCCTCAACTGATCCTCCTGCCTCGGCCTCCCAAACTGCTGGGATTACTGTTGTGAGCCACCACACCTGGCCCCCTAATGCATACTTTTATTCAAACTCATCTGTGAGAGGCCTGGAAGGACTTTGACATGGAAAAAAAAAAAAAAAAGTGATTTTGCAGAGGCATTGATTTAAATAGTTAGAGCAAGTTAGTTAGCAGGGAGTGAGCCTAGACAAGAACCCAGCATAGACCTGTCTGTCTCCTTTCTAAGATTTCCAAAGGGCTAAACACTTTACTTATTATCTTATTTAATCCTAAATTTGTATTGCTGCTCTGGGCTACTAGACCAGGTCCCTAGACCCATATATCCAGCTACCTACCTGATCTCTCTGTTTGGATGGGAATAAACACCTCCAGTGTGGCTGGTCCCAACTGAACTTCCGATTCCCCCCAAACCTGCTCCAGTCTCGACCTCAATGGCAACTTATTTAATGACAATTAAATTCTTATGATTTCTCAGGCATTTTGAATATATCCGTAAATATTCCCTTTCTCTCACACCCTACAACCTATTCTTGAGCAAATTCCACTGACTGTACCCTTGCAAAACATCCAAAGAGTTCTCATCATACTCATGGCAACCTCTGTATCCTAACGCACTTTCACCTCTCTCCTGAATAGTTGCCATTGTATTAAGGCAATATCTCCGATGCTTGTTTTTTTTTTTTTTTTTTTTTTTTTTTTAAGAGACGAAGTCTCGCTCTGTTGCCAGGCTGGATTGCAGTGGTGTAATCTCAGCTCACTGCAACCTCTGCCTCCCAGGTTCAAGCGATTCTCCTGCCTCAGCCTCCCAAGTAGCTGGGACTACAGGCACGTGCCATCATGCCCAGCTAATTTTTGTATTTTTAGTAGAGACGGGGTTTCACCATGTTGAACAGAATGGTCTCAATCTCTTGACCTCGGGATCCACCCACCTCGGCCTCCTAAAGTGCTGGGATTACAGGCATGAGCAACCTCGCCTGGTCTTTTTATTTTATTTTAATTTATTTTTTAAGACAGTGTCTTACTCTGTTGCCCAGGCTGGAGTGCAGTGGTGAAATCTCAGCTCACTGCAACCTTCACCTCCTGGGTTCAAGCAGTTCTCCCACCTCAGCCTCTGGAGTAGCTGGGATTACAGGCCTGTGCCACCACACCTGGCTAATTTTTGTACTTTTAGTAGAGATGGGGCTTCATCATGTTGGCCAGGCTGGTTTCAAACTCCTGACCTCAAGTGATCTGCTCACCTTGCCCTCCCAAAGTGCTGGGATTACAGGCTTGAACCACCATACCGGGCCTAGACCAGAGGCCTTTTTATCCTAGTCTTCCAAATTTCTCTGAGCTATGTCATGCCAACTCTGCGGGAATCCAGGCAATTCTAGTCAGTGTGGACCTGAAAAGGAACTGAATCCTCCGTGACTTTTTTGCTCATTGTTTCCACTTGTGAGGAATCCTAAGGAGAAAAATAGAAGAATCATGTGCACAAAGATATTTATCTCTAGGCTGGGCGCAGTGGCTCATGCTTGTAATCCGAGCACTTTGGGAGACCGAGGTGGGCGGATCACGAGGTCAGAAGATCGAGACCATCCTGGCCAACATGGTGAAACTCCATTTCTACTAAAAATACAAAAATTAGCGGGGCGTGGTGGCACATGCCTGTAATCCTGGCTACTCGGAAGGCTGAGGTAGGAGAATCGCTTGAACCAGGGAATCGGAGGTTGCAGTGAGCCAAGATCGCACCACTGCACTCCGCCTGATGACAGAGCGAGACTCCGTCACAAAAAAGAGAAAAAAAGCATATTTATCTCTTAATTGCTGGTGATGATTTATTCAGTAGAATCCTTGGAATTACAAATCTGAGCTCCGGAGCCCAATGTTAAGAGGTCTGGGAGAAGAGGCCGGGTGCTGTGGCTCACACCTGTAATCCCAGCACTTTGGGAGGCGGAGCTGGGCAGATCACCTGAGGTCAGAAGTTCAAGACCAGCCTGGCCAACATGGTGAAACCCCCGTCTCAACTAAGAATACAAAATAAATTAGCTGGGCTGGTGGTGCATGCCTGTAATCCCAGTTTGAGGCAGGAGAATCGCTTGAACTTGGGGGCTGTGGGGGCGGAGGTTGCAGTGAGCCAAGATTGCATCACTGCACTCCAGCCTGGGTGACAGAATGAGACTCCATCTCAAAACAAAACCAAACATAACAAGAGGTCTGGGAAAAGAGAAAGAACCAGTGAAAGACGCCAAAAAGAAGTGAGCTGGGAGGTAGGAGGAAACCGGAACGGGAACGTGTGATGTCCTGGAAGGCAAATAAAAACGTGCCTCGAGGAAGATTCCTAGAAATAAGATCAGGAATGGGTCTACTAGCAAAAAAACAATGAATCTCCACTGAAGGATATGAAATAGGACTTCAATAAATGAAGACACATCTTTGATAGGAAGCGTTAGTATAGTAAGGATGTCTGTTCTTCTTAGATGCGTCTTTAACTCAATGTAATTCCAGTAAAAACACCCTACTCAAACGGATAGGAACTTAACGAAGTTATTATAAATCTGGGAAAATTGGTAAAAAAAGAATAGAATTGAATTTCCTGAAAAGAAAGCATAATAAGTGGAACTTGCCCTACCTGTTTACCAAAACATATTATAAAGGTAAATTAATGGAAACCAAACCACAGGTGCATGGCATGACAAATAAGGGGGCCGCTGAGTGCAGACTCAGGCTCCAGCATCACGGCTGTTCAGTGGATAATGAAATTGACCACTTCACATTTGGGGAGGAAATAATGAATTACTTATTAATTTTTGTTTAAATTAGCTAGTCATTCAGATTTAAAAAAAAAAAAAAAAAAGCTAGAAACTGTCCCTGAGTCTTACTCCAAAAGAGACTTCAGAAAAATGGAAGATAAAAAGAAAAAAAAAAAAAAATCCATACAGTATAAAAGAGAACACAACAGAATAGTTTAGTAATCTTTAGAAAAATAAAGATTTACAGATTTAATTACACAAAATAAAAAACAGAGCAAAATAAATCATAAAACTAAAGGATAAACACTACTGCGAAATAAAAAAAACTTTTAAACATATATGAGAGAAATGGTTAATATCATTAATGTTAACTTTGGAGTAGGAGTAAAGTTGGGAGCTAAATAAATACTTTGGTAAGGAGAGGAAGAGCCTTAAACTCTGTCCATCAATTCCTTCCTGCAGATATAGGCTCCCTGCACCCGCACCAGATCAGGCCACTTCCAGGTGGGCAGGGTGGGCCAGGTTCCTAAGTACCTAGGGCTGAAAGCCCCATGTACTCCTCTCCTCCATCCTGGTGGCCCACCTGGACCCTCCTGTCCCTCCTCTGCACCAGGTGTGATGGTAGGGGACAGGAGGAGTCACCGGAGACCTCTTCTCTCAGAAAGCAAGACCAGGCTGGCATCCAAGCTAAAGGCAGGGGCTAGGAGTACCAGGCAGAGGGATGGAGGGGGTTCTGGGTCAGAGGATTGGTGGGAGGAGAGGGAAGGCTGTGCGCAGCGGCAGGGAGGGGAGGTGAGGAGGGGGAAAAGCAGAGACTGGAGCCCAGGCAGCTAGAACGGGGGCGGCAGTCGAGGGCAGCAGAGGTGGGACAACTGAGGTGGGGGGGGGTTGTCCCTGCAGGCCCCAGAGCTGCCACTTCGCCTCTCCCCGTCATCCAATTTGCAATGAGTTCCCTTTACTACATGGAAAGTATCCTGAACTTGTTTGCAGGAAACAACGCAATGCATGAATGCCCACTTGGAGATGTTAATTACTTATTTGGTTGATTTATTAAAAAATAATTTATTATTTACTCTGAGTCACACTTCGCTAGGCACTGGGAACACTTGGAATACTCACCACACCCGTGCGTTTATAAATTTTAAGACAATGTGAGAATGCTTAGATTTAAAATGGAAAACCATAAATGACAAGGTTTCTCTGCCAAGTCTACTCAACTGCCTTTCACCAAGGTCAGAGAACTCCGGGGTGTGGGTTTCCTCCTAAATTTACTGAGGCTGCCACGGGCCAGGCAGCACGCTGGCCTCTGGGGTTAGAGTACTGACTATCCTCATGCGTTTATTAATTTAAAATGAGGCCCAAACACGGGGTCACACAGTGTCCAAAAAAAAAAAAAATAACCTTTGGACCGACACAGCTTGTTTCAAAACAGCTGAGATCCGTTGCCTTTTTGGCATTTGATTTTTGGTGCTGGGCCAAAAAAAAAAAGGGGGAGGTTTATCTGGGAGGGGATCATAAATGCAGCTATTTAATCTGCTGTCACTTTGTAAGAGCCCCATTGAATTTTTGATGGGAAAAATGTTTTTGCCCAGGTTGAGCTTCAGGACAAAAAAGAAATGCAAGGAACACAGAGCAGAATTGATAGTGTTTAAAAATATGTTAAAAGATCTTATACTTTGTAACAAAGTCAGTAAGCTACAAAGGAAGAATTCCTGACACAGCAGAGGCCTGGCCAAGCCCCTCCCCTGGGGGCCCCCGGGAATGAAAGCTTCCTCCTCCAAGCTGTCAGTTGAAAGAAATCTTCCTGCCTAATGGCCATGTGCCACTCTCTTGATGCTTGGGAACAAAACTGTGATGTGGCAGACTACACATTGTTTTTCTAGAATAACACAGGAATGTATTCTGGGGAATCAATTTAGACTTAGGTAATCTGGTGAGCCAGTACAGGACTGGGAAACAGATGCCCTGGGTTCGAGTCCCAGCTTCACGGGAGTGACCTTGCCCAAGGCTTGCTCTCTCTCAACCTGTTTGCTCCTCTGTAAATGAGGAATAATGAGCTAAAGGAGCTCCATCTCCCAAGACTAAGTGAGGATGGAATATAGCAATTAGTGGGTGAGAGAGCCACTCATGCTTTGTTCCTTCCTCCCCACACACACATCATCTCCATGTTCCAATTAGAATCTCAGGGAAGGCCAAGAACTGAATTCAGGGTGGCTGCTCATGTCTTTGGCCACTGGCACAAATTTGTGCCTTGAGGCCCCACCTTCCTCTTGTTTCTGTCACTTCCTATGTTAGTGCACCCAAAATCTCTGCTGGTCCTTCCATGGTGTAAAATTGTTTTGAGGAGGCGTCTTTCCAGTCTAGCACTACATTTCCTAGCCAGCGTTGCATCTGGGGTTAGCTATATGAAAAGTTCTCATCAAGGGAAAGTGAGCAGAAGCAATGTGTCACCTCTGGGCTGGGGTTTATGTGAAGCAGGGGGATGGTGGAGCCAGTGATAGAGGAAGCCTGGATCCGATAGAGGAAGCCTGGATCCCTGAATCACCACATGGAGGAAAGCTGTCAGCAAACAAGGAACTGGACTTTTCAGTGAACTGGAGTTATCAGTGAGCAGGAAACAGACTTCTGAGATTAAGCCACTGAAATTCAGGGCTTATCTGTTGCAGTAGCTAATGTTACCCAGAAGATACACACCATCCACACACTCACCTTCCCTGGCACAAGCTGCCCTTTCAAACCTCTCAGACATTCACAGATCACATCCACACAGATCCAGGGGAACTGGATCACTGATGTTATCAACTTAGTCATTGATTGAACAAATATTTATAACTCATCTGCAGTGTGCAAGGAGTAAGACTAAACATCCCCAACACAATGCAGATCGCACCCTTACCCTTTCTGGAGGAGGTCATGTCCAGGCCTTCTCCCAAGTCCAGCTGCTGGCCTGAGGCCTGAGGCCCTCATTCTCCCACCTGGGGATCCAGCCCACCCTTAGACCCCTGATCCTGGACTTTCCCTTCTTCAAAAACCAGCCCCTACTCACTGTGAATAGTACACCCTAGAGCAGCAGTTTCCAACCCCTAGACCTATGGACCTCTACTGGTCTGTAGCCTGTTAGGAACCGGGCCGCACAGCAGGAGGTGAGCGACAGGCAAGTGAGCATTACCGCCCGAGCTCCACCTCCTGTCAGATCAGCGGCAGTATCAGATTCTCATAGGAGCGTGAACCCTATTGTGAACTGCGCATATGAGGGATCTGGGTTGCACTCTCCTTTTAAGAATCTAATGCCTGATGATCAGAGGCAGAACAGTTCCATTCCTAAACCGTCCTTCCCCCATACTACCAGTCCGTGGAAAAATTGTCTTCCACAAAACCGGTCCCTGGTGCCTAAAAGGTTGGGGACCACTGCCCTAGAGACTGTGTTCCCCTTAGGACTGCCACTCCCCCTCATTCGTGTAAAAATCCAACTGGAAGTCCTCACCATTCCATCCTCAGCCCTCTCACCTTTCCTCCAACTGCATCCCACGGAGACCTCCAAAACCAGAACCCCCTCCTTTTATCATTATCTGTCCCCCGCCTGCCTTCCCTTCACTCTTAATCTAGGATCGACCTGAGAGTTGAGCATTTTCACTGTGTCTTCACCCCTGGTGCAGACGGCAGGGTGCATGTTCAGTCATCCCTGGCATCCAGGAGCTACTAATAGTTCTCCAGGGCCTTCTCATTTGTCCTGATTCTTTTGCATGGCCTCCCTTCAGATGTAGTGCCTGCTTCCCCCATACCACACACACATTGCTTGGAGCTGAGGACATCTCTGTCCACCCCTGGAAATGAAAATGTAAACTACTGACGCCTTTGTAAGCTGACCTTGCTGCCTCTTTAAGTGAAGGGTTTAACTGTGTCCACAGATCTTGGCCAGCAGACCGTAGGCTGGATTTCAACTTCATTCACTTCCTTTACACAGTACACAACCTATACAACTATACATGGTCGACTTGGCTTTGAGCTCCTAAATTTGGCTTGTGGGGTCCTCCCTCTGGCTTGCCCCTCCAGCTGTACCCAGGCCCTTTCTGTCATGCCCTGGATTCTCCACCAATAGACAGCTTCATGGGGAGCCCTGTGTATAGTGGGCTACTTCAAACCACCCTGTCTTTGCTCTTACTGTGTCTTCTGACTAAAGAATTCTGCTTTGCTCACCTGGCTCCTGTTCATCTCTGAGACCTCGTTTGGGAGTGTCCCCATCCTGGAAGTCTTTCTGCATCCCTTCTTGCCTCCTGCAGCCTCCACTCCCAGCCCCTGTGGCCCCTGGGTAACCCCCATTGGCACTCATTGCCCTCCATTGCCGTTTCTGTCCACATATCTGTCTGAACACAGCCTCTCTCCAGCAGGGATCACATCTGTAACCTTGGTAGCCTGCTCCAGTTCAGGACCTGGCAGCAGAGGACATCAGGAAATGGAATTAAATGAGGAAAACGGTTTTAATCTAAAAGAGTGCTTGATAGGATGAAATGAATCCATTCTGATAGATTCACTCATTCATGATCCACTGGGTCAACAAATACTTCTTGAGCACACGCTGTGTGCCAGGCGCTGTGCTGGCCCTGGGGCACTGTGAACAACCATTTCTGGCTATGTGGGAGCTCCCAGCTTTAGCTTTCACATATATCATCGTACCAGAAAGAGAAGTGTAAATAGTGATTCTGGTTTGGACAATGTGAGAGGAAAGGAAAAACTGGGCCTAACCTGGAATGGGCTGGGGATGGAAGCCCATGATTCTGGGAGCAGAAGGAGGGTCATGGGCTGCAGCCAAGGCCTGGGAGCTGTTCCCCACCCACCTGTGACCTTCAAGAGCCTAGACCTGGAAGTTAGGGTCCTGGACTCCCAGGCCTCTCTCTCAAGTGAGCGGCTCAGAGAGCCTGAGCAAAGCACTGCCCTGCTCTTGGTTGCAACTTTGAGGGAGAAGAATCCGTGGCTGAATGAAACTTGAGCCCCGAGGTCTGATCTCAGTCCACGGGGGGACTGACCTTGGCATAAGCCCCTTGCTTTTGGGTACAGAGGCCACCACAGAGCCAGTGACAGCCAGGACCTCTTTCTGGGCCAGACCCAGGCTGCTTGCTAAAATTCGAAGAACCCATCTGCTTACCCAGTGCTGCTAGAGTTGCCATTTTAATAACCAAGTTTAGAAGATTCAATTAAGATTGGGAGCCTCAACCCTCTTCTAGGGAGGCCTCACAATTGGTGTTTTTCTTTGCGAAAGCATGAGTGGGGCCCTTTGCAGGGGTTTTTGTACAGCAAGCAGAGCCCAGGGAGAAAAAGAAAAAAAACCAACAACTTTAGTTCAAAGATGCCAATAATAGGGGATTTCTTTTCCCGTCTCCCCATGGAAGGTTGTCGACAGTACAGGCACAATCAGGCTGGCGGCTGGCCTGCTCAGAGAGGGGGACGTGTGCTCCTTTGTTAGGATGGGCTGAATAGGATGTCCCTGCACCCAGACCTGGTCTCCCGGCTAACAAAGGACCCCTTTATCACCCCGGGCAAAGAGTGCTGCTGAGGTTGCCACAGCAACTCAGGGACACAGACTTAACGTGCAAGTGACATTTCAGATGGTAACCGGGCATGCAAAAATTCAGATTTCTTTATGTAGAGTGGTTTCCTTCTCTGGATATTTTAAAGGAACCACATTGCAAACAAAAGAAAAAAAATAAGTAAACAATAAACACGTGGTCAAACAGCAAACAGAACATTGCAATTCAGCATGCTGGCTCCTCCCCTCCTGATGAAAAAGTTGGGCGAAAAGCCTTGCTGAGGGCATTGTGGGAGGCCCTGGGTGAGCTGAGGGTTTTTCTTATCTGAAAGGCAATCAGACATCATTAAAGAAAGTTAGGGGAAAAAATCATCTGAAATTCCAGTCACTGGACACAGGACACTTTTCCTTGTCTCTGTCTCTGTGTTTACCAAACATTGCTACTGGATGATACGCCGCATGCCAGGCTGAGAGCTGGGCTGGGGCATGCAAAGAGACGTCAGGTTCCTGCTTTCCAAGGTGGATGGTAGAGTGCGGTCCCATGTAAACGTGATCTCCATACAACGCTGCATTCCCTTTAGTTGAGGTCAAGGCAGAGGAAGTAATCGATGTGGCATGAGCAGAGGTGAGCAGGGAATAGTGGAACTTGGATCTGCCACCAACCCAGTGTTGACACTTTGTTGCTATTCGCTGGATGGAATGAGGGAGACCCTGAGGGAAGGAAGCAAGACAAAGAGGAAGGGCTACCTCTACATTCTTCTATAGTGGAAAGCATGGTAAATAGCACGATGCAGGCACAAATATTTCCCCAACTGCCACCATAACACACAAGGGATTTTCCCTCCACATTTTATGATGACAGTTTAATAAACAATGTGGAAAGAATATGAGAGCGAACACCTGTAAACCACCACCTGGATTCCACCATTACTTTCTTCTCCTGGTTTTATCACATACTTACTATCCATCTATCTGTTTCTCTATCCATTCATCAAGCTGTCTTCTTTTGGGGGTGCATTTCCAATTGCAGACATCCTTTCACTTCCCCTAAAATACATCAGCATGTGTTCCATCAATTAGAGTCTACTATTTGTTTATGATTTTTTAAATGTGAAATTTACATACAATGCAATGTACAAACCTTAAATGTATATTTTCTGAGTTTTGAGGAATGTGACTGCTTGTGTAACCTAAGCCTTCATCGAGATACAGTATAGTAGGGTTACTTCAGAAAGTTTTCTCATGTTCCTGCCTAGTTAGTTCCTCCACTTACCAACCATTATAGCAAAAATAATGTTCTCATGTTGCTTTCTAGTTTTCATGGTAATTAATTCTTCTGTTCACTTAATCAATTCATTCTTTAGTTACCCAGGGCCTTCACTGTCCCAGGCACTGGGGACATGTCCCCATAGGAGATGGTGTGTAAATGCCCTGGGTTTGAATCTCAGGCCTAGAGTTTTGTAGGGCAAGCCATCTAACCTCTCTGAACTCCACTTTCCTGACCTGTAAACTGGGGACGGTAACATTAGCAACAACCTCACAGTGGGTATATTATGTGAGATGATACATGCCAACCACTTAGCACCTAGTAAGTGCTCAATAAACATATTGTCTTGAGGGAGGCCATAGCTGAATTGTTGTTGTCAGCACTCCAGGACTTTAAAACCCTTTATTTTTCTTATGGCCATTAACTCGACTACTGTCCCTGTCTAATTTTGGCTATTAAAAGCCCTCCTTCTCTGAACGTTTTTGGACAAGGACATTTAGGCTTCTGCAGAACAATTTTCCAAGGCTCAGTAGAGAGTTGGAAGGGAGTGACCAGAGAGTAGTGCATCTTTTATTTTTATGTTCTTGTCTTCATGTGTCCCTTAAAGTTGGCTTGCTTACGAAGCCACCAGCTGTTGGGGAATGGTCATTACCATAAGGGGCTTTGCCAAAGGTCTTCTTCAAGGTGAGAAGTAGCAGCTAATTCTTATCTTTATTTTCCTTTGCCAAAGCCTGTGCTATAACAGATGATAGAAAATAAGGCACCAGAAGGGCATATAGGACCAAAGTGAAGTATTGTCATCCTTAGAAGGGGGAAACATTAGTAGACATTCTCTTGTAAAAATGAAGGAGCCTAAGATCACAAATTCCTGGGTCCAGGCAGCTCACCCTTGCTCAGAGCTGAGCCACTTGAAAATGAGTCCAAACGCAAGGACAAGAAACAGCCATCTCTTTCACCTTCCTAACTCCTACTCATCCTACAGTGCCCAGCTCAGCATCACCTCCCTCAGGAAGTCCTCCTCTGTGTTCCCAATTCACTTTGTACTTAACTCTATTATGTTTATCATACTATACTTAATTGACCACTTACCTGTCTGTCTCCCCATTTCAACTATGAGCACAAATCATATCTCAATCATAGTTTGAATCTCTAGGCATGTGCTAAAAAATATTTTTCTTATATTAATTTAACCAATATTGCCAAATGCTTTCTAAGTACTAGGTGCTTTACATGTATTATCTTTGTTTGCAAAAATGTTAATTTTTCTTCCCAGTTACTATAAAAAACTTGGAGAATATAGAAAATAGAAATATAGAATAAAAATGTAGTTTAATGACAGACAAACTTTAAGTATGATTGATTAAGAAGAGAAAGAACATATATAACAGATACAAGAGCATTTCAAAAATCACAAGATAATACTAAAGACATGTTTAACCCAACACGTTTGAAAAGCTAAGTGAAATGAACAATGTTCTAGAAAAGCATACCAACATTTACTAAGAAAAAATGATATGATCATCCAATTATAATTAAAGAAGTATAAAATTTTTTTAAGTATAAATTTTTTTATAATTTAAGAAGTTGAATCAGTTATTAAAATTCTTCTTTCCCATTCATTAGGCAAAATCAGTATAACCTTGACACATAAAGCTTGGCAACAATAGCACAGAATTTTATACTAATTTTGGTTATTAATATAGATGCCAAAAAAAAAAAACCTAAGTGAAATAACTTCAAATGGAGTTTAGCAGTATATTAGAAAATAAATTATGACTGGAGGTAGTGGCTCATGGCTTTAATCCTAGTCACATGGGAGGCTGAGGCAGAAGGATCACTTGGGCCCAGGAGTTCGAGGCGGCAGTGAGCTATGATCACATCACTGGACTCCAGCCTGGGTGACAGAGTGAGACCCCTGTTTCCAATAATAATAATAAAATTAGAACCAAATAGAAGTCCCAACAATTACCCAAGGTATTCAAGGATGGTTCATTAGGAATAGTATCTCTATATATAGTACATATCATTAATAGGTTAGATGATAAAACCCAGATGGCTATTTCAACAGATGCCAAAAGTAAACCACATTGTAAACTACAATTAATTCATGCCAGAAAAAATATCTTAGTGACTAGGAATAAAAAGAAACTTTATTAATTGATAAAATATATTACCAAAAGCTACAGTAAGTATCTTACTTAATGGCTTAATGGTGGAATATAAGAAGTAGGTTCACTGAAGTAAGGAATATGACAAGAATGCCTGATATCACCACTTCTATTTAACATTGATTCTAGAGGTGCTGGACAATGCAATAAAAAAAGACAAAGAAAGAAGTGGTAAGATTGAAAAGGAAGAACAGAATCAATCACCCCTTCCAGTTAACATGACCATCTACACAGAAAGTCAAAGGGAATCTATAGAAAAACAGAGCAAATAGGAGAGTTTTAAATTTTTTCTTGGATACAATATCAACTTTGAAAACTTTAATAGTATTCCTGTCTATCTATCTGAATTAAAATAACTTTTAATAAAAAATTTAATTCTCCCCAAGTTAATTGAATAATTAAATGTAATTTCAGGTAAAATACTAATGGGGTTTTCTTTTTACCTTAATCTGAAATTTGTATGACAGATCAGAAAGATGCAGTGAGGTGCAGTAGTTATGAGTGTGAATTTGGGAGCAAAACTGGCTAGTTGCACATCCTGGCTACAACTTGTTCTAATGGCAGGTAAGTTACTTGGCCTCTCTGTGCCTCAGTTTCCTCAGTTATAAGATAGGGACTACCTACCTCATGAGATTGTTGGCTAAGGGAGTTGAGCAGAGTCCAGGACTTGCATTCAGAGTCTTTCACATCTCATCTGGTATTCTTATATACAGGTGCCAGAGTAAGTCACTTTGTGCCAAAGTCTGTCACACACATGTTGGTCCATTAGATCTTTTGTCCAGCAGACACTTTGAGTGCAAATTATGGGCTTCTTTGGCTCATTGTCAGAAATAATGGACAAGTTGTCATGCTGTTGGCCAGAGGGCACCATGGCCAGGGCTCTAGGAATGCCAACTGCTGCCTCAGACAATAGCTACCCACCAACCAAGTTCCTGAAGGAGAAGTGTATAGCTTGTACCCACCTCTTTGCTTAAGGGCTTTCTCTGGTTGCCACAGCCCTGTTGTGCCTCTCAGTCTGAGCTGCCAGGAATGAATGCCCCAGACAGTAGGCTTTAACCAAGTGTGTTAAGAGAGTTGGTGGGTAAAGACCCCAATTCCTTTTTCTTTAAGGGGATAACTCTGAGTATGTGCTCTACACTATTTCCAGAATTCCCCAGTGGAGTTAGGCTCTAGTCACTCACAGTAGTAATTTGTTGGATCATATGCCCTTTCTTGACTGTCTTCCTTTCTTGTCTCACTTTCCCACACCACTACCTGTGTGTCCTGGAACTGCTCTCCCATAAACTACTTGCACCAGAATCTGTGTCTCAGGATCTGCTTTTGACCTCAACTAAGAGAAGTTGAGCTTTTGAAGTGAGGTTTTCCCAGTGGACTTCCATTTTCTGCACCTCAATCCAGCTTAACATTCCACCACATGTATGCTGGCTACTGGGAAGGAGGGGACAGAGACAGATGTAGCTAGGGCCTCACCGGAGGGCTGAATTGTGACTTCCCTCACTGGCAAACATGGCCCATCTATGAACTGGAATCTGAACAATTAAATTCTTCGTGCGTGTGTGAGAGTGTGTGTGTGTGTGTGTAGGAAGGGGTGTGTCTGTATGTGTGTATCTAGGAAGGTCTCCCCAGAGGTGGGCATGAAGCATCCAGGATTTGTTAGCCCCTGTGCTAGTCACTGGTGACACTGAGATGAGTGAGCTATGGTCTTTGCCTTGGAGAAACTCATTGGGCAAATGTGATGTTGCAGTTCTTTGAGATTCACACTAGTCCTGTGTGCAGATGGTTATTGGAGCAGCGAATTGGAGCACTAAGTTGGAGTCTTAGAGAAGTCTTAACCAAACAAATGCTATTTGAATTTGGTCTTAAAAAATGAGTTGACATTTGTTAGGATTTTTATGGCTCAGAGAATAGGATTAAATATGCTCAGGCCCTTAAAGCTTCCACCTGTAAGTGACACACACCACTTCTGTTCATGTTCCATTAGCTAAAGTGTCACAGGGTCACACCTAAGTTCAAGTCTACCATGTGCCTATAAGGAGAAAGAGGAAGAAGATTCATTACTAGATCTAAGTGCTCCCACAATTGGGTATTTAGTTCCTCTGCCATAGTTGTTTTTTAGGGATTAGTCATTTTGATTTAAAGCCAAGACATCCCCTAGGTAAAGGAGCAATAGGTGGAGTAGGACTCATTTCCCTCTTGGATCCCATGGGTAAGTGGACACATCTTGTATTAACCATGTCTTATTTTCTGTATTCTGATACTTTGACATCTGGGGTCTTGCAGACCCTGGAGGGACTGCCCCTTCTAGGGTTAGCCAATACCTAGAAATAGGAAACAACTCACCTGTGAGCCCATGAGCATAATTTTCAAATGCAAAGCAATACAGAGCATACACCTCCAACCACCTGTATTATTGGGCTTTCACACTCCCACTCACTATCTACCTGCCCCAATTACTCCAGGGCCAGTACCAGACAACTAGGGACAGCCCCTATGCCCCAGAGCTGCTGAAATTATTCAAACATGCCAATCGTAAACCTGCTGACCCTGCCTTGTCTGCTCCTTCCTGCAGAAACCACAGAAAAGGCTCTTACCCACAGTTCCTTCTCCCTCTGCCTCCTGACTGACCTGGTGCTTCCCCAGTGGCCCCCAATGGCATGGCATGTCCCCTTCTCCTGACACCTGGGAGTATCAAACTATCTTTTCCATGGCAATCATCTCCTGGTGTGTTGTCCTTACCATACCTCAGGGTTAATAAAACATATTAAAACCCATATATATTTTGATATCTCAGCTATTTATGATATCAGAACTGAGAGCTGGAAGATGAACAAACAAATACTCTGAGTCTCCAGACTGGACCAGTTGGGCTACTGGCTGAGATCTGAGGTTCCTCTCTCACAGATATTTCTTTGCAATCAAAGGGAAGAGAGAAGAACTGAAGCGCCACTCCCATCTTCAAGACAACAGACGAGGCTGTGGTGTTTCTTTGGGGGAACTGAGTCATCAGCTTCCTGTCTGATCAACTGCCAACATGAAGTGGCAAGATCAAGCTTTGGGGCCTTATTGGACTTTGCTGCTGGACTTCTCAGATATCTCCTTGGTGCTGGCTCCCTCCCCAGGGAAGGAAGTGGATATAGGTGACTGGCAGGGTTTATGGTTGCTGCTGCTGGCAGACTCCAGAGAAGTCAAATAGCTGCCTGTAGCTGACCCATTGCACATGCATCTTCAAACTCTGGTGGACATTGTTCTACACCTCTGGCCAGAGTTAGTGGGACTAACACTGTGGAAATATGGGCAGTAGGAAGTGCTCCAGGTGGAATTTCCAGACTTAGGTGTAGTCCTGGCTCTACTATTAACTGTCATGACGTGCATTCCTCACTGGCTCTCAATCTTCTCATCTGTAAAATGACCACAGCAGTCTTATTTCCTGACCCAGAGTATTTCTGTGAAGACTGATTTCCCCAACCTGCAACAGAGGTATCTGTAAAAAAAACTGGATCACAAGACCAGGAGATGAAGACCATCATGGCCAACATGGTGAAACCCTGTCTCTACTAAAAATACAAAAATTAGCTGGGCATGGTGGCATGCACCTGTAATCCCAGCTACTCGGGAGGGTGAGGCAGGAGAATCGCTTGAACCAGGGAATGGGAGGTTGCAGTGAGCCAATATCGCACCACTGCACTCCAGCCTGGTGACAGAGTGAGACTCCATCTCAAAACAACAACAACAACAAAAAAGCAAAATTAAATAAACAAAACATAAAACTACAGCAAGCATTATAACTAATGGTGAAATGTTGATATCTTTCCTTTGGAGATCAGGAATGGGACAAGAGTGTCTGCTACTATTACTTCTTTCCAAAATTATATTGGTGATATTAGCCAGTGCAACAAGGCAAGAAAAAGAAACAAAACTTCTAAGAATTGAAAAGAAAAAACTAAAACTCTCATTTTTACAGATGAGATAGAAAATGTTTTTTTTTTTTAAGCCAAAGAATCTGCAGATGAATTACTAGAATTAATAAATGAGTTTGGCAATGTTGCTGGATACAAGGTCATTATATAAAAATCTATTTATATTATGTTTCAGACCTATATTGCTAAGTAACAAATCACTCCAAAACTTTGTGGCTTAAAATAACAATAATCATTTATTACCGCTCATGGTTTCTGTGCATTTTGGATTCAAGAAGGGCTCATCTGCACAGTTCAGCATTTTTCATGTGGGTGCAGGCAGATAACAGATAGAACAGGAACAGTAGGAGCTGGCACAGCCGGGGACTGGCTAGGAATCCCTCTTTACTTAGTATCAGGGTCTCTGCATATGATTTTTCTGTGTGGGTTAGTTTGGGCTTCTTCAATGCATGGCAGCCTAAGAGTTCTTATATGATGGCTTAGTGTTCCAAAGATAAAAGTCCTGAGAGAGGTAGCCAGGTAGAAGCCCTATTAACTTTTATGATCTAGCTAGCCTCAGAAGTCACATAGATTCACTTCTGTCACATTCTTTTTGTTAAAACCCATTCACTAAGACTAACCCTTTCCCAAGGGGAAGAGTGTTAGACTCTACTTCTTGGGAAGGCTGTAAAAGAACTTATGGACTTATTGTAAAACAACAACCCTGTACTGACAACAAACAGAAAATAAAGAAGCCATTCATAATAGCAACAAAAAATACCTAGGGCTAAATCTAATAAAAGATGTGCAAGGTCTCCACACAGAAAACTACAAAACATTACTGAGATAACTTTTTTTAAAACTCCAGATAAATGAAGGGACATACCATGTTCATGGATAAGAAGTTTTACTATTGAAAATGTTAATTTTATTCCAATTGATCTAAAGGTTCAAAGTGATACCAATTGAAATCCCAGCAAGACTGTGTCAGTGTTTGTATGTATGTATATAAGTAGGTACGCTGATTCCAAAATTTCTGTGAAAGTGTAAACATCAAGAATAGCCAACGCAGTCTTAAAGAACAAAGTGGGTAGACTTATTTCATGGAACATTTAGACTTATAAGGCCACAGTAATCCAGACATTGTGATAATGGCACAGGGAGAGAAAAATAGGCTAACAGAACAGAACAGAGAATTCAGGAACAGTCTCATGCACATATAGACTACTTGATTTATGACAATGTTAGCACTGCAGAAGAGTATGTGTGTGTGTGGGTGGGGGGGGGGGGGGGTGGTGGTGATCTTTTCAATAAAGAGTGCTGGTCATTTGGCTATTCAGATGAAAAAAATGGAGACAGGACAATGGAAAATTTTTTCTGATGAGGTGTGGCATTGTATTTCTAGAAACAATGACTGCTGAAATTTATTTGGAAGTTCTTTCCTTTCTGAGCTATATTTTCTCTCTGTTGTTCCCAAGCCTTCAGTGAATGTCTGTTTCCCACACCTATCTTTTGTTAATGCATCTTTCTTATGGTCCTAGTTCTAGGCCAGGACCAACAAAGCCCAAGCAGCAGTTGAGAACTAAGTTCTAAGCTAGCTCCTGAGTGGGCAGGAAGCTCAAGTCCTTTTCTCCCAGTGGCATCCTATATCCTGATGCCACACAAGAATGTCATTCTGGCTGACTTCTGTTTCCTGGCCTCTCCCAGTCAGACATACCTGGAGCAGTCAGTGAGCAGTGAGATTGCTAGTGGAGATTGCTAGTGGAGACAATTCTTGCATGAAAAGGGGGATGGGGTGCAACAGTCTAGCAACCAGCAAGTGATATAAAGAACTAGAGGGTTTTTTTTTTGGTTGGGGAGGATCCCCGTTTCACAGTCACCTTTCTGACCCACCATCAGAGTCATCCCATTCCAATCTCATTTTCTTCCTTTCCTCACTCCAAGAGACCGTGACTGCAGGCAGATCCTAGACCCCTCTTCAGAGCTTCCGGCTCTAGGCATTACTACGGCCCTCCCCTCCCTATCATTAAAAGGGGTGGGGTCCTTCTGCCTTCTCCAAGTGGTTTCAGTTCTGGATCCTTTGGGAGCAATGGAGCCCACCCTCCTGGAGCTCCATTACTGGTGCTGCAAGTCTTTGACTCAGTTTCCCCATATGTGAGTGAGAGTTTAAGCGCGGCAATTTCCGGAGGAGGGGGGGCTCTCAAACTGACTCAGATCAGTGAGATGAGGAGGGGGCGGGCATCCTAAGAGCATCCTCCAGCGCTGGCTCGCGTCCCCCGGGGAAGGCAGCACCCATCTCCAAAGTGGTCCTGTCACCACCTTCCTCTTCTCCCCCGGCACCCACGCCGCGGGGCGGGGGCTAGCGCCGCCTCAAATATTTAGGGCAAGGGAGTGTCCCACTTCTGGGGAGGGGTGTCGTTCGGGCTTCTCTCTCTCCTCACCGTGGGTGGCGAAGGGCGGGACGAAAAAGCGCCGTCTGGACAGGCGCGCCCACTCAGGGATGCAGGGCCGGGCGGGGGACCCAGCGGCGACCCAGCCCGTAGGACGGACCTCCCCGCCCCGGCCTGCGCCCCGGGGCCCCCGGGCCCCCGGCCCTAGGCAGCGCCCGAGGCCGGAACAATAGCGCGCGCGGGCGGGGCGGGGGCGGGGGCGGGGCGGTCCTCCGGGCACCGCCCCCGGCCCGCCCCCCGCGCTCGCAGTCCCGCTCGCACACTGGCTCCCACCCGCCGCCCGCCCAGGCACTGCCCGCGGGAGCCGCCGCCGCCGCCGCCGCGCCCGCCATGGACGTCCGCCTGTACCCCTCGGCGCCCGCGGTGGGCGCGCGGCCCGGGGCCGAGCCGGCCGGCCTGGCGCACCTGGACTATTACCACGGCGGCAAGGTAGGCGGGGGCGGGCGGGGGTCCCCGGCGGGCGGGGCCGGAGTCACCTGGCAGCTCGGGACGCGGGCGCTCTAGGGGTCCCACCGGGCCGCGCACATCAGCCCCGCCGACGGGCACGGGCGGCTCACATCGATCCCCTCGCGGCCAAGCTCACGCCCTGAGTTGTTGGGATCGCGGGCAGAAGTCATCCCGACAGCCACCCGTGCGACGACACAGTGGCCCCTCACGTCCCACTGACAGCCTCGCAGTCATTCACAAGCTGACACAGTGGCCCACGGCCACACGCAGTCGCCAGGCAATGCTCACACGGTCCCGCCGTCCCACGCAAGTCACCCTGACAGTCACTTATACACAACGACACCCAACCACTCACCCGCGAACGGTCTTACCGCCACAGACGAGTCACCCACAGACGCTCCGATGCCCCACACACCGTGACATGCCCTCACCCGCTGTCACACTCAGGCACAACGGGGGACAGTCACACAAAGAAGTCGCTCGACAGTCACACGCTCGCAGCCACAACGCCTCACCCAGGCGCACGCTGTCACACACAGCCACCCCGCTGGACGGTGAGCCTCAGACACAGATGGTCCCGATGGCCACACAGTCACACGCGGTCACACCCAGGGACGGCCACACCTCGGTCATCCACAGTCGCGCGTCGAGGTTTAACTTCTCAGCGCCGCTGCACACTAATTGGGCAGTTTACTAATTGGCAGTCACTGCCTGGCGGGGCCTCGGATTCCGAGTAGGCGGCGGCCAATCGAGGCCTGTCCCCTCCAGGGAACGGTGAGCCGGCGTCCCTCCAGGCTGGGGCTGTAGTGCGGGACACCCTCCCTCCTCCATGTTTCCAGGATCTCCTCCCCCTACCCCAGCCAGGTCCCCGCTGCGCTGCGCCGGGCGCGTTCCCAGCGATGGAGGCTTGCGTGCCTGGAACCCCGAACCCGAGGCGTCAGGTCCCACTGCCCCGCCTGGCCCAGCCCGGATGGGCTGGGTGCCTCTGTGCAGTCCGCGTCCCCTTCGGTCGCCGGGGAGGGAACTTTCAAACTTAGTTAGGAAGCCAGACTGTCCGCGCGTCCGCCAGTAGGTGCGTGGGTCCCGGGCCGGCTGGAGCCAAGCGCGGCTTTTCGTCACTCGGAGCCCGGATTGAACAGCGCGCGTGGGTTTCCCGTGGCCCCAGAGCAGACGCGCGGGCTCCGTGGCGATGCGGGGTGAGTGCGCGTCCAGTGGCTGGATCGGCGCCCCCCAGGGTCTCTCCCCAACCTCTCAGGCTTTTCGTCAGGCCCCTGGTAGTGGGGATGCGGCAGGAGGGGGGCGTCCTGGCGCGGATCCGGGGGCCTCCCGGGCTGGGCCTCCCGGAGTGCGCCCTCAGGCCCTAGGGGAGCGGCTTCTGGCAGAGCCTCCCCGCAATTCGCCAGGGGCGGGAAGAGTCCAGGCCACTAGGGTCTGCGCAATGTGGGGCGGTGGTGGGCGACAAATGAGGTCTCGCGAAGAGTGGGGGTGGTTCTCTTTTGTCCAGTGACCTGCAAAGTTAGAAGCCGAAGAGGGGGGATGGTAGCCTCAGGAGAAGGCCTTGGAGCTGCCTCCAGTCTGATGGAGGAGAAATAGATTAAAAGTAGCAAGTGGAGTTTTCAGGGAGGAGAAGGTTGGGTGTGGGGGCAGCTGATCTGTCTTCTGCCCTTGGCTCTGTTATTTTTCAAAACGTGAAGTTGGCGAGGTAGGTTACAGCCTCTGGTTTGCGGGTGTGGGTGGGCTGGGCATTTGTGCCTCAAAGTCTGAGTGGGTAGGGGCTTAGCCTGGAGCGCTGTGTTTGAGGGTGGTGTTTCTATAAATCTCGCCAGGGTGGGGCTGTCCCATATAGGGGCCTTTTGAGGCAGGACTCAGCCGAGGCCCCTGTTTTATTACGATGCTCTGTAAACCTCTGACTCAGCACCAGAACCTGTGCAAATCTCGCCGGGAAGGGCCGGCAGGGAGGGAATGAGAAGCCAGCGATTCTGGTTTCTTTCTGTGTGCGATGTAGGACCCCTGGCCCATAGCTGAGGATGTGTCTAGAGTGGGGCGGGGCAGGGATGGGGGTGGGGATGCAGCTGAGCCACTGAATAGGTGAAAGGAAGGTCTTTGAGTTTGCACTGGGATGTGAAAACTGCTAGTCAGTCCTTCAGGCTAGAGCAGGGTGAGGTGGGAGGGGAGAGGTCACCATACTCAGCTAGGGGCTAGAGGTGTTTTGGTAAGGCATTCCCTAGTGGGCATGGCCTTAGTGGTGGTGCTTGGCGGGTAGGACCAGGCGGTGACCGGGAACTCCCCTTTTCTGGCTCAAGAAGTGGATGGGAAGGGGTTGGGGAGGGAAATGCCCAAGCTCCACCTTTACACTAGTCACTATCAAAGCTGGAGGGGACACTGAGGCTCAGGGCGCAGTAGTGACCACACTTGGGGCCTGCAGGCCTGGCTGCATCCACGCATTGTGGGGTGGACACACCCACACATGGGGGGCTCTGTCCCTGGAGCCCAGATGAGGCTCGTTGCACAGGGAGCCAGGCTTTATATACATAAGGGCAAGCATTTGCCCAAGCGATGCCCCACAACTATGGGGCAGTTGACCTGGAAGGGCTCTTGGCGACCATCCCCTTGGCGACCATCCCCTTGGCGACTGTCCCCTTAGCGATCCTCTACACAGAGATTCCCAGCCTCTTTAAACCAAAGTCACGAACATTGGTTGTTCTTTTGGTATCTTTTGTTTGAGAAAATACACACTAATGAAAAGCTGTTATGGTTTTATTTTTGCTTTGAAATAGATGTGTATTTTATTAATCACAATATTAGCATGCAGTAGAAAAACAGCTTACCAGGTATGAATAAGACTCATTACTATTTAATGTAATAAAGGTGCTTTTTGAGCATAGGGATTTGTGGCCCCATGGCTCCCATAATCTGTGGCTCCATGCTGGGAATCATTGGTCTCCTCCTTCTTTGCATTCGGAAGGGGAAACTGAGTCACAGAGGAGTGTACTCACAGATTACACAGCAAGTAAGGAGCAAAGATGAGGCCTGAGCCCAGGGTTGACTCCCAGCAGGACACTTGTTTGGCTTTTTTGCAAGTCTCTGTCACGGTTTAGGGGTTTAGAGCCTGTAACATCTTTCTTAGGGTAACTACAAACTCCTGGTTCAGATTTTGGCAAGGCATCTTACCAGGCTGGGGGACAGCTGGGGGATCCCTGCTCAACTATGGCAAACTAATGTAAACTGGCCATTGGAGCTGGGCAAGCCTGGGTTCAAATGTCCGTTTGTTGCTTAGTGACCTAGGGCAAATGATTTTTAGCTCATTTTTTACTGAGATATGATTTGCATACAATAACATGAAGATTTTAAGTGTACAGTTCCGTGAGTTTTGACAAATATTAACACTCATGTAACCAACATCCCAGTCCAGATAGAAAAAGAACATTTCCGTCATCCCAGAAAGTTCCCTCACATCCCTTTGTAGTCAGCACGCCCTATGCCCACCTCCAGAGGCCACTACTGACCTGATTTCTGTTACCAATGCTTCCTTTAAGTTCAATTTAGGTATATTAACCATGTTTAAGTTCTAGAACTTGATATGCAGCATAAACATTTGTGTGTCTGTCTTCTTTTTGCTCAATATAATGTCTTCAACATTCATCCAGGTTGTTGCATATATCCATAGTTTGTTCCGTTTAATTGCTGAGTAATATTATATTGTATACATATAATACAATTGGTTTATCCGTTCACCTGCAGGTGGACATTTGGGTTTGTTTCTAAGTTGGAGCTATTATAAGTAAAGCTGCTGTGAACATTCTTATGCAAGTCTTTTTGTGGGCGGGGAAAATCATTTAATATCTCTGAGTCTTGGTGTTCTCTCAAAGACAACATTGCCTACCTCTGAGTTTCAGGAAGGTTAAGTGAGGTGATACAGGTTAGGACAGTTCTTGGCACATACCAGCTACTAATTAGATAACAGTATCAACCATCTGGGGCCAT
This sequence comes from Papio anubis, assembly GCF_008728515.1. Taxonomy (NCBI): domain Eukaryota; kingdom Metazoa; phylum Chordata; class Mammalia; order Primates; family Cercopithecidae; genus Papio; species Papio anubis. The sequence continues at coordinate 71,127,836 of NC_044991.1, forward strand.
TCCAGGAAGAGGCTTAGCATCTCTGTTCCAGCATCCTTCATCCCTGGACTGACGGGATGAAGACCTTCATCAAGGCCAACCTGGGTGCCACCTTCCCCATGTGGTGCTTCACAGCCAGCAAACTTCTCTTTCCTTCCAGGCTTCCCCAAGAACTGGTACCGCATAGGATGTGGCATGTTCTGCCATCCATCATTCTACCAGCAATATTTATTGAGCACTTCTTGGTGCTAGGCGCTGTGCAAGGCAACTGATGCTGCAGCAGTGAACAAAAGTCACTCAAATCACTGCCCTCTGGAGCTCATCTATCAGTGTGGGAAGTCATAAATATATGGGTGAAATATATGCTATCATGATTGTTTGGAATATGACTTTTGGAGAAAAATGAAACAGGAAAGAGAGTTGGGGGTCCCAAGGCCTGGGGCTGGTTTGTGATTTTAAATAGGGAAGTTGAGGAAGGCCTTGTGGTCTAGAATAGTGTTTCTCAAATCTATGTACACATGAGGAATCATCTGGCAAGATTTTTTTCAATATTTTATTTTATTTTAAGTTCCCGGATACATGTGCAGGATGTGCAGGTTTGTTACATAGGTAAACGTGTGCCATGGTGGTTTGCTGCACCTATCAACCCATCACCTAGGTGTTAAGCCCTGCATGCATTAGCTATTTATCCTGATGCTCTCCCTCCCTCCCCCATCCCCTTGACAGGCCCCGGTGTGTGTTGTTCCCCTCCCTGTGTCCCTGTGTTCTCATTGTTCAGCTCCCACTTATAAGTGAGAACATGCGGTGTTTGGTTTTCTGTTCCTATGTCAGTTTGCTGAGGATAATGGCTTCCAGCTCTATCTGTGCCCCTGCAAAGGACGTGATCTTGTTCCTTTTTATGGCCGCATAATATTCCATGGTGTATATGTACCACATTCTCTTTATCCAGGTTAACACTGATGGGCATTTGGGTTGATTCCATGTCTTTTGTCTGGCAAGATTTTAAAAACAGATTCTTGGGCTCCACCCCCAGAGATTCGATTCAGTTGGTCTGGCATGGGGTCCTAGGAATTGGCATGTCTAGTGAGCTACCCAGGTGATGTTACTGCCCATCCAAGGACCACACTTTGTGTAGCAGTTGTTTGGTTGTTTGTGTACAGGCTTTTGTGGGCTCCTGGCAGGCAGGAATTCTGCCCAGCACCTGGCATGGTGCCTGACTCATAATTGCTCGGTAAATATGTGCTGGTGGGTGAAGGATTCAGCTTCCCACCCACACAGCCCTGGACACAGCATCCTGTGAGGATGAGATCTGGACGAGCTTGGTTAATGAACGATTGGAGGCCCTTTTTGACAAAAATTCATGAAGTGGGGTTCAACTACGGACTTGATCTGGACTTGACCTGCGTGAGGCCTGCCCAGCATCCTTGATGGGTGAGATTCCGCAGCTCCTTTCTTCAGGGGCACAGGTGGCTGCTAGGGAGTCCCATGGAAGGTACCCTGGGATGGGTGGGCTTAGAGCTGAGATGGCTGGTCCCAGGAAACGCTAGATGGATGTCTGCATCTCTGCTAGGAAGCTCTCATTTACTTTCCATCTAAACATGTTCCCTGTAGCTCCTCCCCCAACCTGTGCTGGAGGCTCCTCCAGGAAGGACCCCAGGACTTTTGCATGGTAGGACCAGCAGCCCAAGCCTGGCACTGCTGCCCCCAATCTGCTGGGTGACTTTGAGCCTGTCAGTGCCCTTCTTTGGGCCTCTGTTTCCCTGTGTGCAAAGGGAAGGCAAATCGGTGACCCTCAGCCTAGAGGGATGGTGTGGGGGTGGAAATACAGTGAAATCAAGGCTGAGAACGTCCTTTCTAACTGTGGAGGGTGCACTGGGAGGGAATGCTGGTGGGAATGGTGCTTTTTGAGGAGATGGGCCTGCTGTCCTTGAGAGGACAGGAACCACTGTGTCTGCCTTTACTTTTGTATTCCCAGTGCTAGCCTGACACATAGATGCTCAGCAAATATTTGTAGAATGAATGAATGAATCTAGGGCTTGCCAGTTGTAACCTGTGGCTTGAGGAACTTAGCATCTGTTTGGCTGTTGTCATCTGAAGACTTTGTGGGGCACAAGGAGTCCAGGTCAGGACAGGGCAGAGGCGCAGAGTCTTTGGCTGACCTTCCATTCCTAGAGGAGCTTTCCAAAGTGGGCTCAGAGGACAGAGCCTGGCAAACAGAGCAGCCTGTAGATGGAAAGAGGAGCTGAGCCTGCATGAAGGGCAAGGTCCTGTGCCTCCCCCTTGGTCCAGGGATCCCCCTGCTGTGTGGCTTCTTGCCCCATGTGATTCTGTAGGGCAATCTATTTTGCTTCTCTGATTTCCTAGAGTTGGTCTCAGGATATGAAGGCAGCATGGTTTGTGGAACTTGGCAGGCTTGGGTTTGAACACTGCCTTCACCACCATCAGGGCGGGCAAGTTATTTAACCTCCCTGGACTCAGTCTCCTCATCTGTAAAATGGGGACATTGACATCTCCCCTTCGGAGCTGGAGGGTTGGAGGTCACGTGTGTGTAGCACTTGGCCCCAGCAGGAAATGCTTTCATTTTCATCCACAAAGAGCAGCCCAACTGAAAGTTAAAATGCGAGAGGAACTTGCTTTTCTGCACCAGCTGCTGGAGGATGCCCCACAGCTGCCCCGCCATGTTCTTCTTCTTCTTTTTTTTCTAGAGACACAGTCTTGCTCTGTTGCCCAGGCTGGAGTGCAGTGGTACAATCATAGCTCAGTGCAGGCTCAAACTCCTGGGCTCAAATGATCCTTCTGCTTTGGCCTCCTGAAGTGCTGGGACTGCAGGCATGAGCCACCATTTCTGGCCCTGGGCTGCTGGCAGTCCCAACATCGGATGCTTCCCTGTCTTGGTCCCTAGACCTGATTTTCCTGAGCCTCTGGGTTGAAGGAGTCTCTTATTGAAGTGTCCGGAATTATGAATCGGGAGAGAGTTGCTCATTTCCTTCACCTTCTGTTACCTTCTTGAATCTGTGTAGCAGAGAAAGTGGGGTTTGGAGGCAGAGAAATTGGTTCAAATCACAGCTGCACCATCCACGGGCTTGGGCAGGTGACCTTATACACATCACTTAGCTGCTCAGGTCTCAGTTTTCTTATCTGTACAAGGGGACAGAAATGCCTGCCTTCTGTTGTTGCTGTGAAGATCAGATTAAAGTAATCGATGTGGAAGTTCTGTCTAATCTAGAGTGCTGTTTCCCAGCCTCCGCGCTACTGACATTTTGGACCTAATAACTCTTCGTTGTGGGAGTTGTTGCATGAATTGTAGAACGTTTAGCCGTATCCCCGGGCCCTACCGAGTCGATGCCAAGAGCATCCCCCTTCCCCGAGTTGTGACAACAAAAATGTCTCCAGACTTTGCCTCTGGTTGAGGACCAGTGATGTGGGAAGAAAGTGTAGCACAGGTAAACTAGAAGTTAGTGGTGAAGGGAATTGCAGCGCCGCTGCGGGGCCCGTCCTCTCTGGCCAGGGCTTCAGTCCACTGTCTCCCTTCAGTAATCCTATATCCAAGGAGTTGACAGTCATCTTATTTACATGGATTCAGACCTACAGGGTGATTTTTCAGCATGGTTTGGGAGCAACAGTAAAAACATATGGTAAGTGATTATTAACCTAATGAGTTGTGATAAATTATAATTTTATATCTTAGTGAAACGATGTTGTATGACACAGGATAATACATTTTGATCAATTTCCCTGATATTTAAAACTTGCTACTGTACAGTTGCTAATTCTGGTGCCTGCTGGCATGAGCAACCTGATTGTGGTTTTTCAATATTTAATGGCCTGTTTACTGCTGGGTTTCTCAGATGTTCAACAGGTTTTTATTGAGTGCCTACTGGGTGCTGGGGATTCAGCGCTGTCATGGAGGCTCAGTGACTCCATAGAAGAGTTTTATTTACTGGGTGAATGGCTATGTGGATTTATGATCAATTGGCTCAACATGCAGAGTAATAATTAAATATAAAATTGGCTGAGCAGTGCCAATGCCAGGAGTGTGGGATGGTTTCACAACGGCAGAGTCTTACAGGAATGCCAGGTGGGCTATCTGGGGGCATGTAGAGTGGTAGGGGGTGTTCCAGGCAGAGGGAGCAGCCATTGCAGGGGTGGTTTGGGGATACTGTAAGCATAAGGAGGGGAAACCTGCCTGTGTGGGAGTTGGGACATCAGCAGAGATGGTTATGAAGAGCCTTGCACCCCAGCCTGTGGGGCTTTAAGTAGAGGAGTGTGCCTGGAACCAGGGGTGCAGTGCAAAAGTATGGAATGCATCACGCTGCTGGATTCTGACCGTCCTCAACGACTGTCTCTTGGTCTTCTGCTGGTGGGAAAGTCTAATGACTTGCATTTGATTTCCCCCAGTAGCCTGCGATAGATACTCTGCTTCTCAAACTTTAGCCCACCAGAATCACCCGGAGCGCAGTTAAAACAGACTGCTGTGTTCCACTCCCAGAAGTTCTGACTCAGCAGGCCTGGGGAGGAGCTGAAAGTTAGCATGACCAGCAAGTCGATGGTGCTGATGGTGCCGGTCTGGGATCCACACTTAGAGAACCTCTGGTCTAGACTAGAACGTGGCAGGATTGTCCTGCCTTAACTGAGGACGGTGGGGATGTATTGCTGGTCTGGGGCATGGAGCCCTGGTGGGGACATGGTTAGGTGTCCTTCTCAAGCCCCTTGGTGGGTCGTGGGGAGAGTCTTCTTCACCATGGGGAGAGTCTCACATTGGGTTGCCTGGAAATGGACTCTGAGATGGAGAGTTGCTCATGGAAGGTTTGTGTGGGGAAGTTGCCTGCGGTGAGGTGGGTGGAAGGGGTGCACCTGCGGGGGACACAGGAGGAAACATGCTTGGGCGGGGGAGAAGCTGGCCTGGCCTGGCCTGTGGTTCTGATGAATGCCATCCCACAGGGAGCTCTGGCGCTACGGTGGCTCTTCAGTGTTACCCCAGACGGAGATGAGGGTACTGCCCAAGCCTTTGATTCCTGCATCATCCGGTCATTTCAGCATAAGTGAGAGGCCTAAAGGTGAACAGCAGGCAGTTCCCCTGGGCGAAGGAATTCACTGCAGCAGAGGGCAGTCCCATTGAAGGGCGAGCTGCAAGCCCAGCCGCTGATATTCCTGGGGTTGGGGGATGAGCATATGGAAGACGGCCGGGGAGTACCACTGTGACCAGCTCAGGGAGATGCATCCTGCAGAGAAAATGCACCTTCCTTTTGGTGCCAGGAAGTCAAGGGCCAGCATGTGGATGACTTTTAGTGACTGTCACTCACTTGCTCAAGGTTCTTCTTTGTCTCATGACATAAGAGAGATGTGTCACCTGCTCTGCGTAGGAAAGGCAGGATAGTTACTTTTTGGGTCCAAGGGAAGACGACGGGTAATTAATGGAGTTTTTAGGGGCTTAAAGATGCTCTACTCCAGGGTGGGATTCCAGAGTCCTTGCACTGAGCTGTCACATATCTTCCTGTCTGTTAGGGAGGATTCCAGATGGGTCTCCAAGGAGCTTCTGGGCCATGCTTAAGGAGGTCACCTCTGGACAAGAGCCAGGGCTTTCTCTTTGGGCTGGAGTCCTGTCTAGTTCAACAAGAGGCCGTCTGCCCTGCCCAGCCTCAGCGCAGGTCAGTGTCCCTGGCTTTGCCTTTCACCTTCACTGAGCTCCCAGGAAGCTCGGAGGCAAAGGAGTGGGTCACCTTTAGCCATAACATAGGCTATTGTGGTGTGGCTACCGTTCATTAACTCACTCCCAACTGCACTTCACTTTCTACCATTTCCCCCTTTCTCTTGAGTCCTGCCACTCTTTTATTTTTTAACCATTGGTTTTGCTCCTTGTAAGACACACAGAAGTATTTTAGAAGAGAAAAGACGCAAGTGAAGTCCCTGTCACTCTCTGTCCCTCTCCCTTCTCCACACACAGCCCTGTGTCCCGGGGTATCCACTGAAAAGGGTGTGGAGGGTGTACTTCCCATCAAACCCTTTCTTCACTTCCTTACTTTTAATACATTCGTTGTTTTTATTTCTGTAATCATTTTTTTATTTTCCTGGAATTCTGAGTTTCTTGATTGATCTCATCTCATCATGGTCTATTCTTTCATGGATATGTGACTATCTTGAATCTCTTTGAAGATGGTAATTTGATTTTTTAAAAAGTGGTCTTTGTTTCCTGCATTTAACTCTGTTTTATTGGTGGTTCTTCTGTTCACTTTGAGGCCTCTCTTTTATGCTGATATTTTCTACAAATGCCTGGTGATTCTTGGTTGACATTTAAATTTGTAAATGGTGGAGGGGGGGGGGGTCTAGATCTGTCCTGTGGTTGCGAGTTTCCTCAACACGGGTGGAAGCCATGACTGCGTGGGTGGGCAGTGTGGATGCTGAGTAGGAACGCCCTGCACGTGCTGTGTGAGTGCAGACTCTATTGCAGTGTGGGATGAGCGTACAATGTCCTTAGAGGCCTCTTTGTCCCTCAGGTAGGCCAGCAGTTACCCCCAGGGCACTGGTGCACTTTTCCTTGTGCACACCCACAGGAGGGAGTCTCCCAGGGAGATTTCTCATTTCCATTAGAGAATTCTTCTCCTTGGCATTAGCCTGGGGGCAAAACCAACAAACAGCTTCTCCCAGGGCTTTGGACAGACGCAGGGGTCCCAGCGCAGGCTTCCTCTCTCTGGGAATGTTCTGGGGTTCAGTTAGGTGTTGTGTGCCGGTGTCTTAGTACTCACAGGCTTCGCTGTCAGTCTGTTTCTTTGACTTCTTAGTTTTTAGCAATCTCGTAATGTTTCTGATCCCAGCCTTTTCTTATTTTCTTATGTGCCTTAAGTCTTCCTGAGAACTATGCTGGGCACATTTGTCCCCATTTTTTAGGTGAGAAGACTGAGGTCCAGATGAATCAAGTAACAGAAGGGTGGCAGAGGAGGTTGTTAGGCAGAGCTGGAATTTGGCCCGAGCTTGCTCTCCAGCTGTCAGGCTGCCAGGGGGAGCTCACTTCCTCCTGCTGCAGGGGTGGAAGAGTGGATCGCTGGTCCCTTGTCTTAGAGCGCCTTTACATCACAGCTAATTAAAATGTGCTTATGTCGAAGCTGGGCCTAATTTGCAGGAATGATTTAGAAACTTGTTGGAAATGAATCGACTCAGTAGTATAACCCAGGGTCAATCCCATGCATACATTTTATTGTTCCATCGTGCTGTGTTTTGACTTGAACTGAACTTTATGATGTGGAAGATGGACCCTGGGCTCTTTATGTCTCATTTATTCTGCAAATATTTCCTGTTTACATTATTTAGGAAGGTCTCCCACCCCCACTCCCATGCTTTCTCTGTTCTCTATGTCCACCTGAGATGGAAGTTCATTTTTATGCAAACCCAGATGTTGGATCCAGATGTGACTTTGAGTTTGATGGAAGTGCCTGGGTTCATATCCTGACACTTATAAGCTGTATGACTTTGGACCTGTCACTTAGCCTCTCTGAGTCATGGCTTCTTCACATAATCACATTTGCACCTCAGGTTGGTGGTTAGGTCTATGGGAGAGCAAGTAAGTCTTCCCCTCCCTCATTTCTTCCTCCAGGCACTGTTTAGGTCAACTGGGCCCTCTGTAGAACAGTGAGTGTAGACCCTATACTAGGTTTTAGTGCCTTTATAAATTATACAGTCTAAGGAGCTTTTCAGTTCAGGATCGGTGTAGCGCTTGTTCCCATTGGGACTGTCTCTTTTCTCTCCTGTATCAGTTCCCTTCTTTCTCACTGCAGTTCCCACAGGGAGTTTTTAAGGACCAATGAAACATTCAGACTCACAAGATGAACACAGGGGACACTTGGCACCAGTGTCCTCGAAAGATTTGGGACACAGCCTGACACAGCCTGCCAGCAAGGCACGTGAGCTGTTCTCTTCTGCACAAGTAATTCTTGCAACAGTCTCTGCAGTGGTCCACGAAGGTGGCCAGGAGCTTTTCTCTTTGTTGCCCCCTCCCTCCCAGGATCGAGTTCAAGTGCAGAGGGATGAGATACACAATGGGTGGCTGTGGGAGCCACCCTGGCTTAGAAGCCTTATTCTCCCAGCAGCCATATCCATTGTAACAATTCCCTAGGCTCAGCTTCAAGGACCCAGGGACATGTCAGGTGCAAATGTCACTGCATCTAGGAAAACCCAAAGTATGGCTTCTTTTTCAGATATTTATAACTTATTTATACTTCCTCCCAGTTCAAATGCAACTTACCAATCAGGGGTCATTTTTACCATAAGCAGAGTTGCCTGGTAACATAGTTAACATCCCACCTTCATCAGGTTTCCAGGGAAGTTATGCTCTGCAATTAACAAACGTGAAATTATCTTGCAACAGGGAAAAGGGTTTGGTTAACCCTTTCTTTCCCCCGTATTCATCATCCTCCTTTTTTTCCCCTGTGGGCTGGTATTTTTGGCATCTCTTTTGGAAGGACGAATGGAGTCCTAAATATATTCCACACTGTGTACATTTTCTGATTGATCTATATAACACACACACACCCACACACACACCCACACACACACATGCTGGGAGATATGCTTTGGACATACTGGCCTGGGATCAAATCTTGGCTTTGCCACCTATGAAGAGTTAAATTTTTTCATGTTTTCCTTCCTTCCTTCCTTCCTTCCTTCCTTCCTTCCTTCCTTCCTTCCTTCCTTCCTTCCTTCCTTCCCTCCCTCCCTCTCTCCCTCCTTCATACAGCCATCCAAAGAGCATGCACTGCCTGCTGTATGCAAGGCTTTGTGGTAGGTGCCAGGCAGGAACAGGTGATAAAGACATGGTCCTTGTCTTTGAGAAGCATGATCTTATTAGAGAGACAGAAATAAACAATTTCAAATGTGTGTAGTAAGCATTATGTTGAAGCAGCACAGGAGAGTGTGGGACCCCAGGCTAGGCTGGGGACAGTCAGGGAAGGCTTCTCAGAGGAAGGGACACTTGCCTGTGCTTGAAGGTGAGTAGAACTTGGCCAAGTGAAGAAGGTAGGGAAAAGCATTCCAGGTAGAAGGAACAGCATATGCAAAGGCATAGAAGGGGCTGAGAGTGTCAAGAGGTGAGCCTGAAGAAGGGAGCCAGGGGCATTTGGAAAGCTATTAATTATCTCTGATTTCAGTTTTCTCACAAAATGTGATGAGCAATGCTTACTTGTTTATGAAATTAAATGAGGTAATGATGTATGTTTAAGCACCTGGTGTAGTTAGCTTCAATTCCCTTTCCAAATCTGTCTACAGATGCCTAAGAGCCAGGCTTTGATTTTAAATGAGAGAAGGAATAAAAAGCACTGGAGGGCCTGGCCGCCCACTTGCACAGTGCAGGTTTCCTCCAGCTGCTCTCGTGTTGGTCGCTTTATTGCTCCTTTGGACGGAGCACTAAATGTCTGCACGCCGACCTGGATTATGTCCTTCAGGATCAGTGAAGCACATCATTGTGTTTTCTTAATGGCTCGATGCTAACAGCAAGTCACGGCCTGTTGAGGTGTCCTCTGGGACAATTTTTCATCTGCCTATGGCCATGCTTCTGTCTGACGCTCTGTCAACACGCCCTGTCATTTGCTGCTTTGTCTTGCTTTGCCGAAAGGTGGCCACCTCCCACATGCCAGTGGGGGAAACAGCTTTCCATGGAGTTTGGAGACATTTACTATCCAGTGACCAAAGGTCAGGATGAGCTGAGGAGCCATGGTGGCCACCACTGATGTCTTTATAATGCATAAATTGGATCCTGTCTCTTCTCCATAAAAACCTGCTCAATGGGGCCGGGCATGGTGGCTCATGCCTGTAATCCCAGCACTTTGGGCGGCAGAGGCAGGTGGATCATTCGAGGTCAGGAGATTGAGACCAGCCTGGCCAACATGGTGAAACCCCGTCTCTACTAAAAATACGGGAAAAAAAAAATAGCTGGGCATGGTGGCTCGCGCCTGTAATCTCAGCTACTTGGGAGGCTGAGAATCACTTGAACCCTGGAGGCGGAGGTTGCAGTGAGCTGAGATCATGCCACTGCACTCCAATCTGGGTGACAGAGTGAGTCTCAAAAAATAAAAAATAAAAAAAGGCGGGGAGGAACCCACAAAGCTGCTCAATGGCTTTCTGTTGCAGCTTGATGAACTCTGACAAACCTAAATCATATCTTCTTAGGTTTCTGCTTAGAGCCTTCCAATGTCTTACCCTGGTGAGTAGATAACATCCAACTCCTTCTTTGGCCCATAAGTCCTCACGTAAGCTCACCCCTGTCTGCATTTCCAGCCTCTGTTCTAGGCACCAGGCTTCATGCTGGGAACATGGCGATGAGCAAAGTCAGAGTCAGTCCCCCTCAATGACTCCATTCCAGTCACCTGGCCTTCTTGCTATTTCTCAGACCCACTGTGTTCTTTTGCACTTGGGGGCTTTGCACATGCTCTTCCCTTTGCCTGGAATATTCTTGCCCTCATTCTTCACATGGTTGGCTCCTGCCCAGCCTCAGCTTCATCCTCATCTTCCCAGAGTCTGACTTGCTCATCTGTGCAGTTATCTCGCCTTTTCTCTGCCATAGCCTCTGAGCAGTTTTATTTTTTAATTTTTAATTAATTAATTTATTTTTTTGAGATGGAGTCTCGCTCTGTCACCCAGGTTGGAGTGCAGTGGTGTGAGCTCAGCTGACTGCAACCTCCACCTCCCAGGTTCAAGCGATTCTCCTACCTCAGCCTCCCGAGTAGCTGGGATTACAGGCACCCACCACCATGCCCGGCTAATTTTTATATTTTTAGTAGAGGTGGTGTTTCACCATTTTGGCCGGGATGGTCTCAATCTCCTGACCTCGTGATCCACCCGCCTCGGCCTCCCAAAGTGCTGGGATTCCAGGCGTGAGCCACCGCGCCTGGCTGCCTCTGAGCATTTTTCTTCGTGGCATCATATATCTGTGAAATTATTTGGTTGCTCCCCCTTCAGTATAATAAACTTTAAGAAGCAATAGGCTCATGCTTATTTTGTTTACCATTGCGTCCCCATGGTGTCTGATCTATAGTAGGTGCTCAGTAAAAAGTTGTTGAAAGATTGAACAAGTGAATGAGGCAGGTTATATTTTTCAGAGATGACCACCGTAACATAGCCCAGGCTGTGTTTCTAAGAATAATCCACTCACCGTCTCTGGGCCTCACTTACCCTGTTTATATGTTGTTGCCAGGAGGATTAAACACATACATGTGAGGGACACATTGTTTGGGGCCTGCAGGTGTCAATCCATGCAAATTTTAGAATTCTTATTGTAGAAACATTCCAGGACCATCTTCAGCTGAGCCCAAGGAGGAAAGTTGAGATATGACTCAAGAGAGATGATGTTTGAAATCCTTGTCTTCATGGCTTTTAATCAATGCTTGACCCTTTGGGGCAAGGGCTGGCAGATGCAGCCCATTTTGTCCCCTTCCCATCTCCCTGGGAATGATGACCTTGCCTTTGTCAGGAGGGAGGCGTCACTCCCAGTTGCTTGGGCTGGGGTATCTGGGGCACAGTTGGCCTGGCCTTCGGAGATAATAAAATCTCTGTTCAGCCTGTGGGGATGTTTCTGTTGAGCAAGCAGGACTTTTTGGTGGCTTCTCTCCTAAAGTTATCACTCCTCTTAAAAAAAAAAAATTAAACTGTAAATTATGAACACTGTGTTACCTGCCAAAAAGTTTAGGAAATGAGGGAAATCACCTGTTATGATCTCATGGTGCAGATTCAAGGGCAGTGTTTGACACTTTGCCTTCTTAATACTCAAGGCTTGCAAACTGCACTGCCCTACCATGGTCCACTGGAAGCCCCTTACCCATCGCTTTCTTTCTACCTATTCCTGATGTTTATTGTTTATGCCCTTCTCTCCTTCCTCCTCTATCCCATTCACTAGAATATCAGCTTTGCAAGTGTGGGGATCTCTGTTGTTTGCTCATGGGTGGAGCCTTCAGAGTGACTCTGACTGCCAGGCCTCTGGTTTTAGTGTTTCCCACCCACCAGGCAAACTCCTACACACACATCTTTTTTTTTTTTTTTCTTTAAAAGACAGAGGCTTGCTCTATTACCCAGGCTGGATTGCAGGGGTACAAACATGGCCCACTGCAGCCTCAACCTCCTAGGCTCAAGCAATCTTCCTGCCTCAGCCTCCTGAGTAGCTAGGACTACAGACACAGGCCACTACACCTGACTAATTTTTAAATTTTTTGATGAGGGGTCTCACCATGTTGCTCAGGCTGGTCTCTAACTCCTGGGCTCAAGTGATCCTCCCACCTCGGCCTCCCAAGAAGCTGGGACTACAGGCGTGTGCCACCATGCCTGGCTAAACACGCACGTCTGTTAAATTTCTGCTCAAGTCCCACCCCCTCCTGGAGGCGTTCACTGCTGTCCTCCCCTTTGCTACTGCCCTTCTCATCCAGCATCTGTGACACTGTGGGCTCCCTGAGGCTGGGCTGCCCAGCGTCTCCAGGAGACATGGCCTTCGGAAGGCCATGTCTGGGCGCTTGGACTTTGACTTGAGAGCAGTGGGAGTCATGGAGGTGTGCTACATTTTAGAAGAATCTTTGTAGTAGTTCTGTAGGGGGAAATATTGGATGGGGCAAGAGTGGAGGCAGGAGAATAGTTGGGAGGTAGTGCCTGTGGTTCAAGGGAGAATTGATGATGGCTTGCGGCCACGCTATCCAATAAGGTAGCCAGTAGCGACATGTGGCTCTTTTCATTTAAAATACGGGAAAATAAAACAAAATTTAGTTGATTCACACTAGCTATATTTGGAGTACTCGCTAGCCACATATGGGTATTTTAGCCCCTATTGGGCAGTGCAGATACAGACATTTCTATCCCTGCAGAAAGTTCTGTTGGTCCACTCTGGCTTGGACTGTGGTGATGGAGTGGAAATGAAGAGAAGGATGTGGGAGGTAACAGGAGGGAAGATGTATGCAGTTTGGGGATGAGTTGGATCTGGGGTATGGTGGAGAGCAGGGTATCAAAGAAGACTCAGGAAGTAAAATTTCTGGGTCAAAAAAGAGTGAGCATTTTTATGGCACCTGATTCATGCTGACCTGTCATTTTCCAAAAGGGTCACCCCCACTCCCCAGAAGCATGAGAAAGTGCCCATTTTATCCTGCTCTCCTGGCGCAGCTTATTACCTTTTAAAAACCCTTCCATTGTGTGTATACCTCTTGCCAAATCTGCCTTCATTTAGGTCTAGCATGTGGACCCTGAGGTCTTTGTGATTGGGGACTTATATGTATATTAATGCAGATTTCAATAAAAAGAGTTATGTTTGCCATTGTGGTACGGTCTGATGCTGTTTAAATGCCTTTGGTAATATCTTCAATCAGACAGCAAATAAAAAACAGGAAAGTTAGTAATAAAAAATGAATTAGGACGATTAGCAAAAGGTGAACCGCTTCCCTCCTCAGGCAACAGGCAGAGTTGACGGAGCTTTGCAGGGTGCCTCCTGTCCAAACACACGCCTGGATTATTGCAGCCTTCGGGGCTGACTCTGGGGTCTTCTCTGCACATAGGACTTGGTTATTGCATTTAGTTTTGCAAAGGTCATGGACATCCCCTCAGAGGGGCTTTGAGGGGCTCACACCAGGATTGGGGGCTCACACCCTGGGGTGGGCTAAAGACAAGGGGTTGGAGAGGGGTTGATGCCCTCCCTGCCATTTCTGACTGAGGGCAGGTCAGCAGCTTCTTCCTCTAAGCAGAGACATCAGTGGGCCTTGCTCCCCTCCACGTATCCTCCAGGGGCCTGGACAAATCTCATCCACCTCTCTTTCTGACACCTTCCCCGGGAGTGCTTTTGGGGAACCTTTCCTAGCTGCCTGGTGGCCGGGGCAAAGTCCCTTCAAGAAGGAAGTAGAGGCAAAGGCTGTAATTGACTAATGCAGACCCTGAGGCACCAAAGAGAAACAGAATTCTGGTGATCAAGTATGGTCACTGGAGGTTAGAGCTCAAACCAGAAGGGTGAGAAGCTTCTACCTAGGTAATGTTGGGGATCACACTCATCCGGAGCAAAGGGGACCATGTTGACCCCCACAGGTGGTGGTCAGGTGGTGAATGTCTCCATTACCTGGCTCATTTCTGTAGTTGATGGTCAAGTTTGGATAATGTCTTAGCTCACTGGGGCTCAGGTAACAGAATACCAGAGATTGAGTGGTATTTATTATTTCTCATAGTTCTGGAGGCTGGGAAGTCCAAGATCAAGGCATGGCAAATCTGGTGTCTGATGATGGCCCACTTCCTCATAGACAGCCCTTGTTTCACTCCAGCCTCACATGGTGGAGGGAGCCAGCTAGCTCGCTGGGCTCTCGTTTATAAGGCACTGATCCTCATCAGGAGGGCTCTGCGATACCATCAGAATTTCAACATGTGAATTTTGGGGGGAACACAGCATTCAGACTGTAGCAGATAACATGCATATTAGCAATACAATTGCCATGAGAGAGGAGTGGGTTTGGTTAATACCCAGGTTAGTTGGCTAATCCCTGCAGAGGCTGGTAACTGGTTACCTCAAGCCAGCGCATCTGAAACGGAAGAACACCTGAATCACATGAGGGTCTTGTGAGAATGCAGATTCTGATTTGATAGATCTGGGGCAGGTCCAGAGATCTGGCATTTTAAACAAGGCCTAGATGATGCTGGTCAGAGGGCTACGATTTGAGAATCGAGGTATTTGTGGTAGGCTGAGATTCTAGAAGCAGAGCCTGAGGCAAGGGTTCTTGTGTAAGAAGTTCGGTGGGGAGTGCTCACAGGAGAAAGGGAGCAGGCCCTGAAGCAGGAATGTTACCAGGAAGTGCATCCCATCTGGAGGCTGGGGTGGCACCTCTGCACCCCACATATCAATTAGTCATTGGCCATGGGCTGCTCAGGAGGGGGAGAGGTATCATGCCTCCTGTGCCATCTCCCAGCAGGTGTTTCTCCAGAGGGAGCAGCTGTGGGCAGCTGTGGGCATCAGCACTCAGCCCCTGGGGAGTGGGTGCACAGCCTGAAAGAGGGGTTCTCCAGTCACAGTATCTTTGCCCGAGGATGGCCTTGAGGAGGGCGGACTGAGAGGCAGGACTCGGGCTCCAGTGTGGACTCTGCTGTGTCCCCTGGGGTGGCCGCTTCTCCCCTCTGGGAGCTGCATGTGCTGCAGGCTCACAAGGTGATGGTTGTGGTTGGTCCTTTGTCCTGGTCCTCAGGCTGTGATGGAGGCTGAGGGTGGGGATTGGGGGAGGGTTTGCACAGGAAGAGGCAGCTCTTATTTCAGAGCCCAAGGTCAAGGCGGGGGGCGGGGTGGGGGGGGGAAGAGAGAGAGAGAGAGAGAGAGAGAGAGTACCCCTGAGGCCTGCAGTGTTCAGGGAGGGCTTCCTGGCAGAGGGAACCTTTAGGCGAGACCTCCAAGAGTAGGAGGAGAACGTAGAGGAATGGGGAAGGGCAGAGGCATTTATTTAGTATCCATCATAGGATGGGTATTTCACTTACATTATTTATTTAATATTCACAACAATCCTATTTAGACAGCCACCTCCGCTGTGCAGGTGAGGAGCTGAGGTTTGAGAGGTAAGGGCACTGGGCTGGGGTCACAGTGGGATTGGAACCCAAACCTGCTTGCCAGGAACATACTTTCTCTTCCTAA
Source organism: Papio anubis (assembly GCF_008728515.1). NCBI lineage: Eukaryota > Metazoa > Chordata > Mammalia > Primates > Cercopithecidae > Papio > Papio anubis. Next base: position 71,143,425 of record NC_044991.1, read on the forward strand.
GGGACCACACCACGTAGGGAGAGGGTGTGTGGAAAGGGGAGGGGAGCTGGTGGCCTTGGGAATTACTGCAGACCTGACTGGATAGGCAGAAGCTCATATAAAGGGGCTAGGAGGACACTCAGTGCCAGGCTCTGGGGTTTGGATGCTGTACTGGGGAGCCATGGAGGGCTTTGGGGCAGGCGCGATGGTGCAGTGTCATACCCTCTGCCCTGGGACCCCCTTCCCAACCCAACTCTGAGCCTGCTTCTCCACATTGTCCGCCCTCCCTGGATATTCAGGCTTCGTGTGTGTGTGTGTGTGTGTGTGTGTGTGTGTGTGTTGGGGTGGCTGGAGTCCATCCTATACCCTTGCTATAGATCATTTTTTGGACATTTGGGCTACTCCGGGCAAAGGTAATCTATTTGCTGTAAGTGTTTTGTGGGGTAGAGGCCAGGCCAAGCTGCCAGCAGCATCCCTGGAGTCATGCTCTGTCCAGGAATCTTGGTGACAGCTGGGTGTCTGGCCACTGTGGTGAGCCTTCTTTCTCTCCCCTTCCCATGCAGCCAGCCCCGTTCTGTGCACTGGTGCCTTGGGGGTGAATGGAGGAAGGAGCAGAACTCATTATCCCAGATGAAGACAGACTGAGCTTGGGTGCGTCAGGACCTTGCGGGGAGGATTTGGTTCTGAATTATCTTCAGTCTTCTTCGCTCTGTTCTCCACCTCTGTGGCCTGAGTTTTCTCTCCCAGTCAAAGCTGGGAACATCCAACTCTTTCTCCGGCATCTTCCCTGTAAGCCTCTCTTGCATAGGATGTTATATAAGTGACAGTCACAGCTGGGAACCTGGCACGAGATGCTGATAGCAAACATGGAAACTGTTAGTGCTAAGCGGTGATGTGGGGATAAGATGGTCGAATGAAAGGTACCAGCAGAGTGGGGGCGGGGACGAGGAGGAACTACTGTTTATTGAATACTTAACTATGTGCCAAGCATTGTGCTATCTTATTTACTGTTTATTGAATACTTAACTATGTGCCAAGCATTGTGCTATCTTTTGTATACTATCTTATTTAACCCCTACAATACCCCTGCAAGTTATGTATTACTATTACCATGCCACAAATGGGATACCTGAAGCTCAGAGACACTTGCCCAAGGTCACACAGCCTGTAAGAAGCAGAGTGGATCTGCCTGTAATCCCAGCACTTTGGGAGGCTGAGGCGGGTGAATCATCTGAGGTCAGGAGTTCGAGACCTGCCTGGCCAACATGATGAAACCCCGTCTCTACTAAAAATACAAAAATACAAAAAATTAGCTGGGTGTGGCAGCGAGCACCTGTAATCCTAGCTATTCAGGAGGCTGAGGCAGGAGAATTGCTTGAACCCAGGAGGCAGAGGTTGCAGTGAGCCAAGATCGTACCACTGTACTCCAGCCTGGGCAATAAGAGTGAAACTCCGGGTGTGGTGGCTCATGCCTGTAATCCCAGCACTTTGGGGGGCCGAGGCGGGTGGATCACCTGAGGTCAGGAGTTCAGGACCAGCCTGACCAACATGGTGAAACCCCGTCTTTACTAAAAAGACAAAAAATTAGCTGGGCATGGAGGCGCATGCCTGTAATCCCAGCTACTCGGGAGACTGAGACAGGAGAATTGCTTGAACCCGGGAGGTGGAGGTTGCAGTGAGCCAAGATCGCACCATTTCACTCCAGCCTGGGCAACAGGAGGGAAACTCCATCTCAAAAAACTAAATAAAATAAAATAAAATAAGAAGCAGAATGGATCATGAACCTGAATCCGTCTAGCTCTGAAGTCATGCTCTTTATTCTGCACCACATATTCTTGCGTGCACAGGGGTCTTTAGCTTCCTTTTGGAGACCCTTTCATGTGGTCCTCATTTAGACTCAGACCATTGACCCGAGAAGGCTTGGCATGGCGTATGTCATTCCCGCTGGTGGAGACAGGCAGACCTACCAACAGAGGTGAGTGCCCACCTTGTCCCAGCTCAAGCCAATGTCATAGGCCAGCAGGCTCAAACTCAGGGTCTGAACTTCCCTGATCCCAGCTGCCTCCCAGCCCCCAAGAGGCTTTGTTGTTTTCAACTTGATGTTGAGTAGACCAGACACATGTTCTTTGGCTGTGAGCGTATCAGGGCAAATGCTCTTCTATTAGGTCCTGTATCGGTTGTGTATTGCTGCACAGTAAGCCACCAGAATTAATGGCTTAAAACAACAACCATTTCATTAAGCTCATGATTCTGTGGGTTGGCTGCAAGGCTTCCTGGCTAGGCTGGTTGTCTCTACAGGCTCTCCCTGCATCGTGGTCTGTTGGCCAGTGGCCTGGGAGTTGGGTGATCTAGGACAGCCTCCCTCGCGTGGCTGGCAGTTTGCCTGCTGCTGGCTGGGGGCTGGCTGGTTGTTGGCTCAGCTCCCTGCGTGATCTCCTGTCCTCCAGCAGGCTAGCTCGGGCATGTGCACCTGAGGCTCCCAGGCTCCTTGGTGCAGCAAGAAAGAGCAAACCCCAGTGTCCTGGTGCTTTTCAAGCCTCTGCTTGTGTCACATTTGCTGTTGTCCCATTTGTCAAATACAAGCGTATGGCCAAGTCCACATTCAAAGCATAAAGAGAGAACGATAAGAGGAGTGGCAACATTACAGTGCTGAAGGCATGCATGCAGGACAGGAAGCAATGATTATGATTAGTGGTCATCTTTGTAATCTACATAGCTGCTCCCACTCTTCGGAAAGCAGACATTCATCGAGCCCCTGCTGTGTACCAGGCACTGTGGCAGGGACTCTGGGGTGAACAAGACAGGCCTCGTGCAGTGGGCATGTGGCCTCTAGTCTAGCCAGTGAATAATCACATGATGACACATAACGAAAGCAGAACAGGTGTGATGAAGGAGAGCCACACGGGGCCGGGAGACCAGGCAATGGAGAGCATTGCGGGGACTGTGGGAAGACTAGGAGTTGCTAGATGATGGGCACGGGGGAAGCATTCCAGACAGGGAAGAGCACGTGCAAAGGCCTTGTGGAAGGAGGGGCCCGGCACACTTGACCACCCTAAGAAAGTGCCAGTTTCTTTTAAGTGTTGGCAACCTTGGGCTAAGAAGGGAACTTCTGGTTTGCAGAGGTCCCCTGAGCATTCCCGTGTGGTGCAGTCTCAGGAGTAAGGTAGCCACGGGCAGCTCCTGGGTTTTGTGGGCTGGGATAGGAGACCCAGGAGAGATTGGAGCGTTGGGAAGGGTGTTGTGGGGACAGGGTTCAGCTTGAGGAAGGGGGAGGATGAAGCAAGGAAGGGTCAGTTGTGGAGGATTCGGGAGGACTGGTGTGTGAGGGAAGTGAGGGGGTTTGGACTCAGTCCTGCTGGCTGGTGGTCTTTGAACCGTGGATTGAGAATGAGGTGATCAGATGTTGGGGAGGCCCGTAGGGAGGGTGCACAGAGGAATAACTTGGGGACCCTCCCCAGCCACACCCCAGGTCTCCAACCCTAAGCCAGCCTCTATGTCCATATGCAAAGCTGGGAGGGCCATCCTGGGGGCAACTGGAGCACCGAGTCACCCTGGGGAGCTGCCTGCCCAGTCCCGTAAGCAGCCGTTGATGTTCCTGGAGCCTTCAACAGCTTCTCTCAAGGCACATCAGGGGCTGTGGTTTTGGAAAAGGCCCAGCATCACTGGGTGCCAGAATAATGATCATAAATGAAGCAGCACAGGTTGGAAAAATGGGAGGAGTCGGGAATGTGGGTCCCTGCTTCTCGCCAATGTCTCCATGAAACCGTGCAAGTAGCTGCCCAGTCCTGAGCCTCAGTTTTCTCATCTGGAAATAGGGCCAGCTCCCACCCTCCCTGGGTTAAGTGAAGAGGAAGCTTTGAGGGCTGTGAATGTCAGCACCTTCAGTCTACTGCTTGTGGACAATGCAGGGACCCCAGTGACTATGCGGGGGAGTGAAGCAAACTCTCCTCTTACCAGGACCCATGTCAATGGAACTTTCTTCCCAGAAATAAACAGAAACCGTGGCAACTGGGATACGTCACGTGGACTGGCAGCCTGTCCCAGTGATGGCCAGGAGAAGGGCCCGGCACAGATGCGGGCCCCACTCACAACTCCACCTGCTGTGGGATGACCCACCGGGACCCCTTAGCCCTCCCCTTCTGCCTGAGGTAGGACTGAGAAGTTCAGTCCTGACTTTGGGTTTCCGTTCAACCTCAGATTTTACTATTACTTAATAATGAAATGCTTGTCCCGGAAAGCATGTCTCAAATGAGATAAGTTGAAGCAGTCCTGGCTCCCCGCCCCATGTCCTGATGGGTGCATTAGGAGTTATGAGGATGCTGCTGGAGGTGAGCACTGAAATGGCAGCAAATCTACTCTGAGAGGGAGGGCGCTGAGCCTGTGAGCTCCTTCAGTCTTCAGACAGCCAACGAGGTGGTGGCATTAACACCCCACTTTACAGAGAGCCTCAGCTCTTTACCCAGGGTTCACAGCTAGTATTTGACAGAGCTGGGATCCGAACCTGCATCTTCATGCCCCAGGACTTATTTCCACACTGGCTTTAGCTGAAGTGGAGGCCCAGCCACCACGTGGCAGGCAAAGAGCATTGGTCGCTCCCTGCATTGAGGGGGTGACTGGTCTGTGATGCCTGCCCCCAGCACAGTGGGCCCAGGCATGGTGGAGGGGCGTCTGAGGCGGCTGTGAAGGCCAGGGAGTTTTCCAGCCCTAGTGTTCTGCCTTATGGCCTCCTTGTGCAGCTCTGGCAGGAGTGGGACAGGTGCCCTCGCTTCTAGAAGCATGGTCTTGCCTTAGCTGGGAGTTGAGGGTGGAGCTTCCCGGAGTTGCTGGCTTCACCTGCGTCTACAGCCATCCAGACAGGATTCCAAAGCCCCAGCTTGGGTAACCCCCTTGTCTCTTGGAGCCCCAGTGTCCTTATCTGTAAAATGAGGAGATTAGTGAGTGCCTCAGGGACAGCGTAGCGTAGTGGTGGTGGGCATGCCTGTTAGGTCCTAGGACCTTAGTTCCAATTCTCTCTGTGACAGTTACTAGCTGTGCACAGCTAGTAAGTTACTTAACCTCTCTGTGCCTCACTTTCCTCCTCTGTAAAATGGGGATAATAATTGCATCTACTTAATTTGTGGTAAGGTTTGCACAGAGATTTCATCATATTGGAACTGGAGGAGTTGAGTAAGTAGAAAGGATAAAACCTTGGTCTAGCTTCTGCCAATTTCTGGGCAAAAGCTGAAGTTAGCACAAAGTCGGCCCAAGCACTCTCTGCTGCACTCAAAGTACAGTTCTGCTGCCGGAACCCAGCCGGGGGGAGGGTGTATATGTGTAGAGGATGGAAACTGATTAAGAATAGGACGGATGCCAAGACTAGTGAGGCATTTTAACAAAATGCGGCTGGAATGTGGCATTGTGTGTAAGTCCCACAAATGAATACATGTGGTGGGGCTGGAAGATGAGCGAGGGTTCATTTGGTGAGACCGTTCGTATAGTCAGACATGAGTTTAAACCGACCTTGCAGCTTAGAAACTGTGTGACTTCAAGAGCTTCCTTAACGTCTCTGAGCCTGTTGGCACACCTGAAAAGAAAAACAACTCATTTCGTTTTGCTAGATTGTCTAAGGATTAAAGAGGTGACAGAACGTACCAGTGCCTGGCACAGAGTAGATGCTTACTAAACACCCCAAGAGTGTCTTATGGGGTGCTTATGTGATTCAGTCGGTGCTACTACTGAGTGACCACAGGGATATGCTCAGATATGCTGCAGAGGTTTCCTTCTATAGTTAAGGGGAAGGGAGTCATGCGCTGTATGAGACATTTTTCCTTAGGGAAAATGAAGTCATGGGACTTGTTCACCTGGATGGTGCAGTGCAGGGGTGTATGGGGCTTGCGGTACTGCAGACAAGTCCCTGGGACAGTGTGACTGAGGGATGGGGCCTTGCGTCTAGGAGCTTGGTGCAGAGCTCAATCAAGAACCTTAAAAGAAAACTGAGGCAGGAGAATGGTGCGAACCTGGGAGGCGGAGCTTGCAGTGAGCCGAGATGGCGCCACTGCACTCCAGCCTGGGTGACAGGGGGGGAGGAAGGAAGGAAGGAAGGAAGGAAGGAAGGAAGGAAGGAAGGAAGGAAGGGAAACACAATGTAAAGCACAATGTAAAGACTTTCTACCTTGAGGGCAGTGGGGTCCGTTGAAGGATTTTAAATGGTGGGACGTCACTTTTTTTGTGAAGAGATGGTGTCCTGCTCTGTCACCCAGACTGAAGTGTAGTGGTGTGATTATAGTTCACTGCAGCCTTGAACTCCTGGGCTCAAGTGATCCTACTGCATGAGGCTCCTGAGAGGCTGGGATTACAGTCATGCGCCACCATGCCCAGATAGGTTTTTTTTTTTTTTTTTGGTCTGTTTTTCAGAGATGGGTCTCGATATGTTGCCTAGGCTGGTCTTGAATTCCTGACCTTAAGCAATCCTCCCATCTCGGCCTCTCAAATTGCTGGGATTACAGGTGTGAGCAATCGCACCTGGCAACTTTTTTTTTTTTTTTTCCTAAGAAAACTCTACTGATTGGCCTGGAAAATAAATGGGGGAGGGTGAGCTAAAAAGAGGCTGCTATGGGGATCCAGGCCAGAAGGGTGAGAGGCTGAGCCAGAGTCGCAGGGATGGAGCGGGAATGAGAGGTGACTGCAGAGGATGAGGCAGCGATCAGGGCTCCCTAGGGGTGTAGTGTGGCGCGTTGGTGGTCAGTGCTTTGCAGAGAGGAGGCACATGGGATTAAGCAAACACAAAATCCCAGTGGGCCTGAGGATGTAGACAGGGCACCTTAGAAGCGCAAAGCGGCTTTAGTCACTTCCCTTGGGTGAGATTTGTTTAATGGAAGCTTGCAGCTTCTCAGCACTTAGCAGGTGCTGATGGGGGCATCACAATATTGTGAAATGCAGCTGTGAAGCCGACTTCATTACCAGCTTACCTGGTGATGAAGCAGCCGCCTTAGTTAGCACTGATGGTTGGGTATGACAGAGCTAAAATTGAACTTGGCAATTACCGCTCATGAGAGGTTCTCGGTGCTGGGAAAGGAAGGTTCCGTGGAAATCAACCCTGGTAATCACAGGGTTTAAAATTAGTCAGTTACTATTAAGGTTGCTCTGTCAGCGTATGCTTCAGGGTGATGTGAGGGAAGGGGGCGTGGAAGCTTGGGTTTGGGCCGTTGTAGGTTACCTTATGTTCACCTGCACTGCATTTAAGAAAAAAAGTTGGTTCTAGGACAAAGGTTTGAGAGTCCCAGTGTTAATATCATGGTGCAGGGTCGCCATTTGGATAATAGGTGATTTTAAAGCCCTGTTCTTTTTCTTTTTTTTTTTTTTTTGAGATGGAATTTCGCTCTTGTTGCCCAGGCTGGAGTGCAATGGTGCCATCTTGGCTCACTGCAACGTCTGCCTCCCAGGATCAAGCGATGCTCCTGCCTCAGCCTCCTGAGTAGCTGGGACTACAGGCACGTGCCACCACACCTGGCTAATTTTTGTATTTTTAGTAGAGACAGGGTTTCACCATGTTAGCCAGGTTAGTCTCGAACTCCTGACATCATGTGATCCACCCATCTCGGTCTCCCAAAGTGTTGGGATTACAGGCACGAGCCACTGTACCTGGCCTAAAGCCCTGTTCTTTTTATTTGCGTAAGCTCACACCCTCTCTCAGCTTTGGTGTTTTCTATTGACTTGAACGGGTTTCCTGACTCGCTTCTGGCCTCTCCTTGGGATGTCGCGCAGGAAGAGCTCAGCTCTCTGTGGGTTCCTCCTTGCCCCAGAGGAAGGAATGATGTGATATGATGGAAGGTTCCTGAGTCCTTCACAGAGTTGTTTTTGGTAAACCTTGTCTGGGACATCTCAGCAATCTCAGAATGTTTGTCTCCGTTTTGTGAATGGAGAAGACAGCAAGGGGCTGAGATGGGCTTGGTTGCTGCTGTAGTGAAAATCAAAGGACAAAGCTGATAATGATTCAATTGTGAGTTTGCCTGGGCTGTGTGCACTGACCCTCATGAATAAGAAGATGGAAGTCAACTCATTGCTGTGAGCCTCAGCTTCCTCATCTGTAAAATGGGAACTTGTTTTGTGCAGGTGTGAGGATTAAATGACATCATCAAAGCACAGCAGAACCTCAGCATGGCGGCTGTTGGCTATTAACAGTGGTGGTTATGGACCAGACCAGGCGCTTTCCATCGATGACAGCTGCTTTGCACAAAAACCCCACCAGGAGGGAACTGTTATTCCCATCTTAACATTAGTAAACAAAGGCTCAGAGAGGATCTAAGTTTGGCCAAGATCTAAAGGTACAGCCAGAATTCAAACCCAGGCATTCTGGCCACAGAGCCCGGTCATTGTCCCTGCCCCTCACCCTGGGAAGAGCTGAACCACAAGGAAACAACATGACTCATGCCTGTCATCCCAGCACTTTAGGAGGCCAAGACGGGAGGATTGCTTTAGGACAGGAGTTAGAGACCAGCCTGGGCAACATAGTGAGACCCTATTTTTACAAAAAAAGAAAAAATACAAAAATTAGCAGGGTGTCGTGGCACATGCCTGTAGTCCCAGCTACTCGGGAGGCCGAAGCAGGAGGATCTCTTGAGCCCAGGAATTCAAGGCTGTAATGAGTTATGATTACACCACTGCACTGCAGCCTGGGCAATAGAGGGAGACCCTGTCTCAATAAATAAATTAATTAAATAAATACATATATAAATAAAAAAGAAAAGAAGAAAATGAGCAGCCTGGACAAGCTGCCTCCGTGGATAAGAAGAGAGAAGCATTAAAACTGAAAGATCATTTCCAAAAGGCTGCAGCTCCTCCACAGGAAGCTGAGTCATCTCTCTTTGTTTTGAACCATAACCATCACGTTGCCTCAGAATCTGAAAAATTTAAAAAGAACTACAAAAATGCTGAGTTTCTTCATGGTGCAGAGGCCCTTCTTGTCTCCACCCCAGAAGGAGCTGAGCAGAGGGGCCATAGAGATGGGACCCCCTCCTCCAACCCGCATTAAATACCTCCAGCTGAAGATTTATTGCAAAGCCAAGAGCACTACACCTGGAATCCGGTCTCACACCCTGGGATTTGCCTTGCTAAGCCTCCGTTATCCAACCTGCCAGACAGGTGCACCTGCCCCAGCCCTGCCTTCTCTGTGGGGCTGGTGCTCTCGGGATGTATAAGTCAGGATTGGGAGGATGCCTTCTCACCTGCACACCTGTGGATGATACGATCACAATTCCAAAGGCCTCCTCCCAGTACTTTTGGCAGAATCCAGTCCAGAATCTGGGCCTCGGCTTAGCTCCTATAAACTCTCTCTCCTACAGATGGTGGGGTTCAGTAAGCGTTTGATGAAGAATGCAGGGGCTTTCTGTGCTTGTCTGGTATCACCCAGCTTCTGCCTTTTAAAATGCCTTGTTCCTTCTCTATGTACTCAAACTCTACCCCTTCTCCAAACCTCACCTTTTCATGAAGCCCTCGCCCAGGCGACCACCCTGAGACCCTTAGCCGTGAGCACTGTCTCAATTATATCATAGTTACTCACCTCTGTGTGTGAGCTGGGCTTCCTGTGAGGACAGGGGCAGTGTTCTGTTCACACATTGCTCCAGCTTCTGGAATTATGACCTATGTGAAGTAGGGAGGAGGCAGAGGTAACAAATAGAAAGTTTTTTGAGTGAATAAATAAGTGAATGAATACATAAATGGTACTTGAAGAATTTTTACCTTTGTGTTTTCTCTGTGACAATTATACCTTTCACTTATCTCTTGTTTCTGATGAACAAGTTTAACATTTAACAAGCAACATGGCTTCTTTCAACATCAACAAATGCCCGTCATTTTCATGGCTGCATAGTATTCCATTCTGTGGACAGCTGTGATTTATTTATGCGATCCTCTATCAATGGACTTTATTGTCATTTTCATCTTCTTATAAATAACGATGCAATACATATCCTTGTCCACACAAATTTGAGCCTAGAAAGTTCTTTCTCATCCTAAGCTTATATAACTATTCATGGAGTTTGTTTTTGCACGCTTACAGCTTTGTGTGTGTATGTGTTTCTAAATCTTTGGTATGTCTGAAATTTTCATCCATCTTTGTATCACAGTGCAAAATGCATCTCTCTTTTGCCTTGAGGCAAGTGCCATGTGCCTTGGATCTATGAGTTGTGTGCACTTTCTATTTGGTGAGTACCCACTATGTGTCAGGCCCCATGCTGGGAGCCAGGACCCAGAGGTGAGCAAGACAGACGATCTTGACCATCAAGAAGCTCCGAGCCTAGCGAAGAACAATAAACACAGAAGCAAAAGCCGTCAAACACATAAGCAGAAACCATTGGCTGGAGGAGCGTGCCATGGACAGAGTGATTCAGGTGCAGGTGAGATTAGAGGAACTCTCTGTGGGGAGGAAGGAGATCTTTGAGCAGAGCTGGAAGGATGAGAAGCAGTCCGTTGTGTGAAGGTCAGGGGAAGAGCATTCCAGGAAGAGGGAAGAGCATGAAAAAGGTACAGAGGCAGGGAAGCAAGACTTTTTCCTTTCTGGAGCCTTTTGTAATCCCCCTTCCAGCCCCTCCCTCCTCCTGCAGACACGCTGGGCACCAGCCCCTTTTGTCACATGAAATTTGCTGTTCCTAGGCCGTTCTCTCTGTCACTGACTTTAGTATTGTTACAAGTGTTCAGGAATAGGATGATTCCCCAGAGCTCTTCCTGCTTAGTCTGGATCCTCTCAGCTCTGTGATGCCTCCTCAGCAGCCTTTGCTGCTTCTGAAATGTCCAAAAAATTAAAATTAGTTTAATATCACTCGGCACAGTACATGACACTTAATAGGTACTATTATCCCCATTTTACAGGTGAAGAAACTGAGGCTCAGGGAAGTTAGCCATTCCAGCAGGCAGAGCTAGGATTCGAACCCAGCTCTGTCTTATTTCAAAGTCTGCCGTCTTCATGGAGCCCTAGTGTAACAGCATTTGTGTGAAAGCTGATGAGAGACTGCTGGTTAATCCTTAGTGCCTTGGGCCAGCTTTATTCCAAGCCTGATCAAGGCTTGTGGTGGGTGACCTTGGCCTTTGGCCTGATGGCTTCAGAAGAGTGGAAGGGAAGGGGGGGGCGGTTCTTCTTTTTTTGTTTTAAATTACAAATGTAATACATGCTTGTGGTAAAGAAAAAAAAATGAAGCAAGCAAGAAAAAGCAGCAACTGAAAATATCTCCTCCTCCCTAGTGTAACCGCTATTAACAGCCTGGTATCTTTTATAGTCCATGTTCAAACACATACATATACACCATTATTGTTTTTATAAAAATGGAACCATGTCCTTGACTTTTTCTCTCAGCCAGTTCCAAGTCAGTACCTACACGCCTTCCTTGTTCCATCGGATGTATTTCAATTTATTCAACCAGACCCTGGCTTTCAACATTTAGCTGTCTCTAATTCTCTCTGTAACAAGCAACATCCTTGGGCATGCATCCATGCACTGACTACAGGTATTTCTGCAGGATGGATGCTCAGAAGTCTAATTGCTGAATGAAAGGGCATGCAAGTTTCACACGTTGACAGGTGCTGCCAGTTTGCCTTCCGAAGGCTCTTCCAGTGCAACACCCCTCCCAAGGCAGTGTGTGTGAGTGGGGAAGGCTCTTAAGCCACAAGTGACGTGGAGCTGCGCTGTATTTAGGGGCTGCCTCCCCTTCTGCTCCCCGAGACCTGGCGTGGAGACCGCCACCAGGAGCTCCGAACACACAGGCCCAAATTGGAATAGGAGATGGATTTTGATAAAAGAGGTTAAATAACAGGTTTTTCCATTTCACCTTATACGAACGGGATGGGGGGGGTGGGGGTGCTGGGCCTCCAGCCAATAGAGGACCAAGAGTTGTCAGGAGGGCTTATAAAGCTTGCTATTTCTGGCATTTTTTCCTCTTTCTCTGCTGATTATGCAGCAGACTCGCACAGAGGCTGTCGCGGGCGCGTTCTCTCGCTGCCTGGGCTTCTGTGGAATGAGACTCGGGCTCCTTCTACTTGCAAGACGCTGGTGCATTGCAGGTGTGTTCCGCAGAAGGTAAGCAGCGGGTGCCCGCCGCCCCGTGAAGTGGAGGTGGTCAGGCCGTCCCTCTGGGCTGAAGACAGGTGATGTCTGGATGGGGGCAGGCAGGGACCTGGACTGGTGCTTGTCACATTTTGGAATGAAGATGCTTTAGAGGGGCCAGGAGGCCTGCAGTTGGCAGCTCCTCCTTGGAGAGGAATTTTGGAGGCGGTTGGGGCTGGCCTCTGGAGAGCAGGGGCAGGTTGTGGCCTTGGTGCCCAGGCTGCTCGGGAGCATTCATTCATTCATTCAGCACACCCTACAGTAGGCCTGGCCAGGTGTGGGTTGGGGGTCTGGCTGGGGTCTGGCTGATTCAGACTGGAAACAATGGGAGCAGTGATGGGGATGGCCCATGGCTTGGGAGGAGCCCAGAAAACACCTGGGCTAAAGAGTGACAGGGGCCTTCCAAGAAGGCAAGAGGGGTGAGAAGCAGCTGAGGACGTCACCAGGAATGCCCGAGCTGCCTCTTCCACTGGATTTTGGAGTTTGAGGAATCAATAAAAATTCCTCCCCAAATTTGGTGAATGCCACCTTTTCCTTTTGTTAAGGAAGGACATTGAAAAATAACCAGTTGGGATCTCCACGCACCATACTTTTGTAGAAGAAAGGACAGCAACAAATGAAAAAGGACCTAGTCAGACTTAAGGGGACACACATGCCCTTAATAGGTGGCAGAGATTTCAAATGCAGAAACCTAACTTGAATGGCCATCCCAGCTGTGCCTGGGAGGCTATCTTGGTGATAGGAGTTGGCTGGGTTGGGGGCGGGGCTTGTTGCTGTTGATGGCGCTGTACCCAGCAGACCAGGAGGCCCGACCTCTTCTGGAGCTCTCATTTATCACAGCCATTGGTGAAATCTGGCTTCAAGCATGTGCATCCCAGCAACAGAAGCCTCCCGCTCAGGTCCGCTTTCCGTCATTTGGAACATCCTGGGTGAACCGGGAGAGACCAGGAAACACCAGCTTCTGTGCCTCCTGGGTTGGTTTCCACCTTCTCCACTGTGGGTTTGAAAGCCTGCAGGAGGCAGCGGGCCCAGGTCTGCAAGGGAAGGCTGAGGAGCCAGCTGGCCCCAGAACGTAGCTAACTGGGGTCTGGGTTAGGCACTGCTTACAAATCTCAGCTCGGCCACGAATACAATCTGTGACATAGGGCAAGTTCCTTGAGCTTTCCAAGTCTCAGTCTCTTCATCCATAAAATGGGGACACTGATGCCTACTTGTGTTGTCATGATGGTGTGTATGTATAAGCATTTACGTGTGTTCATGTGTATATGTATGCACACATGCAAGTGTTCACACACTGCATAACACTGCCTGGTAGGTGGAAGGACCTCATTAATGAGGCATGAATGAATGAGCTAATAACCTAGGATGTCGGCTCAGCTCAGGAGGAGGGCGTGACTCACAGGGGCATGTGTTTGTGTGCATCTGTGTGTATGATCCAGGGAAATCGCTTCTTGTGCTTAGAGTCAGAGGCTCTGGAATCTGGGGAGCTTGAAGGGAGGGCCACGTCTGTTTCACAGCCCTGGCTGATAGGAATTCTTTGTGTTTCTGGTCACTTCCGTGGGTTCTTGACTGGGAGAGGAGTTTATGGCAGAGACTGGCCATTTTGAAACAGAACCAACCGATCCTTTTAGTGTTAACAATTCCTGAACAACTTACTGAATACCACTCATCAGCACTGTGTTGGCGGCGCCCTGGGAAAACAGCCAGCCAGTAAGCCAGCGTTCAGATTGCTACCTGACGACCTGTTTGCTGAGAGCCCCTGGCTGGGAAGGAAGGTACTGGAAGGAAGGGAGTCTTGGAAGGGAGAGAGTGGCTGAGAATTGCACCCCTACACATGCTCCCTGCCTGGAGAACAGAAGCTGACCCAGGTTTAAGACCTTGTTTGAAGTCATGGCTCTGTTCCTTGCTTGCTGTGTGACCTCAGCACAGCAACCTCTCTGAGTCAGTTTCCTTGCCTATAAAATGACAGATTGTTAGGAGGACTAAGTGGGATAAAATATATAAAGCACATTGTTGGTGCTCAGTAAATAACGTGTTCTCCTGGGGAGGGAAGAGGCCCTAGAGAGCCTTTGCCTGAAACCAGGGTGTCTGCTGGCACGCAGGGGCCCAAACACAGCGGGCACCTGCTGAATATTTATGGGAAGAATGAAGGTGTGCAGAAGTGGGAGGCCTGAGTTGCAGGGCTTTTCCTGCCATTAGTAATTGCCGTGTGATCTTGGGCCAGTTCTTCATCCCCTTTGGACCTCTGATTCCCTCAGAAGAAGAATCCAGGCTGATGGCCTCAACCCCTGGTCTTCCACTGTATTGGAAATCGGGTGTGTGGGAGCCTCCAGAGCAGGATGAGCTTCATGTTTGAAATTAATTTCCTTTCCTCAGCCGGCGGCATCCCTGATGACTCTCCCCTGCTGCATTGTGCATGAACAAACCGGTAATTAATGAAATTGGGAGCAGGGGCATGGAGGCGAGGTTTCCCGTGGAGGCAGCTGGGGGCCTACTGGGGCAGCCTCTGTGCCACCCACTGGGAGGCCCAGGGCTGCCCAGAAGCTGCCATCTCTGTCTAGCCAGGGGGCCTGGCAGATGTTCACACATCTGGACAGTTGCAAAGTGAGGCCTGAAATATCATAGACGGGGAGATGGGGAGTGAATTCTCCAGCTTCTCCTGGGCCTGGGGAGCCATTTTCCAGGGAGGGCCTTGGGAACCTCCTGCTGTTGGGTGTTGAGCTGAGCCTGGAGTAGGAATTGGGTGGACCTGGATTTTCAGCCTTTGCTCTCTTGACTTCTAGTTGTGAGGCTCGAGGCAGCTCACTTAACCTCCCTGGGTCTTCTTTGCTGTGAAGAGAATGGAGGCCATGGGAGCAGCTGCCCCCTAGTCATTGGGGGATTGGCGTAGAAAGGCAGCTTTGATTTGCATGTCCTCACCCCAGGGGGCTCATCTGGAAGGAGACAGTTACTCTCAATGGCCCTTTTCCTGATTCACACCCCCCCCCACTTCAAAATTCCCCTTCTACTTTGTGCCCACTTTGTATATATGACTGTCCACTCCTCGGCTTAGGCCACAAATGTGGGATCATCTTTGACCCCTCTGTCTGCCTTACGCCCTGCATCTAATCCGCCTGCACGTGCTGCTGGCTATCCTTCAGGGTGCAATGTTGTCTCCCTGCTTCGCTATTACCTGTCACTGGGGTGACTGCAGGAGCCTCCTCCCAGGCCTCCCTGCCTCCACCCTTCCCCCTTAGTCTGTTCTGCTCACAGCAGCCAGTGGGATCTCTGAGAACCGCCTGATGCACACATCCCTCCCTGCTTAAAGCCTGTGGTTGGGTGTCTTTTATAATCAGCTGGATCTGTTCTGATATCTTTAATATACCCACCTGGGGGAGCTGGGCACCTGTCTGACCTCACTTTTTGCAGTCCACAAGCTAGCTTCTGCCTCCTGCAGAATCACTGTCCTGCTCCCTCCTAAATCCCCTTCCTCACTGACCAAGCTATTGTGCCTCTTAATTTTGCTTTCAGACCCCTTTGTCCAGAATGTGTCTCTTACCCCTCAGACTCCTGTTGATTCTTGCAGGTGTGGTCACGACGTCCATGGCTTTCCAGAAGCCTTCTCTGATTTCCCCTGCTGTCCACCCGCAACTATCTGAGCCAGGGTCCCCTTCCCTGTGCCCACTTCAGTCATTGTCCACCCCATCAGTGCTGTGATGCTCTGGGAGGACATCACCCACGACGATGTACCTTTATTCTCACACATGCTGCAAAGCCAGACAGCACAGGAGTATTAATTTAGGCAGTAAATGCAAAGACCTCCCTGCAAATTAAGGGCCTTCAGACCCAGACGGACTGGCATAGGATCCTCAAACTGTGGTTTGATTTGGCTGTGTGACCTTGGACAAGTCACCTAGCCTCTCTGAGCTTGGAGGGTCACGAGGATTGACAAGATGACATGTATAACAAACATCCTCCTCTTTCCCACTTGCTGGATAGTAATGTTTCCAAAGACACTTGGAATGTTTAACCCCTCACATTTGCTCTGAGCAGAGCAGACTCAACAATGCGCACAAGGAGCCCACCACAGAACCCCAAACAGGAGCAAAAATAGCAGCCATCAGGGCAACCTGAGTTGCAGAAGCCACAGGAAGAAGCCGCAGGCCAGGCGGATGTCAGCTGCTCTGAGGCCCCGCTGAGGTTCCTCGGATGTGCCGAGCTATGCAGCCCTCACGCCTGCCCTCGCTGGCTCCCCAACCACAGCATCAGATAAGGCCGGTGGAAAAAGTGCTGGCTTCCTCTCTCTGGGGAGGGGTAATCTCAGTGCCATCTGTAGGGCACACTCCATCCCCAGTTGCCTCTCTGGCCTCCCCTCCCCCTGCTTGCCCTGCCTGTCTTTGCTGGTCTCTTTGCTGACCAAGATTACACCTGCCAGTGGCTCCCATCTTAGGGCTTGTACACAGGTTGCTGGGCCCTGGAATGCTGTCCCCAACACATCTGCTAGGCTCACTCCCTCACCTCCTTCCAGTCATGGCTCCACTATCACTTCCTCAGTAAGGCCCACCTTGACTGCTCTGTTTAAACTTGCATACCCTCCATCTCGACGTTCCCAATACCCCTGACCTGCTCAACTCTTTCTTTCTGTAGACCATGAAAATCACTTATTGACTCTGTATTGTTTTCTGTCTCCAGTGCAAGAGCATAAACTCCAGGGGTCTTTGTTCATTGCTGTCTCCCAGGAGCCCAGAATAGTGCCTGGCACCATTAGATGCACAGCAAATATTCTTTCAGTGCATGGATGCATGAGTGCATGAATAAGAACCAGCCCAGCAATCAGAAGAGGTTCAGGCCAGATTTTGGGGTGAGGGGGGTTTGTTTCTGGGCTCCAGGCCCCAGGGATGGGTTCACATAGTCATTGAGGATTCTGGCCCCAGGATTCACCTGCACTGGCCAGAAGCCCCTGCTGACCTTCAGGGCGATAGCTGTCTGGGGCCAGAGAAGCGTCCGGAAGCCTATGGTCCCCTTCGGGAGCGACCCTTGTGGTAGTTAAGAGTTTGCTTTGGAGCCACATTGTTGTGGGTTTGAATCCCAACTCCACCACTTCCTAGGTAGAGAGCCTTCACCTCCACCTCTCTGTATTTGAGTTTTCTACCTTTAAAACAGAGTAGATAGGCCGGGCGCAGTGGCTCATGCTTGTAATCCCAGTACTTTGGGAGGCCAAGGTGGGCAGATCACTTGAGGATGGGAGTTCAAGACCAGCCTGGCCAATATGGTGAAACCCCGAATCTACTAAAAATACAAAAACAAAAAACCAAAAAAAAAAAAACCCGGGTGTGCTAGCGCACACCTGTAATCCCAGCTACTCGGGAGGCTGAGGCAGGAGAATTGCTCGAACCCAGGAGGCGGAGGTTGCAGTGAGTTGAGATCATGCCATTGCAATCCAGCCTGGGCAACAAGAGCAAAACTCTGTCTCAGAACAAAACAAAAGTAGCGAATTTCAACCTTGCTTGGGTGGTGATTATGAGGGTTACATGCAATGTAGGTAAAGTGCCTGACTCATGGTAGATGATCAGCACATGATAATTGCTGTTCAACTTATATGTTTTTTAGAGAAAGGGTCTTGCTCTGTCACCCAGGCTCTAGTGCAGTGACATAATAGCTCACTGTAGCATCAAACTCCTGGGCTCAAGCAATCCTCCCATCTTAGCCTCCTGATGAGGACTACAGGTGCATACCACCATGCCTGGCTAATTAAAAAAAATATATACATATATATATATATTTTTTAAGAGATGGGGCCTTGCTATGTTGCCCAGGCTGGTGTCAAACTCCTAATCTCAGCTATCTTCTCACCCTGGCCCCCCAAACCTCTGGTATTACAGGTGTGAGCCACTGCACCTGGCCTAAACTTAACTGAGCATGTTAGGGTTTTGATGCTGTAACAACCCCCTGAATCTCAGTTGCTTATAAGGAAGGCTTATTTTTGCTCTTACTATATGTTCCATGACAGTCAGCAGAGAAGGAAGGGTTGGGCTCTGCTCCACAGATCACTCAGGGCTGTAGGTTGGCCAAGTCTTGACCATCTGGAACCTTGCTGGTCCTCTAGAGAGAGCCTGCAGATCTCAAGTTTGCTTTTCTATACTTCCACCCAGAAGGAGACCCACGTTGTTTCTGCTCATAACCCATTGGCCTAAACTAGACACATGGTTCCAATAAATGGCAAGGGGAGCCCGAGGTGTAGTGTCCTGTGTGCCAGGAAGGAGAGGAGAGCCAGATATTGGAGAGCAGTAGTCAAGTCTACCACAGCAGGTGCTTCCCACTCTGCCTTCTCCAGACATATAGGCGGATTGAGACACTACTCACAGGACTCACTGTGGGTGTTTGAATAATGACCCTTAAGTATAGCCAGGTCCTAATCTTTGAAACCTGTGTATGTTGCTTTAAATGGCAAAAGGGGCTCTGCAGATGTGATTAAGGATCTTGGGATGGGGAGAGTATCTTGGGTTGTCCGGGTGGGCCCTGTAGAATCACAATGGTCCTTGTAAGTGAGGAGGGGGTACAGAGTCAGGAGAAGGTAATGTGAGGATGGAAGGAGAGACTGGGGTGATGTGCTATGAAGATGGAGGAAGGGACCACAAGTTAAGGAATACAAGCAGCCACTAGATGCAGGAAAAGGCAAGGAAATAGATTTTCTCCTAGAACCTCCAGAGCAACCAGCCCTGATGACACCTTGGTTTTAGCCCAGTGAGGTTGATTTTAGACTTCTGACTTTCCAGAACTGTAAGAGAATAATTTTTGTGTTTTAAGCCACCCGTTTATGGTGATGTGTGACAGCAGCCCTAGGAAACTAATATATCACCTTCAGTCAGAAAATCATTTGAAACCCACTGCATAAAAGCCTCCTCTGTCTGCTCAGACAGGACCGACCCTTTCCTCCTGTCTCTTGTGGCGCCCATTGCACCCATCTGTCATCACGTTCATGCACAGGCAGAGGTGTCTCTTAACATAGTCCTTCCACTCCCAACCCCCATGCTCCAACATGCACACGCACACCCTCAGCCACTCTTTGAGTCTCTCATTGCTCGAGCTGATCCGGGTTGGTGTTCGTCCACGTCTGTAGGAACGCAGGGCAGGCTGGTGGCAAGGTCAATATAAAGAACTTGTCTCTAGGCAAAGGGCCCTGGCATGCCCCAGAAGTGGCTCAGTTGGCGGAAGAGTAGAGGCCCCATGGGAGATGGTGGGAGGGTGAAGGATGGTGAAATCAGCAGGGACCAGGTCGAGCAGGACCTTGGAACCAAAAGATAGAGGTGAATCTTTGTTTTGAAGACAGAGGGGAGCCCTAGAAGGGTTTCGGGCAGGGGAGCGACTATGGATGACTGATGACTGAGATCTCCTGGGTTGTGACTAGGTTAGAAGACTGTCTTTGTCCTCCCATCTTCTGGAAGTCAACTCTATGCCAGACACTCCTGAGCTATGCTTTTCATAGGATTTCTCATGCATTCATTTTATAGAGGAGAAAGCTGAGACTCAAGGAATGGAACCTCATGGAATCCATCCTCCATGTGGCTAGCTGAGTCATCTTTTAAACTATAAATTAATGCATGTTACTCCCCTGCAAGAACTCTCCAAGGGCTTCCCATTTAGGATGAAATCTGAGTGCCTTATGGTGGCCCTAGGACCCCATGTCACGTCCTTGCCCCGCACCTCTGCCTACTGTGTCCTGCGCATTATTCCCCCTGCATGTGAGAGCTTCTACTTGTGGACCTCAGGGACTTTGCGTTGCTGCTCCCTCTGCCTTACGTGCTCCCACCCACGACTTGTTGCCTGACAGCCTCCTCCTCTCCCTTCCGGGCTCCCTCAGTTTAATTGCGGCCTCTACAGAGAGACCCTCTGTCTCTGCACTTCCTGTGTTTGCTGCACAGCACTTAGCACAATGCAATGTGTGACCACCTTTGTGTGTTTGCTTGCTTGTTGCCTGCCTCCTGCGGTGGACTCTGAGGCCTGCAGGGGCTGGGACTGTGTCTACCTTGCTTCTCGTTGTGTCCCAGCCCCCAGGACAGGACCTGGCTTGAAGTGGGGCACTCAGCAAACCTCTGCAGAAGGATGAAGGATGCGTCCTGGGTGCAGAGGATGCGGGGAGCTCTGGACCTTTGAGGGTGGCTGAAGGATCCTGGACCTGCCTCAGAGGACAGACACCATGCAGGGGCCAGCTGAGGAGGAGTACCAGTGGTTTCTCTGGGCACCTGGGCAGCCCCATTCCTGTTGCACCTGGCCTTGACCCACTCCCTGTGCTGTCCACATTCCCTGTCACGTTAAACGCTCTGCCTGCCATTTCAGCCTCTGGGAGGATCCATGAGGGTGTAGGGAAAGACATCAGACTTGGGTTTAGATCCCAGTTCAGCCACTTAATAGCTATGAGACCTTGCACAGTTTCCTTTAACTTTCTGAGCCTTAGTTTCCTCCTGTGTAAAATGGGCATACAGAGGGACAGTCTCCTAGCACATGAGTCCTGGTGCTTGATTCAGCTTGAAACTGCCTTATCTGCAATCCAAAAAGCCCTGCAACCAGAAGTTGTTTTATATGCTGCAAACTCATTTGGCCCCCAAAATCTGACCTGAGCTGACGCGAGGCTCTTTGTCATCTTTACTTACCCCACTTGTGTGAATATTCATATGTTCCACTGCAGAAATATGAATGTGTTCCATTGCAGGTGTTGCCTGAGGCTCCACTGAAGCTATGGCATAATTTGCAGAATTTGCACTTCATTACTTTTCTGAAATTCAAACAAATTCTGAAACTGCACGAGTTCTGGCTGAGAGCTGTGGATCTGTGTATGTGAGTCGCTGCTGAAAACCCTCCCGGGGCACAGGAGGGCCCATGGAGGCCTCTGGAAGCTATTGCAGAGCCTGAAACCCCGCGTTTCCCCTTGGCTGGCTTCTGGTTTCTCGGCAGCCAGTGTCTTCTTAGCCACCTGGGGTTATGCTGGTTTTGCTGGTTCAGGGGCAGGGGTTAAAGCTTAGGGCAGGGTGAGCCCAGGTACTCAAACATTTCTGATGTGAATTTAAAAGGAGATTTTTTTTTTTAAATGAATCATCAGAAGAAAGAAATCAGAAGGAAGTGTGTGACCAAGGAGAGGAAATTAGGGTTTGCAAATTGCATGAGTCACCCCCTTTCTGACTCCTGGGTGATCCCTTGCCCTTGGCAATTTTCACTCATCTCTGAGACTCTCAAGGCCGTATTCTACACAACATACTGGGGCTGTCGTGGTTTTATTCTGGCTCCAAACCTGCTTCTCATTCTAACCATCAGTATAAATTTCTATTTTTGAATGACTGCCACGCTATTTTACTTATTGCGTTAGCCAGTGTTTCTTCCCTGCCCAAGCCCTGCTCAGACTCCTGTTTCCCTATCTTAGCATCTGCAACCCATTCTCCACCCAGAAGCCAGAGGCCAGTTTCTGAAGTGCAGCTCACGTTCTGGGCTTTAGTCTCACCTCCCCAGTCTGGCCCTTGAAGCTCCCTTGTGATAAGGCCCTGCTTGCCTTTCTGTCTTATCTTGCACCACCTTTCTACTCCATGAATAGGCCCTTCCCTGCAGCTGCCAGGCTTTGGTGAATGCTGTTCCCACTGGCCTCTGCCCTCGCCTGGCTAGTTCTGTGCATGTCGTGGGTAGATCTGCTTTAGAAACCACCTCTTCCATGAAGTCCTTTTACAAGGCCCTTGTCTAGGCCCCACGAACCTGGCTTCCCATCGACTTATCACCCACCCATATTCTGATTGCTGGTCCTGTCCTCTTCCCTAGACCATGAGTTCCAGGACAAAGACTCTGTCCACCAGTTGCAGTGGCTCACGCCTGTAATCAATCCCAGCACTTTAGGAGGCTGAGGTGGGCGGATCACCTGAGGTGAGGAGTTCGAGACCAGCCTGGCCAACATGATGAAACCCCATCTCTACTAAAGATACAAAAATTAGCCGGGCATGGTGGCGCACGCCTGTAATCCCAGCTACTTGGGAGGCTGAGGCAGGAGAATCGCTTGAACCCGGGAGGCCGAGGTTGCAGTGAGCTGAGACCATGCCACTCCACTCCAGCCTGGGTGAGAGTAAGGATCTGTCTCAAAAAGAACAACAAAAACCAAAAAACTGTGTTTTCTGTATATCACTTTACCATCCCCAGCACTCAGAGTAAAAGACTGTTTTAAGCAAGACTGGTTTAAGCCCTCGAGTCCTCGTCCCCTGCCTCTGGCTGGCTGTGTCTGCCTAAGAGTGGCCGCCATATTGTCTTCCGTTAAGCTGGAACCTGTTTCCCGTGTCAGCAGTGGTATGAAATATCCCAGTTGCATTGCAGTAAGTTTGTTGTGTGTGCATTTCCCCACTTGCCATTGAATCAGGTGTCCCTTTTTCCCTTCCATATTTGTTTCTTAAGATAACACCTCTTGCGTGACTTTTGTTTGAATCCCATGTCTTTCTATTGGCATCTTGTTTTCTGTTTAATTTGACTGAGCTATTTCCACCTTGTATATATTAACTGTCTTAGAGTTGGCGCTGATATTTTCTTAGTCTGATGTCCTTTTCATTTTGGTTTTATTATGTTTTCTTCCACAGAAGATATTAATGCATATATATTTGAATCTGTCAATCTCTCTTCCTCTGTGATTGCTTTGAGGACTGAAGAAGTTATCCTGCCTCCACAGATCTGATAAACATTCTGTTCTGTTTTCTGATTGTTTCCCTGTAGCATGACTTTTTATGCTTAACTCTTTCATCTATGTGGAGTGCATTTTGGTGGGTGTCTCTCTGTGGATATCCAGTTCAGTGTTCCTAAATAGGAACAGGATAACCCTCTTGTCCCCATTAGGTTTATTAAATAATTAGTCCTTGTCTCTGTTTGCAAAAGGCCAGACAAAATAGAGTAGCTCTTATAAGCATGAGCTTTAGCAGAATTAAGATTTTGGCCTTGCCACTTTGTGTGAGCTATGAGCACATTGCTTAGATTGAGCTTGTTTTTTCCTCTATAAAACAGGATGATGATATCTGCCTCCTAGGATCGTTGTAAAGATTGAGCAGAAGATCTTGTGTAAAGCACATCACATGTTACCTGGCATAAAGTAAATGTCCTCCTTAATCTTGATACGTTTCTGTACCTGACTGGGTCCAACATTGTACTTTTCCTTCTGTTTCATTGATTTAAAATTCTTGTTTTCTGTTACTGCCACACTGCTTTAATTGTGGCTTCATGGAATGTTTCACTGTCTGGCCAGATTGGGCATCCTTCCACTGCTCTTTAAGAATATTGCTTTAAACACGCACCTGTTTTCTTTAGTGGATGTTGATTTTCTCTCTCCCATTCTGTACTGTAGCCCACCTCAGTGACTTCTAGACACCCCTTCTCCCCCCTCCCCAGCACACACACTGGTTTTCTCCACACCTGGCTGCCTAGCCTTTGCTCACTCTGGACTCACTGCCTCACAGGTACGTACCGACTGCTCTCATCTGGCGTATCTCCACCTTAGTGCTTTATCACCCCTCCGGGTGTCATCGTGCAGATACCCATTTTCCCTATGGATCTGAGCTTCCCTGGGAATTGGTTCTAGGTCCCTAGTGCCCCTCTGCACCTGGCATGTGGCCACGTACATTGTAGGTGCTGAGGTCAGGGCTTGGGGAAGACAGGAATGTTCACTGTGCCGTTGGACTTTTGACAGTAACTGGGCTAAATCTGGCTGCTTCTGGAGGTGCAGGCTTGGAGGACCCAACAATTTGGCGGTTGTAACTCTGGACATGCTGTTGCCAATAACGGTGGGCCATCTATCAGCTCTGGCCTTGGTTTCCCCAGTGGGATTTGCAGAAGCCAGAGGGTTAAAACCCTCCCAGCCCTGAGGCCTCATTATTTATCTTAGAGGGTCCATAGTAAAGATGAATTAGAATAACTCATTGGCACATGCTATGCCTTCGAGTGCAGTTTTCTGATTTCTGGGAGAGAAAAGGCCTCTTAGGACAGAGCCCCCCACTGCCCTCCTGGGTCTCCAGGAGACAGCCCAGATCTGGATCAGAGGGGTTCAGTAGTCAAGAACAGAGGGGTGGCTCTCTGCCTGGGAAGGCAACTGGGGTGAAAGCAGGGAGCTAGCCTTTCTCTGCACACTGCTAGGTAGCTTGCAAAACCCTGCCCGTTCCATTCCTGTTCTCTAGAGGAGGAATCTGTGGATGAGAGAGGTAAGATCCCTGCCCACTGCCACGCAGCAGCTAAGTGCAGAGCCTGGACTTGAACCTAGATCTGCCCGCTTCCAGAGCTGTGCTTCACCAGTGTTCTCACAGCTCCCAGTCCAGAGGCCGATGTTGAGACGGCACTTAAAAATACACCAGCAGTGTTTACAAATACCGTTTCCTGTGTTATCTGGTACTGATAGAAGGAAGTGAACCTGGCACTTTGTCTGTGTTAGGTTTGGGGTTAGAGGCGTAAGTGCCAAGTTCAGATGACCTAGAAAAACATTTCTAGGTCAAATTACAATTTCAAAGATTTCTTTTCTTCTTCTTTTTGAACCGCTTTAAGAGCGAACGCTGTCGTTGACATATTTCCCTTCCGACAACACGAGCCCTTTGTGGCGTGATTGAGGGCTTGTTTTGTAGTGCTGGGGAGAAAAATATCTTCCACATCATCTGCTGCTCAGTGTCTCAGGCACACTCGCTCCCCCCACACCACAGTGCCACCGACGTATGCTCACGTGGCTTTTAGTTAATGGTCTTTGGCAAGAATCAGTTTTGGGACTTGTTCCCAACCGCTTGGATGATAGATAATTGTCAAATACAAATATTGGCAGCACAGGGCAACCTGAGGCTCTAGACTGCTGACCGCAGCCCAGCCTCTGGGGAGAGCTGGGAGCTGGGCAGCTGCATGTTTTGGGAGGTAACGGGGCAAGACCTGGCAGCAGCACAGCCTTCTCATTACAGTGTAGGCTCTGGAGTTGAACTTCCTGGATTTGAATCCTCACTCCACCCCTTCCTAGCTGTGTGGCCTTGGGCAAGCTACATAACCTCCCTCACCTCATCTGTACAATGGGAGCCTCAGTAACTTACCTCGCGAGGTGGTTGTGAGGATTACAGGAATGGATATTTGTCATTCAATTAAGAGTGCCTGGCTTGTCATCAGTGTGATGTAAACACTGCACACATTCGTTCTAAGGAATAAACGATCGTAGCCATAGTGGATGCTGTCGTGTGTCACCCTAGTCCCTCCTTAGATCCAGGCACACATTCTATCTGCTGCTTAGAGTGCTGGCTGCCGCCCCTATCAGCTGAGCCTCTCTCTGGGCAGCTCCATGGTGCCTTTGGTGGAAAGAGGAAGCTTTGGCCAAGGTCATCAACACTTGCCCCCTGGGCATCCTGGATCCAATGGCCATCCCATGTGGGGATACACAGTGCTTAGCTCCCTGCCTCAAACTGGGACACCTCTGCTGGGCCATCCCAGTTCCAGAGCTCCCCTTGGGACAGGTGGAGGCCTCTGTTGTGACTGCATCACAGTTTGGCTTGTCCCTCTGGCCTGGCCTGCTCCCCCACTCTCTTATAGCACTTCCCAGTACATTTCTTGTCTGTAGATTTCACCCTCAGAGTCTGTTCGGTACCTGAAACAACAGGTAGCCATCCAGACACTGAATGGAATCTGATTTCCATTTTAAAGCACATGCTGATTTCACTTGCTTGTATTTTTGGGAGCTTTATGAGGAGTGGACTTGGGTTCTCCACCACCCCTGTCTCCGCCCTCTGTGTGGCACTGTCAGCATGCCTTGGTCACCTCCATGGCTCCTGGTGGGAAGAATGTGGCCTAGCTCCTGGGCAGATCATAACACTTAAAACCGATGGAACGGCCCAGGGGCCCAGAGGGCATCACCCGTTCAACCCTTCCAGGTACACGTGAGGAAACTGAGGCCTAGAAAGGGGGAGGCCTTTTTCAAGGACACACAGTGAGTGGTGCCTTTCCTTTCCATCTCTGAAGGTGATGGTGTCTCGGGATGTAGTGAGCAGGCTGGTCTTAAGAGTCAGACGTGCGGCTGTTGTGATATTGTGGTGCTAGGGTCCAACACATGTTTTACGGGGTGCCCCCATGGCAGAGGGGTGGCCAGGCCAGCCCGGGAGTGGGAATCAGCAGTGGCTTCTGGAAGGGGGACAGCATGGGAGTTGAATGGGCATGAACAGTGTGGAAGAGAGAAAGCAGGGAGTTTCAGGGGGAGACACAGCTGCCGCAGAGGCCTGGACGAGGCGTGCGGGAGAGTGTGGTCTGGGCAGGGAGCTAGGAAAGGTAGAAGAGGGGACGGCGCATGACGGGTGGGAGGGAGCCTGGACCATCGGGCTGGCAGGTGGCAGAGGCTCAAGTGAATGCTGTGGCCAAGAATTAAAACTTTTCCCCAGTGGAGGGAATGGGACTCGATGGAGAGTGACTTGGGGAGAGCCACGCAGAGGCCTTACCCATCACGGTCCCCACTGACCCTGCACTGCCTGAGCCAGTTGGTGCTCAGTCAATGGTTGTGGAATAAATGAGTGAATGAATGAGGGAAGGGAAGATGGTGCTGAAGAAGGGGCCTCCAGCTGCACTGGGGCGGGCGACTGGGAGCAGGGACAAGCCCACAGGCTCTGATGAAACTGGCTCTTGGTTGGGGATTTTGTCCTTCTGAGCCAGACCGTGGGTCCCTGTCTTCCCTCTTATCACTGGAGAGGTCCATGGGCCTGGCTTCAGTGAGACTCCAGGGACTTAGGGAGTGCTGGTGAGACCAGCTGAGAGCGTGTACGTTGGCATCCCCCACAGCAGAAGCCCAGGGAAAGGCCTCACAGTCGTGAGCCCAATCAGATGAGGTCCTGGCCCTGCCCCTTGGATGGCCTCATCTCATTACACCTTGACCCACTTCCCAGTCCAGCTCCCGCCAGCCCCAGGCAGTGTCTGCAGCCCTCTTTGAACCATTCCCCCTCATAGCGCCAAATGAAAATGTTTGTTGAAAACAACATGTGCATAATTAAAGCTTAATGAGCGCTTGTCTGTTTGGAATGTGCAATTAGATTTACAATCGGGGATGGGAGAGAGCTCCAAATGGCTTTAAATGGAGCTGAGAGAGAGGATAATTTTTGCCATAAATCTGCAGTAATGCAGACGGTGTGTGAGCTACCAGTGGCAGTACCAGGGAAGGAAGAAATACAGGCCTGCCAGGCCTCCATGCTATCTATGCTAGGGGGCTGCCCTGCCCATCAGGCCAGGCCCTCTGGGCAGCTGCAGCTGGTGAGTGTACTGGGATGGGGCTCACTGGTGGTCCTGGGGACAGATCTGCCCTAGGTTGGAGCTGGAGTTCCTGCCTGCAGCTTGTGAGATCTGTGATCCAGCCGACTGTGAGGGGCTGAGGGACTGGTGCGGAGTCCAGCTGCCCAGGTCCCCAGGATCCCATGGCTGGGGAGAGATTCCTGTGTCATCACCATGTTCACCCCCGGCCTGCAAATTGGCTTCAGGGCAGAGCCCTAGACTGGGATGTGGCCCTCTACTTTGTTCTCTGCTGTTTCCCAGTACCCAGAGCATACACAGTAAGGCATGAGTTAGCATTTGTTGGATGAATGAATGCCTCGTTACCAGACTCTTGCCTTCAGCACGTCACTCTCCCTCTGCAAACCCCATTTCTCCCATATCTATCACAGAGAAATGGATTTGGCTACTGCTGATGTCAACTCTTCCGTCTCTGGGGTTCTGGGTCAGGAGCAGACAATGACTAGGGCAGCGTCTAGACCAGCACCATCCAGTAGAAATACAATGCAGGCCATATACATGATTTTAAATTTTCTAATAGCCATGTTCAGAAAAAGTGAAAAGAAACAGGTGACATTAATTTTAATATTTTAGTGAACCCAGTATCTCCCAAATATTAATATTATTCCAATACATCATCAATATACAAATATTGACAAGGTAGTTTACATTCCTTTTTGTTGTCATCATCGTCATCCTTGCTCTGAAGTCTTTGAGATTCAGTGTGGACTTTACACTTACCCACATCTCAGTTTGGACTAGCCACGATTCAAGTGCTCAGAAGCCACATGTGGTAAGTGGCCAGCGTTCTAGATGGTGGAGGTCTAGAAAGAGCACAGCTAGAGCCAGGTGGGAGGGGGCAATGATGCCCACCTCCCAGAGGAGCCCAGGCGCCTGGCAGGCCTTACCTGTGGTGCTATAGTGATCACTGCCATTTTTACACTACCCCTCCATGTCTTTTATTGACTGAAATAGGTGGCGCTGTCCAGGCCAACTCTCGTTGGTGGTGGAGACAAGGGTTCTGCAGGGGCTCAAAGCTCTGAGCTTGCTTACAAGGGACATTCCCAGCTCCTGTGGCAGGCAGTGCCCAAAGCGTTGTCCCTGCTTCTGATAGTTAAGGTCCCAGGCCCATAGTCATGAGGTCACCTTCTCTGGTTCATGTGGCTTGCACGCAGTAGGGGTGGGAAGCCAGGGTGTACTCTTAGGAGCCAGTAGCCTGGACTTCAGACTCAGCTCCGGCAAGTCTTGGCTGTGTGGTCTTAGGCAGATCCCTTAAACTTTCTGGGCCTCCGTCATAGGGGAGGATTTATCACCAGGCAGAATACAAATGTGCGTCGTACCCAGCAAAGCAGGCGCACCAATCAGGAGAAAAACATGTCTGAAAAAAGATGAATATCTGATATCTTAGGAACAAAGCATGAGAGTCGTCGTTGTTGGGAAAAATCGGCCCTCGCAGTTGGACTTTCTTACAAACACTTTAATTTGCAAATTTTATTTCAAATTACATACAGTGGGCACAGGCATCAAGGGTCTTTTCCATGATTAAGACCTCAGAGATTTGCACAAAGCCCCACTCAGTTTCTTCATCTACAGAAGAGAGGTAGTTATAGCAACTGGCAGCATTCTTACGAGGATTCAATAATACGAAATAGCTAACAATGATTGAGTGCCTTCTCTAGGTAGGCAATGTTCTAAGCACTTTCTGTATAGTTAATTCAAATGACAGTCATACCCATTTTGCAGATGAGAAAACTGAGACACAGTAATGTAGTTAAAAAACCCAACAGCTTGAAAGCAACAAGCCTGGGATTTGAACCCTGGCAGCCAGACCAGGGCCTGTATTTGTATCCACTGTGCCATCATGTTTCTCCATGTGGTGATGGGCCTGGAATTGGTGTACAGGGCCCGGTTCAGAGTGAGACTGAGGCTTCCCACGCCGTGCTCTATTCCTGTTCCTCTTCCATCTGTGCTGGCCTCTTTGCCTGCACCCCTCCCCCAGCATCTTCCTGGCCCCGATGTGTATTTCCCCATGAGACTTCCACATAAAACCGCACTCTCGGCAGGACCTAGGTTGCAGCTGCCTCTCTCTTTAGAGCTGTGTTTTATCTGTGCAGAATGAGCGTTCTCACGGCCCGATGTGGGGCAGGCGGGAGCAGTGTGTGCTGCTTTGATTGTTTCCTCTTTAGATCTCACTGAGGCGCAGCTGTCAGTGCCTGTGACTGGCTAGGCTGATGGCTGTGCATCCCTGGTCTTTGATCTGTGTCTCTGTGCGGAGGGGAGGAGCAACAGCTTCTACAGAACAGCTGCTGCTTTGGTACCTGGGGTCAAGGCCAAGTTCAGACTTCCTGGGTGGCTTTGGACAAGCTCCCAACCACTCTGAGCCTCACTTTGCTCATCTCGATAGTGGGGCTGCTCATGGAAGCCTTGGGATTTCTAGGGGGTTCCAGTGAGATGGCTGGGCACAGCTCTGGGACAAGGGCTGGTATACAGTAGGTGCTTTCTGGCCAGTGCTCACAGCAGCCTTGGATGTCATATTCCCTGCTCCTTGCCTGGTCACCTCCTGTGCTTCCTACATCATGGAGCCTCCAAGTCACTTTTTCAGGATGCTTCTGTGGGAGGACCCTCTGCCTGGCTTCTGCTCCGCTTAGCTAACCTTATCCTGGCCTTTGTCACATGTGCCAAAGAAGAGGGCATCATTCAATATCAAAAGCAAGAAGCTGAATTCATTGGTATACTTTGCAAAGGTAGTCTCCCCAAATCAAGCAAGAGCTGATCTTTTCAGGGTTTGGGGAAGCGTGGAGTCCTGGGATAGGAGGACTTTCAGAGCAGGAGGTTCTGAGACTGGCTGGCTGTCCCCATGGTGGACATGTATCCACTGTGCCATCATGTTTCTCCATGTGGTGATGGGCCTGGAATTGGTGTACAGGGCCCGGTTAGGAGTGAGACTACTATTGATTGTTTGACTTTCAGAGGTGGGACTGTAAAGCTCCCAGTGACCAATGAGGATGAGCTTTAAGCTTTTAAGTTTGGGGTTTCATTGTTTGCAGCTTGGGACTGTGGTCAAAGAACATCTTTTCCTTTGTAGATTCGGAGAATAGGAAGGTTTTATTCTCCCTCCATAGCTGTCATCTTCTCCAAAGGACTGAGGGTTCCTTGAAGGCAGGGGCTGTGTCATCATTCTGGCATGCCTGGCACCTAGCACACTGCCTGGCACACAGTAAGCACTCACAAGAGATCGTTCAATGAACAGTAACTGTTGCCTCCAAGTACCTTTGCTTTTATCTCTTTTCAGAGCCTTTGTGATGATCTATTTGCATAGATTTCCCAAGGGGCAGTGGCAAAATTCACTCGTAGATTCCCCAGTGGCTGGGAGCATATTCCTCAGTACAGGATAGGTGCCCGGTACACAATACAACAAAAGCACTGCCTTGGGCTCGTTTTGCCTTAGCACATTTGAATTGAGATCTTAGACCCAGGACCAAGAGTGGGAGTGAATGGGCGGAAGACGTGGGAGGGACAGGGTCAAGGTGAAGAGGCTGACCTTGAACAGGAGGGAGATACCTTTTCAGACTAACAGAAAGGAAGTCGAGATGAGCATGACGTAAATAACATAGGGAAGGTTGGGAGAATTGAGGGAATATCTGATGGCTTCAATTCCTCAGTGACAGAGGAGACAATGTCGTCTGCTAGACTGAGGGAGATGCGGGCTGATAAAGGGATAGGAGTTGAGTATATCATAACAATGATAATAGGTAACATTTATTAAGCACCTGTCAAAAATAGTTAATATTTGTAACATAATGCTTAATAATGCTAACTCATAGCTGATGTCTGATAACGGATACCAAAAACCTTATGAGGTAGCAATGTAGCTGCCATAATTGTTGTTTTATAGGTGAGGAAAGGAAGGCAAAGTGAAGTTAAAGTCACTGAGCTCGTAAGTAGTGGAACCAGTTGTCAGATCAGTGATGTTACTCACTGTGTTACACTGCACACAGGAGTTGAATTAAGTCCAAAGCTGATTTTAGATGGAAGCTTTTGGTTAGGTCCAAGAATATGGGTTTATAAAAGCAAGCAAGACAGTGTTAAGGTTGGAGTTCGTAGCCAGAAATAAAGAAGGGGCTAGGAAGAGATGGATTTCAGTGGATAGAGAAAGGGAGAGCGCTCCAGGCTGATGGTGGGACGATGTGTAAGAGTGGGGGCACTTGCTGGGTGTGGTGGCTCATGCCTATAATCCCAGCACTTTGGGAGGCTGAGGCAGGCAGGTCACTTGACAGCAGGAGTTTGAGACCAGCCTGGCCAACATGGTGAAACCCCGTCTCTACTAAAAATACAAATTTACCAGGCATGGTGGTGCATGCCTGTAATCCCAGCTACTCAGGAGGCTAAGGCAGGAGAATCATTTGAACTTGGGAGGTGGAGGTTGCAGTGAACTGAGATCACGCCACTGCACTCCAGCCTGGGCAACAGAGCAAAACTCCATCTCAAAAAAAAAAAAAAAAAAGTTGGAGCACTGGAGGCTCCCACTACGCTGAGGACCCCACGGGAACTGAGACTTGGGGCTGTCCTGGAGGGTCCTGGATATAGGCTAAGTGATGTGGAGTCTCTGCAGGGTTTGGATCTGAGGAGTGAAGCGATTGCCCAAAGATCACTAGTGATAGCCAAGGTGTAAGATGGATTGTGTGACATGGACCCACCAAGATGGGTTTGTGGTGCCTGTGTGTGCCCCCACGCTGTGCATACCACATGCATTGTTTACCTTTGTGTTCACACTCAGCATACTCTTAAGGAAGCTGAGTAGAAAGATGTAGCAGGTGATTGGATCAGAGGGATGTAGATGGCAGGGAGACCAGAGTCACCCCAGGGGTACTGACTGTGGGACTGTGGAAGGTGACAGTTTCTAACAGGGGAGTGCTGGAGAAACAGAAAGTTCATGTACATGTTATGAGTTCAGTGCTGGAGGTGTTGAATTTGAGGTGCTCATGGGCAAATAGGGGAGATAGCCAGGGAGAAAACTATATATTGGAAGCTGGAGGTAATTTGGCTAAAGATGAGGATTTGAGAATTGGTGATGTTGCAAGCATGAGTAGCCATGACATTGTCCAGAGGAAGTGTGAATCGAGTGAGAAGGAAATACCAGACCCACAGTCCTATGCACCTATCCATTCTACCCAACCACTCAACCCATTTTATCCATCCAGGAACCCACACATACAGGCATCTATCCATGCATCCCCAACACCCATCTCACCCATCAGTGTTCATCTCATCCACCATCCCAATCTCTTCCCATACATTTGTCTGTTCACACTCACACAGTCATCCCATTTCACCTATCCATTCATCCACTCCTCCCTCTCATCCCAGCCATCCCGTCCATACATCCCAACCACCCATCTATTCATCCATCCATCCATTCCTCCATCTCATTAATAAACCATTCATTAATCATTTTATATTGATTACATGTTGAAATCATGTTATGAATATGTTGAGTTAAATAAAATATAGCATTACAATTTTTGTCTTAATATTTTTAAACTGTAGCTACTACATTTAAAAATAATGAAAAGAGTATAATTGGATTGTCTGTAACACAAGGCATAAATGCTTGAGGGGACAGATACCCCATTCTCCACAATGTGATTATTACATATCACACGCCTGTGTTGAAACATCTCATGTGCCCCATAAAAAACTGTGGCTACTAGAAAAGTAGAATTACATATGTGGATCACATTTGTAACTTTTATTATATTTCTGTTGTACAGTGCTAATGTGTACAATCTCTCACCCATCTGTTCATTCACCCATATATCCATTGCGTCTATTACCCGTCTATCACCCGCTGATCATCCATCACCCATCTATCAATCATCTATCCACCCATCCATTCATCCACCCATCTGCCCATCCATCCAACTCATCCTTTACTCCTTCCTCCTTTCCATCCATTCATCCACCCACTTATCACATCTGTTTACCCCACAAATATTTTATTTATACCTGTCATGAATCAGTGACTCTGTGGTCATAAGAATGAGAAAACTGAGGCTTAAAGCAATTAAGCAATTTGCCCAGCGTGGCACAGATGGACCTGGGATCTGACTCTCTAAGATCGGGGCTCTTCACCTTGGCTGCCTATTTGCGAAGTTTCCTTTAAAAATCCTTTGGGGAAGCATGGTGTGCTTAGGTTGGGGGGTGGCTGTTGGAATAGGGGCCGAGGAGCTCTTTTCCCTGAGGGGACCACACAGGGAAAGGAGAGGTAGGGGAGAGACAGACTCCTTAGAAGCCCCTGTAAGCTGTGTCCCTGGTGGCCGTCATGAAAGGGTTATCCCTACACATTCGATATTTGCAAAAATGTGGGTTCTTTCAGATTCCAAAACTCATTTCCATGACAAAACTCTTGGGAAGAGAAGATGAAGGCCTGGCTTTTGCAGAACAATCTTCCAGCTGTAATGAGGACTGAAGATGGCAATGGGAAAAGGAATTATAATTAGAATATGAAATGGGGAAAATTAATCTATTCCAGTCACTGGTAAGAGGATGTTCTCCTGGCGTTCATGGAAATTCTTAAGCTGTTGTTTCTCCCTACATTTTTTTTCTCACATTTTAAAGCATAGGGAAGGCTGTGTGGTATAAAAGAAAGGTTTTTGACCAAGGAACTGATAAACTGTGAAATATGCATAGAATTGAAGTTCATGTGCATCTTTGCTTTGTATGTCTCTGTATGCACATGCAGTATATGTTTGTGTTCACATTTATGTCAGTCACATTTAAATGGCTGCAGACGCATGGAATGTTTATACACATTTGGGCACACCCTGCTTTCCTTGTGTGCATGCTGTGGTTATTGTGTGTCCAGTTGTATAAAGGATCTCTGACATGTGCCACACTCACGCTTGTGCTGTGTGTGCGTTGGTTTGTGTTACCCATGGACACGGTACATGAGTGAGTTGAACGCTGCTGTGTTGAACGCTGTGCTGCGTGACATGGGTCCACACAAACATAGGTTTGTGGTGCGTGTGTGCGCTTCCCACGCTGTGCACACGGTGTACATCATGTATCTTTGTGTTCACACAGTGTATGCAGTGTGGTGGGTGTAGATGTGGGTGTTTTTGATCTTGTCTGTGCACACGTGGAGGACGAGGTAGCCTAGCTGTGTCTGAGGGCAGAGGTGACTTTGTGACCTCTGCCCTTGGCTTCCAAGTTCATTTACCCAGAAAAGGTCCCAGATGAGGAGGGGCTGAGGGGGTAAGCCCCAGGCCTTAGAGTCCTGGAAGCCAAGCCAGGGGGAGCCTGGGAACCCTCAGTGTCCGCCATCGATTCCTTCATGCCCTCCAAGGGCTCCGATGTGGTGGAACCCTGGCAGAGGTGGGCAGAGAACAGGCCTCCCCGCCCCTTCAGGGCCTCTGCTCACCACTGCTCGGCAGCTGGTTCTGAGCCCAGCAGGCTCCAGGGCACCATGCAAGGTGCCCAGGGGTGACTGAACTGAGGAGACCCAGGCCCTGCCTCAGGAACCTCTGCCAACTTCTGAAGTGCTCCTTGAAAGCCAGAAGCAAGCTCTACTCCAGCAAGTGGCAGCTCTTTCCTAGACATTGGTTGAATCAAGGAGTGAATGAATAAGACAGTCTCTGGTGACCTCATGGGAATCCACTGCCCACCCCCTTGCCTGCCCCTGACACACTCGCATCAGAGACCAGGCCCCCTTGCCCTCCATCTCCAGTGCCATTCCCACTGCTCTCTCTGGATAATTCCTCCCTCTCCTGAACCTCTAACACACTTATCAAGCACCTGTTATGCGCCAGGCCCAAGGCAGACTATTGATTATATAGTAGGATCTAGAAAAGCATGGGTCCCTGCTGTAAATGCACTTTCTGCTAGTTGGAGAGTCCAAGCAGAAAAAATCCAACAAGGGACTCTTAAATCCCATCCCTCCCCAGCTGTGTGATCTTGGACAACTACTTATCCTCTCTCTACCCGTTTCCTTGGTTTTAGCAGGGAAAACAATACTTTCTTCATTGGGTTGTTGTGAGGATTAAATGAGGTCTTTTATGTAAAGCATTTTGCTCAGTGCCAGGAATATTCAGTCACCAAATATTTATCGATTTTGTCTACTGCGCATATTGGGGAATGAAGCAGATGCTGGCCCCTGCCTTGCGGTGGCTCTGTTCTCAGCAGCATTTAATAAATGGTGACCATTCAAAGGTTTTTTGGACATCTTTCCCTCTGTTTCTTATGTATATTCCTATACCATACTGTTCGATTACTATTGCTTTATAAAATGTTTCAAACACTTCATTAAACTTAATGTTCCTCCATCTCCCATTATTCTTTCTATTAGGGTCTACTTATGTGTGGTTTTAAAAAAGTTTTACTTTTGTCAAAATGATCAATGGCCATAGTCACACATCAAGTCAAGTACCCAGGAGCTTTTGCTGAAAGCGCCCCTACCCTGCCTAATTTATAGCCCCATCCCTAATGCCAGGCTCTGGGAGATTTGGAGATGACCAGGACACAGTTCCAGCCTCCATGTTGCTTCCACTCTAGGACAAATGACAAATGTGGAGACAGTCTATGTTGTAAGAGGAACAGCCAGAGGAGGTGAGAGCATGGCAGGCCTCCTGGAGGAGGTAGCCTCTAAGCAGGGTCTTGCAGCATGAGCTCTGGGTGCAGTGTGCTGGATGGAGTCCTGCATTCGGGGTCAGTGCCCAAACTCTAGGCATGGAACAGCCTTTTCTTTTAATCATCCAGCAGTCACTGAGGGACTCTCCCCGTCCCTGTGCTGAGGAGGCTCTTTGGTGTAACCATCAACCCAGCTGCCTAGATGGGAAGATAGGCCTGGTCAGAGGCTATCTGAATGTGGTAGTGGCTGCTTTATTTATTTATTCAACAAACATTTATTGAGTACCTTCTCTGTGCCAGGCACTGTTCTAGGAGCTTGGGAGGCATCAAGGTACAGATAGACAAAGACCCCTGATCCCTGGGAGCCTCCATTTTAGTAGGAGGAATCTAACAGTAAGCAATGAATACAGTGAATACAGAGAATGCTAGAAGGTAATAGGGGCTGTGGAACAAAGACCAAGGGAAGGCGGGGCGAGGACATCGAAAGTGGTGGTAGAAAGGGTGGTGGGCTCTCAGCCCACAGGGGCTGGGGCTGGCATCTGAGCCAGTTGTCAAGCAAAGCTTCTGAGTGAAGGGGGCTGGGTACACTGACATTTCACTTGTTTGTGGGCGTGTGGATTTCTGCAGCCTCTGTGAGGGCAGCTGGGTGATGTCTGTCTAAATTACAAATGCACATACAGTTGGACCCAGCAATTACACAAATGAATCCTACAGATAAACTCACACCCGTGCTCAATGACGGATGCACAGAAATATTTATGGGAGCAATATTGGGATAGCAGAAGACTAGAAACTACCCATGTGCTCAACTGGTTAAATATATGTGTTATATCCATACTGTGGAATACTGGATACAGAAGAAAGAATTATGTTCTGATGTAAAACGTTTTCTAAGATGTGTTGCTAAGAGAAAAATAAAGTGCAAAGCTGTATAGCATGCTGTCTGAATAGAATAAATGACTCTAAAATGTGTATATGTAGACAGTCTTTGAAAGGATATAAAAAAGCTGGTAGACATTGCCTCTGGAGAGGGGCAGTGGATGGCTGGGAGGTGGGGTGGTGTTGCTTTTTGTACTCTTGGAATTTTGAACCATGTGAATATGTCTTAATAAATAAATGGTTCAATTAAAATAAAATGGCTGTTTGCTATTGGTGCCCCACCCAGAACCCTTTACTGACCAGCACAGACATCTCCCACCCGCCTTGAGCAGGAGCTGCCTACAAATGGCTCACAGGCAGTATAGTTCTCTGAAGAATTGTCCTTGGCCAATTGGGGGCCACCTTGCTTAGAAGGTTATCCCCTGAGGGCAGCCCATGGCAGATGACTTCCTTACCTGGGCGACAACAGCCACCCCTTGCTTTGTGTTGGAACTAACTCTGCAGTACAATTCATGCCCTAGAGCTCCCCACCAGAACAGGCTGAAGGACGTCTTCAGCCAAGACCACATCCTTGCTTAGCTGCACCCACTCCTGTCTGGCTTGCCCCCCACACTTACAGGTTATTCCTAAGGAGCACTTAATAACCACATGCATCTGAACCCTTGCCTCAGGCTCTGCTTCTAGGGAACCCTATCTAAGACACCTAGCTCAAAGGAAGGGAACTAACTGGAATTAAGTGCTCTCCCTGTTAATGTGTTGAGTCAAGTGCCCTAAAGTGCAACATCCTATGAAGAGGGGCCTACAGGCATCACCCTCATCTAACAGATGAGGAATCTCAGAAGTTGAGACACCAGCTTGAGATCACACTTCAGGGCAAAGAGGGAGACAGGGGTCCCAGAGCCCACATCTCTTCCCCTGCACCTGCTCCTGAATTTTTAGGCAGATTTATAGGGAAATCTTCCTGAATCCAGACTTAGCACCTTCTTTGCACACAGGATGTAGTTCCTGTACATGGTCTCTACCAGAGTCCTCACTGCCTGTAGCCAGGCGTGGCCCTAGGGGCTGGGATGGCATAGGTGATGGGCCAAAACCACTCAGGATGGCAGGACCTGGAGGGCATGTCTGGGGAAGGCTGTCATGATCCCAAGACTCTGGTGTTCTTGGCCTCCCCCAGCACATGGGATCAGCTTTAGCTGATCACCTGATATCATTTTCGTCAAGGGAGGTGTTTGCATACTTCCAAGAATGGGCAGCTCAGCACCTGACAAGGCAGCCTGCTGTGTCTATGGATAAGTTATAGAGGGCAGAAAGGTTTTCCTGTTTTCATTCTAAATGTGATTAACAGCATGAACCTGAACACTTGAGGGCCATGGAACAGGGGCTGCTCCTTCCACCCTAGAGGTAACCCTGCTGAAATGGGGCCTTGGGCATCCTGGGCTCTGATTTGGCTTCTGCAGCCCCCACAGTCCCCTGCATTCGTCCTGCCTTCCTCGGACTGCTTCTCCTGGTGCCTTCCTGAGAGCATTTTAATCAGAGCTGCTTCTCCCTCTCTCTCTATTCTAGTTTGATGGTGACAGTGCCTACGTGGGGATGAGTGACGGAAACCCAGAGCTCCTGTCAACCAGCCAGGTGGGTGCCCCATCCTTCCTGAACTTAAGATTTGGGCTGGCTGGAGCCGAGCTCTTCCTGGGTGGAGTCGGGGGTGCAGAGTGGGGGCCAGCACAGCCTGCTGCTGTCTTCTCTCTGAATGATCAAGAATAGCAAATAGCAAATCCTTAAAAGGCACAATCGAAGTGGGACTATAGTGTTCTCTGTAAACCAGCTACCTGGCTACTCTTGGCTTACAATGGTTTGGGAACTGGATGAAACTTGAAACGTATTGCCCACACTCCCCACGCTTGGGGCAGCTTTTCAGCAGCAGTGAGTTGAGGTGCCTGCTGCTCCCTGGTGCCGCCTGCCTCTTGCCACCACACAGCAACCACGGGGACATGTTCTGGTTTGGATGCACACACCCATGCATAGGCATGGATGGTTCTCCTGCCCACTGGGAGTTGAAGGCCACAGGGGAGGGTTGTGGACAGGGCACAAGGAAGGAGAGCAGAGGCTTCCTGTGAGGGCCTTGCTGGTAGCAAAGGAAGCAGAGTCATTCCTGGGCAAGGCTGTCCCAACCCCAGCCCGTTGGGGGTCACAGATGCCAGTTGGAATCAGATTTTCCACTGAGAGCCTGGTCTCTGAAAATTAATGTTTCTCTCAGCTGGGAGCATCCTCACTATAGACTGTGATGCCACAGAGGGTCCTCGCTGCAGGCTGAGGGTCCAGGCAGGGTCTCCCTGCAGAACGTGATGCCAGGGTGGGCCCTCACTGCAGGCTGGGATCCCAGGACGGGTCCTCACTGCAGGCTGAGATCAGGGAGGGTCCTCACTGCAGGTCAGGACCCTGGGGAAGGTCATCCCTGCAGAATCTGATGCCAGGGAGGGTCCTCACTGCAGACTGGGGCCCCAGGGAGGGTCCTCACTGCAGGCAGGAGCCCCAGGGAGGGTCCTCAGTGTAGGCTGGAGCCCCAGGGAGGGTCCTCACTGCAGGCGGGGGCCCCAGGGAGGGTCCTCAGTGCAGGCGGGAGCCCCAGGGACGGTCCTCAATGGCAGAATGTGATACCAGGGAGGTGTTCTCATTGCAGGCGTGGCATCATGGAGGATAGTTCCTTAAGGCAGTGGTGCTTGCTGGGTGGGACCAGCTCAGGACACTGATTGGAGAGCCAAGGAGGGTTATAGTTGCTGAGAAACTTGGGAAATGGGAGGGCAACCCCGGTCCTGGAGCTGACCTCACCCTCTGTCTCTACCATTGTGGGGGCTATGGCAGTCCAAGTTGGGTGGCCCCTCAGCCATCAGGCCCGGCACATATTTTCCAGCTGGGGCAGTAGAAGCCTATTAACTCACACATATTTATGTCCCTATTCTGTGACAGGTCCCATGGAGGCCATAGACGAGTTAGACAAGGGCCCGTGGCCCTAGGGGGCACTACTAGTGAGGAAGATACTGTAGTCTTAGTGGGGCATGGAAGCTCTGCTGGAGGGTGCTGCGCCCCCTCCCCTGCCACTGCAGGATCGCTCATGCCAGGGCCACCATACCATGCCCCTCTCTGGCCTGTCCCTGTGTGAGCATCATGCCGCTGCTGCAAAGCTGCCTTTATATTGCATTGACATGCACCAACATGCGAGACTGGTGGGCAAGACTCCAGGCCCTGAAAGTGGTTATTTTGGAAGAATCCACTGATGTCATTTAATTGTACATAATCAACTGAGATGTCATCTCAGCAGACCAGAGTTAGCCCTGGCATCTCATCTGAGCCTTTTCACAATGTTTAGATAGTATTTTTGTTAACATATTGAGCCCTGGTTTTCAGAACTATATTATGGTGAATTCTGTTCTGGAACCTTCTGGAAAGCATTGGCAATGTCCTTCCACCAAGAAGGGAAAGTGGGACTCAGTGGGGCTGTGTGTCTGCTCTAGGTCTGGGCAGATGGGAGCACAGTACTTTGGAGAGGAAACTTGGTACAAATAAATGTCACCCTCCCCAAACCATTAAAAGTCATATCCTCAACAATTCCCCCCAACACTTTGCAGCTTGCAAAACCTTTTTCTCCATGGTTATTTCAGCTAATCTTCACAACAGCCTCGAGAATGAGTAGTCATTATTCAGTCAATTTTATAGATAATGCAACTGAAGATCCAGGATGCTGGCTGATTCAATCAAGGTGACTCAGCCAGGGAGCACTAGAGCTGGCATTCGAACTTGTGAAGCTCAGACTCAGAGCTCCACAAGCTTCCCTTGCCTTGTCCACTGACTTGCCTCAGCCTAAATGTCACTTCTACAGAGAGCTCTTTGTGACTGCCAAACCCACGTGAGGTCCCCTTTCCATGATTCTCATTGAAATGGCACCAGGTCTTTTTAATTCATGATGTTTGTCACTGTGGTCTACTTATCTTGTGATGACTTAGTTAATGCCTGATTTCCACCCTAAACTGACCACCATGGGGAAAGGATCTGGTCTCTCTGGTCCAATGCTATGTATCCCAGTGGGGCATAGTGTCTGGAACACCGAGAGCACTCAGAAAATATTTGTGTAATGCGTGATGGTAGCCCCTGCTCTTCTCTGAACTTCAGTGTTCCTAACAGCGGAACAAGGTGGTTGGACTTCCTGAGGGTCCTTCTAAATCTTTTATGCTGCGACCCAGAGGGTCTCCCTAACTTAGGACTTTATGAAGAAGATATCAAAATTCTCTGAGATTAATTAAGTCTAGCCAGTGGCATGAGCCAATCTTAATGTGAACAAATTTGCAATTGCAGTTAGATTTCTTATAGTGTATCTGTTAGTTTTTGCTGCATAACAAACACCTCAAATCTTAGTGGCTTAAAATAACAAATGTTTATCTAGTTAATGATTTGGTGGGTCGGCAGTTTAGCTGAGTTCAGTTATGTGGTTCTTCTGGCGTTGCCTAGGATCACTTTAGCAGCAGCAATACGCTGCCAGATCAGCAATGGGCCGGTTGGTTTGGGAGGGTCACCTGTGCTCCACATGGTCTCTCTGCCTCCAGCAGGCTAGCTCCAGGTTGTTCACATGGTAGGAGAAGGGTTCCCAGAGCAACAAGAGCAGAAGTTGCAAGATTTCTTGAGGTCCAGGCTTGAAATAAACACACATCTACTTCCAACACATTCTGTTGGCCAAAGCCAGTCACAGGACCAGCCTTGAATCAAGGAATGGGGAAATAGCCTCTACCTGTTGGTGGGAAAGGCTGCAAAGTATTGTGGCCTTTTTACAAACTACCACATGTAAGAAACATATGGGATATGATTCATGCTGATTTTATTGAAAAGTAGACTTTTCTGGTACCAATAACTCCCTACAGCTCAGTGGGACCCTACTGGCTTCTAGCCTTTAATGATGAAAGTCCTATATATTTCCTTCCTCTTTTCCCTGGAGTGCTGCTTGGACTCACGACACACACACACACACACACACACACACACACACACACACGAACACCCTTTCACAATGTATTGTCTCATCAACTGCAGAAATTGTATTGTCCCAACCCTACTGGATTAATGATTGACATCAACATTTGGGTAAACTGAAGCTTTCACAGCCACTAGAGGATTCAGAGGATAAACACTCTAAATGGCATAAAATATTTTTTGTAAATACAGTTAAATACAAGGTTCACCCAATCAGCAAATGTTTATTGAGCACCTGTTATATGCAAGGCTCTGAATATCAGTGGGAAGCCATTTCTGGAAAACATTTGCTTCCAGAACATCCAATCTTTTTTTTTTTTTTTTTTTTTTTTTTTTGAGACAGAGTCTCACTATCGCCCAGGCTGGAGTGCAGTGGCCAGATCTTGGCTCACTGCAACCTCCACCTCCTGGGTTCAAGTGATTCTCCTGCCTCAGCCTCCCGAGTAGCTGGGGTTACAAGTGCCCATGACCATACCCAGCTGATTTTTTTTTTTTCTTTTTTTTGTATTTTTAAGACAAGGTTTCACCATGTTGGCCAGGCTGGTCTTGAACTCCTGACCTTAAGTGATCTGCCCATCTTGGCCTCCCAAAGTGGTGGGATTACAGGTATGAGTCACTATGCCTGGCTCAGAACATTCAAATCATAGTACAAACCTGCTCTTTAATGTAGCACTTCTCCTGAAATACCATCTTCTTTACTTAGAAACCGCAGCTGAGACAGAGGCTCCCCTAGGGTATGTATTAGCTGACTGTGTCCCTTTTTGAGAACTTTCACAGCAGCTCTATGGGCTTGAAGTTTTTTCTGCAAATGCATGCTCCATTGTTTGGTTTTTGCAAGTCTCCACAGAAATTTTCGCATAGCTGCTTTAGCTTTTACAAATGATCACACTCCCTCTCCCTCCTTGGACCTTGGGTTACTTTTGTACCAGACTTGCCAGGGTGGCCTGAGAATGAGGTATAATTCTCAGATACGGCTGTGTCCCCATCAGCAGCTCCAGGCGGTAGAGGACCTGGTAGAGGTCAGTTCTTTCCTGTTGAGAGCAGACTCTGTCCAGGATTTACAGGAATGGGTATTTCCTGATTATGTGACCCAGAAAGAGTCTCCTTCCTGGGATGAGGCGAGGAGGAAAGGGAGTAGTGGACTTGGGACTCAGCAGACCTGGATTCAAATTCGAGCTCCTCCATGCCTCAGCATGAGCCAGATTTCCTTATGCAAGTGATAGCAGCTTCCTATCAAACGGGAGGAGTAGCACCTGCCTCCTAGAGTGTCATGAGAAGTAAATGAGGGGTGTGTGTGTGTGTGTTGTGGATTCTCTTGCTGCCTCCCCAGAGTCCCGCTTATCATTCAGCTGCTGTGAGTGTTGGCTGCTAACTATTCACAGCTACTCCTTCTTTGGAAAATTGGAACTGTGAACCCAGGAGAGGATAGAAGGAGGAGAGGTCTAGAAACCAACATCCTTATCTCAAGGAGTGACCAACTCTGCAACTCCTCATGGGCTCCAGCTAATCCAGCCAGACTCCAGCTGAGGCCAAATCCTTACTCAGCTCCTCCCCTGTCATGTCCTGCCTCCCTTCCTTCTTCTGAGAGCCCTCTTCAAGTCATTTTCACAGGCATCCCCATCTCAGGCCGTACTTCAGAGGAAGCTAAATTGAGAGTATGTAAAGCACCAGAGTTCAGAAAAACTAGCTATGACTTGTTTTTATTACCATATATAATGCTTTGGTCACACAAGAACCTCTGGTCACCTCTTGCACTCATTTACAACTTGGTGTTTTTGTATGCATTGTTTCCTCTGATGGGAATCCCCTAGTGTTTTTCAACCAACAAATGCCTATTTGTTCCTTCAGGGGCACTGCAAATGTTTTCCATTCTCTTGGCTCTAAATACCACTTCTGCCAAAGAGCTCACATTTTTACAGGAATTATTGAAAGAACTTTGTGTGTGTGTGTGTGTTAGAGTCAGACTGAATGTCATGAATGATATCAGATTTGCAGTATTAAAAGCTCTCAATGACAAGAATGAATACAGGGAGACCAAGTGGGAGGGTGTGGTAATAGGCCAAGTAAAGGATCAAGATCTCTAGACTGTAGCAGAGGGGATGGAAAGAAGTAGATGCATTGGAGATAAAGTTGGTGGGTCTTGACAGTGATAGACATAGAGGGAGAGAGAAATGGAGGGGAAAATGATGACTCCTAGGCTTCTACCAAGAGCCCATTTTCAGGCATGGTGGTACCATTTTCTGAGCTGGGGAAACCCTTGGGAGATGCAGGTTTGATGATGCCAGACTTGGATGTGCTACATTTGAGATGCTCATCCACATGGAGATGTTCAAGTAGGTAGATGATGGTACAACGCTGGAGCTCATGAGAGTAGTAAATTTGGAAATCTTCAGCCCATGATGTCAAAACCTTGGGAGTGAAGGAGATTTATGGAGAGAGAGGGAAGAAGGAGAAGAGCAGAGGACCAATGACTCTGAGATGTTGAGCTCCAACATTTGAAGGCAAAGTAGAGGAGGAGGAGAAGACTGTGAAGTAGATTAAGAAGGAGTGGTTTGAGAAGTAGGAGGAGAACTTGGAGTCTTAGAAACCAAGGGCAGAGTAATTCAAGAAAAAGAGAGGGGATCTAAGGGAAAAGGATGTCGGATCCACAGTTCCTTGATAATGAGATCACATCAAGTTAAAAGGCTTCTGTACAGCAAAGGAAACAATCAACAAAGTG
Organism: Papio anubis; assembly: GCF_008728515.1. NCBI lineage: Eukaryota > Metazoa > Chordata > Mammalia > Primates > Cercopithecidae > Papio > Papio anubis. The sequence continues at coordinate 71,187,965 of NC_044991.1, forward strand.
AAGAGACAGCCCACAGAATGGGAGAAAATATTTGCAAACTACCTGATGAGATTAACAATCAGAATATATAAGGAGCTCAAATGACTCTATAGGAAAAAAAAATCTCATAATCCAATTTAAAATGGGCCAAAAATTTGAATAGACATTTCTTAAAAGAAGACCTGCAATGGCAAACAGGCACATGAAAAGTTGCTCACTATGACTGATCATCAGAGAAATGCAAATCAAAACTACAATGAAATATGATCTTGCCTCAGTTAAAATGGCTTATATTCAAAAGACAGGCAGTAACAAATGCTGGTGAGGATATGGAGAAAAGGGAACCCTCGTACACTGTTGGTGGGAATGTAAAATTGTACAACTACTGCAGAGAACAGTTTGGAGGTTCCTCAAAAAACTAAAAATAGAGCTACCATATGATCCAGCAATCTAACTGCTGGGTATATACCCCAAAGAAAGGAAATCAGTATATTGAAGATGTTGGCACTCCCATGTTTGTTGTAGCACTGTTCACAACAGCCAAGACTTGGAAGAAACCTAAGTGTCCATCAACAGATGAATGGATAAAGAGAATGTGGTATTTATACACAATGGAGTAATTCAGCCATAAAAAGAGAATGAGATCCTGTCTATTTGCAACAACATGGATGGAACTAGAGATCATCATGTTAAGTGAAATAAGCCAGGCACAGAAAGATAAACATTGCATGTTCTCACTTATTTGTGGGGTCTAAAAATCAAACAACCCATGGAGATAAGAGAGTAGAAGGATGGTTACCAGAGGCTGGGAAGGGTAGTGGGGCAGAGAGGGACATGGGGATGATTACTATGTACAAAATAGAAAGAATGAATAAGATTTAATATTTGATAGTACAACAAAGTAACTATAGTCAATAATTGCATATTTTAAAATAACTAAAAGAGTATAATTGGGTTGTTAGTAACACAAGGATAAATGCTTGAGGGGATGGAGACCCTGTTCTCCATGATGTAATTATTATTGCATGCCTGTATCAAAATGTCTGATGTACTCTATAAATATGTACATCTACGTCCACACAAAAGTTAAAAATAAATGATTGGATAAATGTTAAACATTTAAATATACTCAAGGGAACCATAAAGGCACCAGCAAAACAAACCTTAAGGTATACTTTACAACTTTGGTGTGGGGAAGGCATTTCTACTATTCAAAGCCTCAGAAGAAAAGACTCAAAATTGGACCATAAATTAACATAAAACTAAATATAAATATAAAAATTAACATAAAATCAACATATGACTTTTGTATGGCCAAACCAGCATAAGTAAAGTCAGTAGACAAAAGTTGGGCAAGAATATTTTCAACTCACACCATAGTTGAAGAACTAATCACGCTTATACATAAAGAGTTGCTAGAGATCAGTTCAAAACCCTGGTAGAAAAAAAGGAAGGAGATATGAACCAATAGTTTACAGAAAAAGAAATACAAGTGGCTCTTAAGTAAGTGAAAAGTGCTAAGAATCATTCATGAGATAAATCATAAGAGAGCCATTTTTTACCAATTGGATTGACCAAAATCCAGAGGTTTGATAACACACTCGATTGGAGTTCTTATGGGGAAACAGGTACTTTTATACATTGCTGTGGGCAGGGTAAATTGACAACATCTATAAAAATTACAAACACATTGACCTTTAACCCAGCCATTCTTTTTTTGGAAATATGCCCTACAGATATATCTGTACATATGATAAATGATGTATTCAAGACTATTCATTTTGATATTGCTTTACTAAAAAAGATGTAAAACAGTAAGTACAGTGTGCTACCATTTATACAAAAAGGTGATAAGAATGTATATTTCTATGTGCTTGCATTTGATTAAATAACCTTGGAAAGATATATGGAAGCTAGTAGTGGCTTTGTATATTGTATATGCACGTACCTCCATGCATGTGTGTGTGGTATGGGAACTGCGCAGGTGCTGGGCAGGGATAGAAAGAATACTTTTCACTGTATCTTTTTATGTTTAGGGAGTTTTAAACCATGGGAATTTATTATAACTTTAGAAAGTTAAATAAAATTTAAATAAAAAGAAGGAGAGAGTCAATTAGCTCAAACACTTCTGAGGGATTGGGTGAGATGAAAGTTGAAATGTGTCCAATCATCTTAGCAAAAGGGAAGTTACTCTGGGCTTCAGTATAAGCAGTTTTCATGTGCAGGGTCATTGTGCGGGTCCCATGGGCAGACTGAGAAGCGTGAGGTGAGGACATGTAAACAGTAAATATAGACAACTTGTATGAGAAGTTTAGCTGTGCAGGACAAGGGCCAGGGCCAAGCTCAATGAGATGAGGATTCCATAGAAGGGATTTTTCTTTTTTTAAAGAAAGGCCTTTAGAATATTTAGTCATCAACGGAAGGTGTCAAGAGAGAGGGTGAAGCTCTGGGTTTAGGCGGGGGAAAGGCTAAGGGATGCTTTCAGATTTCAGAGAAAGTGGGAGGGTCTGGATCCTGCTCAGAGGTGGCGGCTCTGGCCTTAGCTGGGAGTGCTGGGTGTGGAGGACAGCGGAGAAAAGGAGTGTGGCTTTGTTAGGTGGGTTGGCTGGGAGCAGAGGGTGTCTGCACCTGAAAGTGTCAGTCTTCTCAGAGAGTTGGTGGGCCAAGAGCCAGGGGACTGCGGGTGAGAGGTGGTGGGGAGGTCTGGGGTATTTGCTGTAGGGCATGGGAGAATGAGCTCCTGGTGCTGGTGCTGTGGGAGAGACGGGTGGGTTAATCCAGGGCAAGAGGTCTGCCAGGCAGGTGTGTCAGAAGAACACAACACCTTTTTTGCTAAAAAGAGACTGTCATAAAGGATCAGGGAATCTAAGCTGCGTATAGAGACAAGACGGGGGCCCAGGGTCCAGTGCAGCGGAAGAGCTACTGGGAAGCAGCTGGATGGCAAGGACACCCTATTCAGAGTGGGAAGCTGGCTGGTGATTTTGGAAGTGAGCAGGCCATGGCATTGGCGGGGGCCTGGTGTGCCTTGGGAGCAGGGAGCTGCATGGGGGAGAGAAGGTCCTGGGAGGCGAGGAGCCCACAGCTGAGCACAGCATGGTGGCTGAGCTGAAGGGTTCTGGAAGGATGCCATGGTGGGGTGGATGGGAAGGTGGTACCCAGAACTGAAGACTGGAAGAATGAGGGGCTGGATGCTGATGGGACTGGGTGTGGTGGGATTTATAGGGACAATCAGCAGGGGTCTGAATGGATGGGGCAGTGGAGAGGGAGAAGGATGTCAATTCCTCTGAAATTCCTGTTGAGGCAGGAGGCAAGCAAAAGACGTGTTCTAACGCAAGGCTGGGAATAGGGTACTTTGTTCCTAGAGTGAGAATCCCAGTGGCTACAGAGCTGTTTGCCAGGGGAATGACACTGCACAGTTGAACATGAAGATTCTGGGGATTTACACATGAGGTGCTCCCTGGGGTGCCCTCAGGTCTCTGGGGTACAGTGTGTGCCACCAAATGTGAACCTGCTGGCTGTGAGCCTCATAGGGCATGGGCAGCAACCAGTGTGTCCCCTGGCCCCTCTGCTCCTGTAGCATCCCTTCCCGATGTTCCAGCAGAATGTGTGCTGGAGTGCAGCCATCATGTCTTACAGGCCAACATCCTCATGCTACAGAATGAGGCTTCTCAGTGCCTTGCACCACACCTGCATGTAACAGACACACAAGAACTTGGAGTTCGTGATTCTTGCTCTTGGTTCCAGCCCCAGCATTTGTTTGTGCAGCAACTTTTCTTCACAGATCCCCAAGGTTGCCTGGTCTGTTTCTCCCACCACTTGGATCAAGCATAGACCTAGGGTGGGGAGATGGTACCATCAGGAGGCCAGAAGACAAGGAGCTGGTGAGCCTATAGAGGAGAGCTCAGACCTGCCGTTCCCTGACCACTGAGGTCCCTGCGGCCTCGAAGTCACAGCCTCCTTCCTGCAGGGGGCAGTGTCAGATGCCCAGAATGGGAAAAAGAGTCAGGAGCTCTGAGTTCAAGGTTCCACCCTGCTGTTAGGCCTTCACCTGTGCTGGTCTCACTCTGAACCTGTTTCCTCATGTGAATAATGAGGGTAGATGGTCTGCTTTTTCCAGCACTAAATAATGATGATAACAATGATCATTAACATTTGCCCTGTACCTTCTTAGGCTCAGGCTCTGGGGCTAAATGTTTTCCATGACTGGTCTCATTCCATCCTCATATTAACTGTGTAGGTAGGCACTATTGCTGTCCCATTTTACAGAAGAGGAAACTGCAGCACAGAGAGTCAGAAGAGGGTGACACTTTTTGAAACTAATAAAAACCCTCCCCAGGAAATGTATTGGAGGCAGGGCCACCCTCCTGCTACTGTTGAAATCTAAGATTTCCGTCTTAGTAACTCTAGCCTCTGAGTCTGTGTACACTGTAAAGGGCAAAGATGACAAGGCTTTTATTGCTTTAATTAAAACCTGGGTGAAGAGCTCGCGATTCATATTAAAATGAAATTGTGTTTTGCCCGCTGTGGTGCGGAGAAGGTAACAGCAGTGATTACCGCTAAGATTACAAACAATCAAAGAGAAAAGGCCTTTTGCAAGCATTTCCTATTAAAGCCACAAACATCACACTTTAAAAATAATTATGGTTGTGTTATCAGAGCATGATTCATGAGTTCTGAATAAATACCGGGGGCCTTAAAGGAAACTATTTCAAGACCATAGATTTTGTTCACATCTGATGAAATTTAACATCACTTCACAGTTGGAGAATAAAATACAAGGAGGGGGAAAAAGCCTATCCTATGGATATGGAGAGAATTGAGTATATGTCAGATTGAACTAATGAGCTCTCCCCCATCAACCCTAAACACATGCTCAGAAAAAATGGCCTAACTTCTCTTATTTTCATTGAGAGAAAACTGCCGAGGAGGAGTGAGTACTTATCTCACCAATCTTAATTTTACATCCCAATGGCCGAAAATGTATTTATTTTAAAGCTCTTGATTCCTGCCTGTGAGATGTTTAAATATTCGAGGGCACAGGCATGGAGGCATTGGGGGATGGATGTGGGGAGGACTTTGGTCTGCGTTTATGGTGCCTCCCCTGTCATAAAGATATTTTTCATACAATGCAGTGAATGTTTATGGCATATAGTTTTGTTTCCTTCCAACTATTATGAGAGAAATTGAATCCCAGGAAATGTTCACTCTCTCTAAATGGGATGGAAACAATGATGATGATGTGGGAAGTGCAGGGGCTTGGGGGAGGGGATAGCAGTGGGGTGGACACGTGATTTCAAGGATTTTCTTAAAAACAGCACTCTTCCCCCCTCCCAGTCACCTCAAACTTAGCATCCCCTGTAGGACCTGGGTTTTTGCTGGGCAGGGTCAGAGAACAAAGATTTTATATATTGTTCATTGCTGCATGTGAGCTCACCCGTGACCAAGAAGTGGAAATGAAGCCAGGCGTGGGGACTTCCTCAGAATGGGACTGGGTTCTTATCTTCTGGAGGGTCAGGATCCCGGGTCTGGCTGCTCTCCCTGTGTCCCTTCAGACTGGTCATTTGTCCTCTCTGGGCTCTGGTTTTCGCATCTGTGAATGGCGATTGGATGAATATCTCTGAGGGACCTTCCGGGTTGACTTACAGCCACGGGCTCAGCCCCCTTCACCCACCGCCCGAGCACCCAGGAGGGATGACGGTCTGCCCCAGAGGTCAGAGACTGGCCTTCCCCACCTGGCTGAGTCACACCAATGCCGAGAGGGCCCCGCGATGAGGCTGGAGGCTGTGTGTCACATTTCAGCCCCCTAGGGATGATGATAAGACGCTGGGTTATAAAGGTAATGACATGAGAAGGCAGAACTGGGCTCAAATGATAATCTTGACACACGTGGCTGGGGAAGCTTGGACAGGTTAACCAAGTTTTCTGAGCTTCAATTTTGTCTTTAGAAGTTCCTCAAAGTGATGCAGAAGTAAATTAGATGTGTTTATACCAAAGTAGTTATTCTAGTGCTTGGCATATAGCAAATGGTAGTGATCCTGAGGTGCTACGAAAATACCCATTTTATAGATGGAAAACATTATTTTCAGTAAGGTAAAATGGGACAGGTACATAATCAGCCCCAAGTAGGGGCCCGGAAGCCCTCAGGTCAGGTGAGTGATGCAGGCCTTAGAGGATGCATCTGCTTGTGAGGTAGCAGGGTCTGTGCCGACAGCCACCCAGTGACGCTGAGCTCATAGTTGGGAGGGTGCTGAGAGCAGACTGGGGAGCTGAGGTGCATGGCTTTAAGAGGAGTGTGGGTCTGGCTGGGGAAGGATGAGCGGGCCATGAGAGTGACTGTTGCCTTTGGAGAGAGAGATGGGGAAGGAGGGCTCTGAGGAAGGTTGCTGTGCATTGGGAGGTGGGATCTTCCTCTTATAAGTCCCCTGAAGAAAACCTTCAGTGAAGTTCTTCATAACTGCCCAAAGGCTTTAAAAGTTAGCACGACATGACCTTTGGCTATTGACTGTTAGGATGGCCCTCAAGGGTGGGAAGTTTGTGGCTAGTGGTTACACTTGTGCCGTGTGTAAACTGAGCAGTTGTAGTTTTATTGTTGCCGCTAGCCTTCATAAACCATTGTTGGCGATTGCAACGGCAAAGATATAATGGGAAGGGATGAGGAAGCCTTTTAAAATGAATGAATGTATGTATGTATGTATGTATTTTTTGAGATGGAGTCTCACTCTGTCACCCAGGCTGGAGTACAGAGGTGAGATCTTGGCTCACTGCAACCTCTGCCTCCTGGCTTCAAGTGATTGTCCTGTCTCAGCCTCCCGAGTAGCTGGGATTACAGGCACGTGCCACCATGCCTGGCTAATTTTTGTATTTTTAGTAGAGACAGGGTTTTGCCATGTTGGCCAGGCTGGTCTCGAACTCCTGACCTCAAGTGATCTGCCCACCCCAGCCTCCCAAAGTGCTGGGATTACAGGTGTCAGCCACCGTGCCCGGCTTTAAAATTTATTAACATGATGCACTCCTACCGAAACGGAGAACATGTAAAAGATAAAGTTGACAAGGATCTGGAGGAACCGGTACCCTCACCCACTGCTGTGTAAATTGGTACCACCATAGATGCCATTTTGCAGTATCTAAAGCTGAACATAAGTCTCTGTGACTCAGTAATTCAACTCCACAAATGCCTTCATATGTTCACCAAAAGATGCACATAAGAATATTCAGGCCAGGCATGGTGGCTCATGCCTGTAATCCTAGCACTTTGGAATTCTGAGGTGGGAAGATCACTTGAGCCCAGGAGTTCAAGACCAGCCTGGGCAATGTAATGAGACCCCTGTTTTAAAAAATTAAACGATTAGCCAGGTGTGGAGCTACATACCTGTTATCCCAGCTACTTGAGAGGCTAAGGTGGGAGGATCACTTGAGCCCTGGAGATGGAGGCTGCAGTGAGCCATTGCACTCCAGCCTTGGTGACAGAGTGAGACCCTTTCTCAAAAAAAAAAAAAAGTTTATAGGAGTGTTTTTCATTAAAGCTCAAAACTGAAAACAATCCAAATGCCCATCAACAGTAGACTGGATAAATGATTCTGAAATATTCTTACACAGTGGAATACTATGCAGCAATGAGAATGAATGATGTGTAACCACATGCCATCAAGCAGATGAGTCTCACAAACACGTTGAGTGAAAGAAACCAGACAACAAGACAGAACTTTCTAGACAATGCCATTTACATACTGCACGTGAACAGGCAAAACTAATCAATGGAGATAGAATGTGAATTGCAGTTACCCTGGAAGAGGGGTGGGGAGTGACTATAGGGACTTTGAGGGGCTTCAGAGGTGCTGGGAAGGTTTTCTCCTTTCCTTTGAGTGCTGTTTACACAAATCTGTTCATTTTATGACAATTCATTGAGCTGTACATTTATGATTTGTGCACTTTTCTGTTGTATTCTATGCCTCAATAAGGTATAAAAAAAAAAGAAAGATCAAGGCATTGTATTTTTACAAGTATCTCAAATTTTAGAGACAGGGCGGGCAGGGAAGGAAACCTAGCCAGGTTTGGTCATTTGTATCTTGTGTTAATCCAGTCACTAGGGTAGTACGTTCCCACTGGGAACATGGATGGACGAGCCTTTTACGGCCTGAACAATGTATTTAATTTCCTGGGAGGGGAGGAATTATTTTAGCCTCATAATGGATGATGAGCTGTGAAATTGCTCTGGCTGTGGCTTGCCCCAGGGAAGCAGGTGGCACGGGCTTCCCCAGATCTGCTCAGCTCTGCAGGCTTTGGCCTTCCACTTCTATTTCCCTGTGGACAGAGTTTTAGGAAATGTTTGAAATATCAACATTTTTTCTTTTTTTTTTTTTTGACTGAGTCTTGCTCTGTCTCCAGGCTGGAGTGCAGTATCACGGTCTTGGCTCACTGCAACCTCCACCTCCTGGGTTCAAGCAATTCTCCTGCTTCAGCCTCTTGAGTAGCTGGGATTACAGGCACACACTACCACACCCAGCTAATTTTTGTATTTTTAGTAGAGACAGGGTTTTACCATGTTGGCCAAGATGGTCTCGATCTCTTGACCTCGTGATCTGCCTACCTCAGCTTCCCAAAGTTCTGGGATTACAGGCATGAGCCACTGCGCCCGATCAAAACATCAACATCTTAAAGCACGGGCCTATGCGTGTGTATGTGCGTGTATGTGTGGTTTTTGTGATGCCGTGCTGCAGTGCCAGAAAATCTTGTTAATGGAACATGTGAAGATATCTATGGAAAAGTTTCTTTGGGCACAGACACGCACATGCTTGTATACAGACACATTCATGCACAAATACAAGCAAATACAAACACAACTTGTAGGCATGCTCAGTGTATGGAAAGGCACGTCGAGCATTGCTGTGTGCTTCTGGGCAAGTTACTTAATCTCTCATTGCCTCAGTTTCTGCAGTGAAATGGAGATAATAAATCACCTGGCTCTTGGGCTAGTGTGAGCAATACTCTCACATGTGCACAAGCACACACAAAGGAGATTTTAGTTTCTGTTTATTTGCTTAATGGCTGCTTTCCTCCTAGACTGTGGGTTTCGTGGGGGCAGGGACCTGGCACATGGTAGGAGTGGAGTTGGTATCTGGTGAGCTAATATCTGGTGATGAACAACTCTCAGAAACCCACTGGTACAGATGCTGTTTAGACACATTCACAAGCACATCTGACATACTCATTCACGGGTGTAGGCGCATACAGGGATATACACGCATGCACTCAAATGTGTCCAGACTCAGAACTTAGGAGGGTGGATTTAGCTGCAGTTTGGGGACTCTGGACTAGAAGGGAGAACACTGGGTTTTGGTTATGGCTCCAGGTAACTCTAATTTATTATGTGACCTTGAGTAAGTCTATCCTCTTCTCAGAGGTCAAGGACTCCCAGCTGCATGTGATGGACTGGAATTTGAACCATGGTTAGTCTGAGTCAAAGTGCTTTTAATGATTCAGGCCGTGCTATCCCCAGTGTGGTCATGGACCTGCATCATCCCCTGGAGCGTGTTAGGCATGCAGTGCCTCAGTCCCCACCCAGAATCTGATTTAGGGTCTCCTAAATCAGAATCTTTGTTTTAACAGATCCCTACTTGATTTGTGTGAATGTTACAGGTTGAGAAGTGCTGGCCTAGTGTACCTTGCCTTCCCCAAGCACTGCAAGGGGAAAGCCCATGCTGAGGGGATTCATAAGCTGGTGGGGCGCCGGCACATGCCCACCCTGAAGAGCAGTTAGAGAATGGGAGAGGAGGCAGTCAGAAGCTGCCTATGAAGACAGAATCAACATGGAAGCTCAACATCACTCATGCAGGAGCCCAGTCCCTTCTGTTTATAAAGAAGCAGAATCACACGGTTGTTAAGGGTGCCAATTCACAAGCTAGGCTTTTTAATTTAAAAAACAGCATATATTAGGGCTGGGCACAGTGGCTCATGCCTATAATCCTAGCACTTTGGGAGGCCCAGATGGGTGGATCACTTGAGGTCAGGAGTTCGAGACCAGCCTGGCCAATATGGAGAAACTCCATCTCTACTAAAAATATAAAAATTAGCTGGGTGTGGTGTCATGTGTCTGTAATCCCAGCTACTCAGGAGGTTGAGGCCAGAGAATCACTTGAATCCGGGAGGTGGAGGTTACAGTGAGCCGAGATCACGCCACTGGATCTCCTCTTGGAGATCTTAATGTGACAATCAGGGCTGTGGTCTCATCTGATGGCTTGACTGAAGGGGGATTCACTTCCAAGTTCCGTCTTTTGATTGTTGGCTGGATTCAGTTCCCCTGAGCTGAACCATTGAGTTGGAATCATGGCTCCATCCCTTCTTACCAGTTGTGTAACTTTGTGCAAGTTTCACATCTCTGTGGCTCTGTTTTTTTCCTCTGTGAAATGGGTATAATAATAACACCTGCCTCATAGAGTTGTTGTGAAGATTAACAAATTCATGTGTGAAAAGTACATAGGATAGGGATACCCCTACCCATGGTAAGTGCTATATAAATGGTTTCTGCTATTACTTTTTGAAAAAAGCTTTAGAAAAGCAGGTCAGAACAATGTGAGGATGGGGGCTGAGCTATGTTTTAAAAAATTTTACTAGTAACTCTGTAGGTTGCAGCACAAGCCTAGTTCAGAGTGGGTGCTCACTACATCTTAGGGGAGTAGATGAGCTCTGGGTGGCAGCCCCCTGATGGGATGTTTGGGGCATAGTAACAGGAGCATGGGGTCCAGGCTGCAAGAGGAGCAGGCCTTGCTCTATTCTGCCCAGATCACTGGGCCCCATTTGTTGTGCCACCACCTAGGAAGGCAGTAGGGTATTGTGTAGAACTCCTGTCACTGTCCCCTGGGAGGACAATGGCATGAGCAGAAGGGCCAGCACACCCAGGGGCACGGTGATACCAGAGAATGCAGTGTCTGGGGGCTACAGTGAGTTCACTGTGGCTAGTATCAGGCAAGGTTGCAGGACTTGGTCCACGAGGCCGTGGATACCAAGCTGAGGCTGGGGCCCCTCTCTGAAGGGTCTGAGCAGGGCAGTGTCCATGGAGCAGTGTGCTCTAGAGGTCTTCACTGCTCAGCCTGGTGTCCTGGGATCTCAGGGCACTCATGAGGACCGTTCTTGGAGAACTTAAGTGCCTTCATCCACGGGCAGCTGGCGCTTGGCACATTTTTAGGCAATGCTACTTCTGTCGTTTTCAGAAGGTAGAAATGGGAAAGAAAAAAAAGCTGCAAATAGACATCATTTTTCCAGAAGCTTATTTTAAGACAGAAACAACTAGAGAGCCTACTCATCATTTTTGCTGCTTTTAAAATCAGCACTGCCTTGTGTGTGCCTGGGTACCTGCACACAAGGAGCACAGGCATGAATTGAATTTGATTTTTAAAATCCCTTGATCCAATTGCCCCTTTTTACAGTTGGTGTAACTGAGGCCCAGAAAAGGGGTCAGTGACTTGTCCAAGGTCACACAGCCTGTCAGAGGTGGGGGCTCAAATCTTCATGGGGAGATGCTAAGATAAGGATTGGGAACCAGGAGACCCTGATGGGCCAAGTTAGAATGATTTCATGCTGAACAGCGTCTCTGACGGGGAGGCTGCTTCAGACCTTTGCTGACTTCTTACAGCTTGCAGGAAAGATGGTGCAGCACCGGGCCCAATGCCATAGCAGACCATTAGGACGTTCATTCATTCACTCCAAAACATATTTACTAAGCACCTACTGTGTGCCGGGCAGTGGTGTAGGCGCTAAGATGAAACTGTGAACAAAGCAGTCAGACAATCCAGTCCTTACTCATTCATGCATTCTTTTATTCAGTAAATGTTTATTGAGGACCTACTATGTGCAAGGTACTGTCCTTGGCCCTTGGAATATATCAGTGACCAAATGGTGGAATTTATATCCTAGTGAAGGGGACAGGCAATAATCATCATTATTATTATTATTTTGAGTTGGAGTCTTGCTCTGTCGTCCAGGCTGGAGTGCAGTGGTGCAATCTTAGCTCACTGCAACCTCCGCCTCCCAGGTTCAAGCAATTCTCCTGCCTCAGCCTCCTGAGTAGGTGGGATTACAGGCGTGCACCACTATGCCCGGCTAATTTTTGTATTTTTAGTAGAGAGGGGGTTTCGCCATGTTGGCCAGGCTGGTCTTGAACTCCTGACCTCAAGTAGTCCACCTGCCTTGGCCTCCCAAAGTGCTAGCATTACAGACGTGAGCCACCGCAACCAGCCATAATCATTATTTTTAAAAAGTAAAGTATACTGTATGTTTGCAGGTAACAGTTCTGTGGGGAAACTGAGCAGGTAGGGGAACTGGGTGTGTCAGCAGGAGCTGCACTTGCAAACAGGGTGGCCAGGGAAGGCGCTGCTGAGAAAGTGACATTTGAGCAAAGACTTGAAGGGGCGAGGGAGTGAGATCTGGGAAAGGACATTGCAGTAGAAGGAACAGCCAGTGCCAAGGCCCCACAGTGGGAGTGTGCCTGGCATGTTTGAGGAATGTGGTTGGAGTGGAGGCAGTGAGGTGGAAGAGCTGGGAGACTTGTCTGAACGACGGCTGGGATGGTCAAGAGCGGCTCCCAACCACGTGTGATGTGGACAGAGGTGAGTGACCCAGGACAGCATCAGGAGTGATCGTGTAGGAGCCGGGATACCCCCACCTCCCTTGTAAGGCCTCCCAGCATTGACAGGTGGGCAGGGCATGTACATATGGCGTGGCATCCCTTGCAGTGATTTAAAGGGAAGTCTAAGCGTCTCGCAATGTCTTGGAGCCAAAGGAGCTCCCATTGTGAGGCCACTGTGGGAAAGTAGCGTGGCATAAGGAGGGATCATGGCCTTCAGATCCAGCCAGGCCCGTGTCTGAAAAATGTCTTAGTAATACCAGCATGGAGAGGCCATGTTCTCAGCATGGTGTGGAAGCCAGAAATCATACATCAATACATTTAATGTTATTCACATAAATGTAAAACCCTTGATATGGCAGAAGTTATAAATCAAGTGACAAATTGGGAGTAATATTTGTAGCATGTAATACGCAAATACATAGAATAAAACAATAGAAAAATGACAGAGGTAATGGTGATTTGAGAACATGAAGCACATTCATGTGGGGTTTATAAAAAAAAAAAAAAAAAGGGTGGAGGGCCAGATTTGGTCCATGGTCTGTGATTTGCTGATCCTAACTGTTTTAGGAATGTTGACATGTCCAAAACTGAGTTTGTGGTCCTCCTCATACCCACCAACCATGTTTCCCCCTCAGTATTTCTCCACCAGTGGCTCGAGATGGGAACCTGGGAGTGACGTTCGAGTCCCCCCTGAAGGAGAAAGGCACGTGGCATGTCAGACACCATCCAGGCTGGCCATAGCGATGAGGGGGTGTCATAGGAGGTGAGACTGGAACGCGACTGGGCTGGATCATGCAGGACTTTGCAGGCTGCAGAGAGGATTTCACACACACTGTATCCTGAGTGTAAAGAGGACATCACCTAACAGGAGTATCACTATCAGTTTTGTGTGTAGAACCTCTACCCTGGCTGCTATGGAGAGAACAATTTGGAAGGAAAGAGATTGGAAGTTAGGAGATCATTGAGGAGGCGATTATAGCAGTCCGTGTGGGAGGTGATGACCGCTTGGACTAGGATGGTTGCTCTGCAGATGGATCATGGTGGGAAGATTTGAGATACATGGGGAGGTGGGGCTGGCAGGACTTTGTGACTGATTGGAGATGTTGAGTGAGAGAGGGAGGAACTGAACATCACTCCCAGGTTCCCAAATTGAGCCACCGGTAGAGGAGTACTGAGGGAGAAACGGACTTGGTGGGTACAAGGAGGACCACGAGCTCAGTTCTGGGCATGTCAAAGAAATCATGGGCCTTTGACCAAATCTGACCCTCCACCTGTTTTGTGTAAATAAAGCTTTACTGGAACATGGGATCCTCCTTAGTTTAAATATGGCCTATGACTACTTTCATGCTATAGCAATAGAGTTGAATAGTTGTGACAGAGACCATATGATTCACAAAGCCAAAAATATGTGTTATCTGCAGAAAAAGTTTGCTGGGCCCTTGTGTAGGACATCCAAGGGAAGGAAAGTATCAAAGAGGCAGTTGGATATGTAGCTATAAAAATGTCATTTGAGGCTGGGCACGGTAGCTCACTCACGTAATCCCAGTACTTCGGAATGGAAAGCAGGGAGGATTGCTTGAGGCCAGGAGTTTGAGACCAGTCTGGGCAATATAGCAAGACCCTGTCTCTACAAAAAAAAAAAAAAAATGGTAGGACATGATGGCACATGCCTCTAGTCCCAGCTTCTTGGGAGTCTCAGGTGGGAAGATCGCTTGAACCCAGGAGATTGAGGCTGCAGTGAGCTGTGATCATGCCACTGTACTCCAGCCTGAGCAACAGAGCAAGACCCTGTCTCAAAAAAGAAAAGTCAATTAACAAAACAGAGTTTGGCACGGTGGCTCACGTCTATAATCCCAGCACTTTGGGAGGCCAAGGTGGGTGGATCGCTTGAGCTCAGGAGTTTGAGACCAGCCTGGGCAACATGGCAAAACCCCATCTCTACCAAAAATACAAAAAAGTTAACCAGGTGTGGTGGCTGGTGCCTGTAGTCCCAGCTATTCAGCAGGCTGCGGTGGGAGGATGGCTTGAGCCCGGGAGTCAGAGGCTGCAGTGAGCCAAGATCATGCTACTGCACTCTAGCCTTGCTGACAGAGCCAGACCCTGTCTCCCCCCACTGCCACCCCCCCCCAACAAAAAGTCTACCACTTATTGGAAAAGTGAGTTATTAACTCACTTTTAACTGTAAGATGGGGGCAATGCCTGGTTCAGGCTGCCTCTTCTCATTCAAATGCTGTTGCCCACAAGTTATCCCCAGCCTTGCCACTTTTGCTACTTAAGTTCTGCTGGGACTGCCTCTTCCTAAAGAAAAGGACCCCCAGACCCACCCACCAATCATGTATCCTTCCAGAGCCTCCCTGTCCCTGCACGGTGAATCACCCAGGATAATGCTGGAACCGTAGCTTGAGTCAGATTGTGTTCTGAGCCAGAACACATGGGGATTATCATGTTTGTTCCCAGATAGAGTTTTAGTCAACAAAACTCCTGTCTAATGTGACTGTCTGTCATTGTCCCATTATGATGCCTCTGTCTGCCCCGATCCAAGCATTTGAGGGTCAGGAACAGCCACAGAGCAACCGTGGCTGGCAGCGTGGCAGACTGCCGGCGGGAGGGTGTTAGACGCGCTCCTGTGTGAGTGCCCTGGCTCGGCTTGGAGGTTCTGCCTGTAGATAAAGGCTGAAAAAAGATATTACATTCCCCTCCCCCACCTCCTCCAGAATCCACGCTTCATTTTAACGATACGGCTTTTCACTCCCGTTTGGCTTATATATGATATGGGCTTTTAGTTTTTTATTTTTTAAGAAGCAAATTTAGTCCAGGAGAATGACAGGCCAAGCAAAAGGCATAATTGTCCTGATTTTCAGAAGTGCTGCAATTCTGCAGATCAGATGTATGGTGAGACTCGAATCAGAAAGATTCTATTAAACATGTCTGGGTTGGGTGACACAGGGGTATTATCTGAGATGATTAATTTGACTCGGTCATTATGGACACAGACAAGCCTGACAAAATTGCATTTCATTCCCCGCAGAATTCATGAAATCACTATCCCCGTGGTAAGAAGTTACAGTGCTAGGAGCTCAACTCCAGTTGATGGGATTTGGAGTTTGGATAAGATGCCATTCTCTGTTGTGAAAACAGAGTTGAGAAACACTGAATTGCACTGCAGTCTTTTAGCCGAGATGACTTTTTAAAAACCTTTATTTTAGGCTCAGGGGTACATGTGAAGGTTTGTTATATAGGTAAATTTGTATCATGGGGATTTGTTGTACAGATTATTTTATCACCCAGGCATTCAGCCTAGTACCCATTAGTTATTTTTTCTGCTCCTCTCCCTCCTCCCACCCTCAAGTAGACCCCAGTGTCTGCTGTTCCTTTTTTGTGTTTATGAGTTCTTGTCATTTAGCTCTCACTTATGAATGAGAACATGCGGTATTTGCTTTTCTGTTCCTGCATCAGTTTGCTAAGGACAATGGCCTCCAGCTCCATCCATGTTCCTGCAGAAGACATGTCATTCTTTTTTATGATTGCATAGTATTCCATGGTGTATACTGTGTATATGTACTACATACCACATTTTCTGTATCCAATCTGCCGTTGATGGTCATTCAGGTTGATTCCGTGTCTGCTGTGAATAGTCCTGCAATAAACATTTGCATACATGTGTCTTTATGGAAGAATGATTTATGTTCCTCTGGGTATATATCCAGTAATGGGATTGCTGGGTTGAATGAATGGTAGTTCTGCTTTTCGTTCTTTGAGTGATTGCTATATTGCTTTCCACAGTGGTTGAACTAATTTACACTCCTACCAACAGTGTAAGTTTTACCTTTTCTCTCTAACCTTGCCAGGATCTGTTATTTTTTGACTTTTTCTTAATAGCTATTCTGACTGGTGTGAGATGGTATCTCATTATGGTTTTGATTTGCATTTCCCTAATGATCAGTGATGTGGTAGCTGAGATATTTTGGCTGGTGTGCGTTTTACTTGTTAAAATGGCAAGATGGAAGGGCAACCATATAGTTTATTGGCCAAACCAAGACACTGTTTAGAGTGAAAGAAAACACTGGAACAAGAGGCGTAGAGCAGGCCTGCCCTGGCCTAACCCAGGGTTCAGGTGTGTGTTGGGAGGAGCTGGAACAGTGGCAGAGCAAAGCTTTGGCTACTGGTAGGCAGGGCTTCTTGTCCTCATTTTCATAAGTGCTACCCATATGACTTTGGATAAGTCATTTTTCCCTTTTGAACCTCAGTTTCCTCATCTGTAAAATGAAAATGCCATTTTTTACTTGTTCTGCTTATCATCCGAGGTCTTTTTTTTCTTCCTTGGGTGTGTGTGTGGGATTTATGCTGACTGTCTGTTTGTGTGTTTTCCCATTTGTTTCCTTGTGTAGCTCTCTCGGCTCTCAGGTGGGGTTTTGTAGACAAGGGAAACTGAGTAGTAGGCATTTTGGATAAATTGCCAGAAGCCCTCAGCAAGTAAGAGTCCCCATGTCAGTGTAACTCCAAAGCCAGAGCTCTTTCTGCAGATCAACAATGTAACTCTCAATATATGAGAATTACAGGACCTTATGTTTCCATGTATTTCAAATATTGCTCCCAACAAAGCTTGAAGGTTGTTGGAATACATAATCAGGATTCAACTCTAGGGACACAAGTTGGGTTCTCCTAAGAATCATTTCTCACCATGCATCTCCAGGGAGTGAATGCCACTTCTCCTTTTATGCTACACTCCAACTCTCAACGAGCTCTCTGGAGAAAGGTCAGATCACCCACTACTCCCTCAGCGAATCTTCACCTCTTTCTTATACAGCATGGTGGTGGGAAATGGAGATCGATAGTCAAAATGGCAGCCTGAGAACCTTCATGTGAGGACTAACTGGGATAAAGTAGAAAGCCATCACTACTAAAAGAACACTTCACCAAGCAGATACAATAACAATTGACTTATAAATACATAACAACATAACTTTGAAATATATGAAGCAAAAATATATAAAGCAACATAGCTTTGAAATATATGAAGCAATACAGCAGGTTGATAAAATCACAATCACAGTGGAAATTTTTAAAACACTTCTCTCAGAAATCAAAGGATCAAGCAGAAAAAGGAAAGTAATAGTTTGGAAGATTTAAATGGTAGAATTAACAAGCTGAAAATTATAAATATTGATCAAAATTAGCCTGATATACTGTATCAAAGGAATTCTCAACGGCTTTTAAAGAAGTAATATATTTTTCATTCCCTTTTGGGTATCGTTTTCTTTTTTCTTGTCGGTGGTTCCTTATTAGGCTTTTCCAAAAACTATCTCTTCCTTACATTTCTTATCTAAAATTTGTTTTCTATTTTATTACATTTTCTCCTACAGACTTTCAGTTTATTTTATTATTCTATTTCTACCTTTTTGAGTTGAGTGCTGAGTTTGTCTTTCTTGTCTTCTAATAAATTCATTTCCATAAAAAGGTATAATTTGTCATTGTCCATCTCTCAAAAGTTTTATCAGGTAGTATTCTCATCATTTCAGTTGTGATTTCCTCTTTAACACAGAAGTTACTTAGATGATTGCTCTTAAAGTGTTTAAGTATGTAGGAGGATTTCCCTCCCTCCATTTTTATTCTGCTTGTTTGTTTTTGTTAATAACTAGGTTGGTGCATGTACTAGTCTGTTCTCACATTGTTAGAAAGAACTACCTGAGACTGGGTAGTTTGTAAAGAGGTTTAATTGATTCACAGTTCTACAGGCTGTACAGGAGGCATGGTTAGGGAGGCCTCAGGAAACTTACAATCATGGTAGAAGGGTGAAGGGGAAGCAAGTACATCTTCACATGGCAGCAGGAGAGAGGGAGATGGGGGAAGGGCTACACACTTTCAAACAACCCGATCTTGTGAGAACTTATTAATCACGAGAACAGTAAGGGGGAAATCAGCCCCCATGATCCAATCACCTTCCACCAGGCCCCTGCCTGAACTCTGATAATTACAATTTGACATGAGATTTGGGTGGGGATGCGGAGCCAAAGCATGTCAGTGTATTTAGGTCTTAGAATGTGATCTATCTAATGTATACCTTTTGAAGAGTTTGAGATTCCCTTTGTAGCTTACCTGGTTATATTTTGTAAGCGTTCCATGGACATTTGAAAGGAATAAATCAAAAGAGTGAATTGTGTTATTCAGATCCTCAATCCTCACTCATTTCTATCTGACTGTGATTTGCCCATTTTGTTTATGGTTTTGTACGAACAGTTTTTTACATTTTATATTTCTGTAGTTTTATCAATTTACATAAAAGTTTATGTCTGTGATTTCTTCTTAGATTTATACCATTTATTGACTTAAGTGTTCCTTTTGATATTTTAGTGCTTTTTTTGCCCTGATTTGTACTTAATTTGTAATTAATTTTGCCACTCTGCTTTTTATTGGCCTGCTCTATCTATCTATCTATCTATCTATCTATCTATCTATCTATCTATTTTATGACAGAGTCTCATTCTGTCACTCGGAATGGAGGACAGTGGCACAGTCTCAGCTCACTGCAACCTCCACTTCCCAGGTTCAAGGGATTCTCCTGTCTCAGCCTCCTGAGTAGCTGGGATTACAGGCACTCACCACCATGCCCAGCTAATTTTTGTATTTTTAGTAGAGGTGGAGTTTCACCATGTTGGCCAGGCTCATCTTGGACTCCTGACCTGAGGTGATCTGCCCACCTTGGCCTCCCAAAGTACTGGGATTACAGGCGTGAGCCACCATGCTTGGCTAATGTCTGTTTATTTTTAATCTTACAGGTCATTTTATTTTAGGCATGTCTATTATAAATCATATGCTGTATGTATTTTAATAAAAATATTTTGTCTTTTAATAAAGCAATTGAAATCATTCCTATTGTGTTATGAATATTTAGTCTTAATGCTGCCATTTTATGAATATTCTTTATTATGTTTGATAGTTCAATCCTATTTTTTTCGCAGATTTTTCTAGATTGATAAAGTTCTGTTTTCTTCTACTTTGGTTCCTCCAATGGTGTAAAATTTTGTTGTTCCTTAAAATTATAACAAATAGTTAATAAATGAATTCATCAAAGTTTCAAGGCAAGGTCAGTATGGAAAAATCACTTGTGTTTCTATAAACCAACAATGAACAACCCATAAAGGAAACTAAAAAAAACAATTCCATATATAATAACATCTAAGAGAATAAAATATGTAGGAATAAATTTAACCAAGAAGGGGAAAAAACTTCTAAACTGAAAACTACACAACATTGCCAAAAGAAATTAAAGATCTAAATAAATTGAAAGATATCCATGTCTGTGGATTGGAAGACTTAATATTGTTGAGATGGAAATACTATCTGAGCATCTACAGATTCAGTGCAATCCCTATCAAATTTCCACTGGTCTTTTTTGCAGAAATGGAAAATCTGATCCTCAAATTCATATGGAATTGCAAGGGGGCCTGAAAACACCAATAATCTTGAAAAATAACAGGCTGGAGGATTCACA
This sequence comes from Papio anubis, assembly GCF_008728515.1. Lineage (NCBI taxonomy): Eukaryota > Metazoa > Chordata > Mammalia > Primates > Cercopithecidae > Papio > Papio anubis. Next base: position 71,208,058 of record NC_044991.1, read on the forward strand.
CTTCCCAATTTCCATAAAGCAACAGTAGTCAAAACAATGTGGTACTGGCATAAGGACAGACATATAGACCAATGGAATAGAATTGAGAGTCTAGAAATAAACCAATACATCTATGGCCAGTTGATTTTCTATAGGGGTGTCAAGACCATTCAATGGCAAAAGAACAGTAGGCTGTGTGGATATTGAGAGCAGAGTATTCTAAAGAGAGGGAGCAGCCATTGCAAAGACGCTGGAGTGGTATGAACAAGAGGAATAGGAGATGATGATGTCAGAGAGGTAAAAAAGGACATGTGGGATTGGGGAAAGCAACACTACATAGCATGGGGTGGGAGCCATTGTTCCTTATCTGAGTGAGAAGGAGAGCCCTAGAGGGTTGTGAGCATAGCTTATATTTTAGCAGGGTAATTCTGGCCCTGGGGTGAGAATGGACCTTAGCAAGGGTGGAGGCAGGGAGGCCAAGAGGCCAGGAAGGAGAGTGCTGCAGTCACCCAGGGCAAAGAGGGCGATAGCTCAAGGTGGAACGGATGGCATTTTTGGACACATTTTGTGTAGCATGTGAGAGGAAGAGAGGGGTCAAGGATGACACCTTGGTTTCTGGCCTGAGCAACCAGAAGGATGGAGTGGCCATTAGCTGAGGTGGAGAAGACTGTGGGAGGGGTAGGTTCTCTCTTAAATGTGTTAAGTTGTTTGAGATATCAATTAACATCTAAAGGGAAGGACAAATAACAGTGGGCTATATGAGTCTGCATTTCAGGGGAAGGTCTGGCCTGGAGGTAAGAACTGGAGCTCAGCAGCATACAGATGGTCCATAATGCCACAAGTCTGGATGAGAGCACCAGGGAGTGAGTGTGTTTAGAGGAGGGTCTAAGATCTGAGCTCTGGGACATGTCATCATCAATAGACTAAGGAGAAGAATGGGAACCAACAAAGGACATACAGAATAAATGGCCTGTGATGTTGAAGGACCAGTATCTCTGGTGTCCTAGAAGCCAAGTGAAGAAGTTTGTTCCCAGGGAGGAGGATGCACTAATTATATCAAATTCCACTCATAAGGTCAAGTAAGATGGCCAGAGGAAGACTGAGCATTGACCACTGGATTTAAGAAGATGGAGGTCATTGATGACCTTCCTAAGCAGTTTTGGTGGAAGTGGGATGAAAACATGATTGGAATGGGTTTGAGAAAGAATGAGTGGAAAGGAAGAGGTAACTCTTCCCAGATTTCCTGTAAGATTTTACTGATATTTTAAACTGGGAAAGCTCTCACGAATTGGCATCTCTTTCTATATTTTCATGAGAATGCCAGTGGTAGAGAGAAAATTAGGCACCTTGGAATGGCCAATTTGGTAGGAAAATACTGGGTTTGGAGTCACAAGACCTGGCTCTGAATCACAACCAAGATCTAGCTATGTGACACCTCTACTCTCTAAGCTCCATGTCCCTCATCTGCAAAATGAAGATAATCACTTCTCTACAGAACATGTATGAATTAAATGGAGAATGTATATGGACATGCTGGGCTCAGTGCCTGGCACATAGTAGGTACTCAGGACAAGTTGTTTTGTGTTCAGTGTCGTGCATGTAGGATTTGATTGCATTCAGAAGAGGCATGTTCATGTTTGCATGCTTAGTTATTTTTAAGTGTGCTAATTGCCTCTTTAAGTGAATTGTCATAATTGTGTGATTCCAATATTTTGAGGCAGCATATGCTTATTTTTCCAAAAGGCTTCTGGTCAATTGGGCCAGTTCCAGTGGATTGAAGTTTTGTTTTTTGACTGAAAGGAATGGACTTGAGCAATCACTTAGCATTCACTGGGCACCTGCTCTGTGCCAGCACCTATTGTAAAGATGCTGAGGGACAAGGAGGGAGGTGGCAGTCAAACACAGGAACAGCAGGTGGTTGAGGGGTGTCTAGTATGTTGGGAAGGACAGCTGTGGTTTGAAACTAGAGCCTGGGACATTCCCCCATTTTCCGTGCCCATTTATTGTGTTGTCATGAGTCGTTACTGTGCACTGTGCTAGGCACTGATGACAAGACAATTAAAGGACTTCCCCAAAGACACAGAATAAGTAAACAGCAGCTCACTGGCTCAAAATCCTCATTCATGAATGTTCCTAACTCACACAACACAGGTCTGAGCACCACAGGGTGATGTGTGTCTTCAGCCTGACCACGAGATGGGCTGGGAGCGGATTTTCTTTAGGTGGCAATAAGCCACAGACGTTGTATCACCCCAGAAAGTGGAGTCCCACTGCTAGCTTTCCATTTCAGAGTCACCACCTCCAGGAAGCCTTCCCAACCGCTCTGCCCGTTCTAAGGCAAGACTCTACTCCTTTGATGCTTCCTATACAATCCCTTGTGTGTGTGTCCCCCCATAGTATCAGAGTATTCATGACCACCTGCAACCATTTTGACTCTACTTACCTTTTGCTTGTGTCCCTGTCCCCCATATCCCAGTGTGCCACTGTTTACTTATTCTGTGTCCTTGGGGAAGTCCCCACCATCTCTGAAACTCCAGATAAGGGCAACAAGGATAGCAATAACTAACACTGACATCACTGACTGTGTGCTCGACATTGTCCTGAGAAACTTACATGTTATTGATTTGTTTACTCTTCATAGCAGCCCTGTAGATACATACTGTCATTACCCGCTTTCTCACACATGAGGAAACTGAGGCACAGAGAAGGTGTTTTAGTCTGTTTTGCATTGCCATAAAGGAATACTTGAGACTAGATCTTTTACAAACAAAAGAGGTTTGATTGGCTCATGGCTGTGCAGGCTGTATCAGCATGGCCCCTGCATCTGCACAGCTTTGATGAGGCCTCAGGAAGCTTTTACTCTTGGCAGAAGGTGAAGCGGGGAGCGGGCATGTCACATGGCAGGAGAAAGAATGAGAGAGAGAGGGGAAGAGGTGCCAGTCTCTTTAAACAACCCGCTCTTGCGTGAATGAATAGAGCGAAAACTCGCTCATTACCACAGGCAGGATCCCAAGCCACTACTGAAGGATCTGCCCCATGACCCAAACACTTTTGGCTTAGCCCCACCTGTAACAGTGGGTCACTTTTCAACGTGAGATTTGGAGGGGATAAATATCCAAACTGTATCAGAGGGTAAGTAATGTACCCAGAGTCACACACAGGCAGTAAGTGGCAGAGCCAGTATGCAAATCCAAGCTGCCTGGCTCTTAACCACTGCACCACACTGCCTCCTGTGTGATAGGGACAGTAGTTCCCACCTCCAGGGCAGTTATGAAGCTTGAGTGAGACGCATGTTTATGGCGTCCACCCCAGGACCTGGCTGGCAATTCAACTCTTTTTTTTTTTTTAAGATGAGGTCTCACTCTGTCACCCAGGCTAGAGTGCAGTGGCACAATCACAGCTCGCTTCAGCCTTGACCTCCTGGGCTCAAATGATCCTCCACCTTAGTCCCCGAAGTAGCTGGGACTTCAGGTACATGGCACCACACTCAGCGAATTTTTTTTTTTTTTTTTTTTGGAGAGATGGGATTTCACCATGTTGCCCAGAGTGGCCTCAAACTCCTGGGCTCAAGCAATCCTCCCATCTTGGCCTCCCAAAGTGCTGAGATTACAGGCCAACTTATTGTTTCTGAGCTCTTATTTTGTGTTCCGACTCTGTGCCAGGTTCTGACCGAGGCACTGGGGATATAGGGAGTAAAACTCACATTAAACATCAGACAAATAATCACACAAGAAGTCAGTTAACTACTTATACGATGAGTGCCTCCAAGGAAAAATTCTGGGCGATCTTGGGTGTGTGAAATGGGGTTTTATCTACCTTGGAGTATCAGGGAAGACATTTAAACAAAATCTATTGTGGAGAGATGAGTAGGAGCCATGGGAGAGACAACGTGTGGTGGGCGGAGCAGTCCAGCAGAGGGAACCACATAGGGGAGAGCCCAGAGGCAGGAGAGGTCACTGTGGTTAGAGGGGTGGCGGGGCCAGGCCATGCAAGGACTTCCAGGGCTGAATCTGGGACTATGGACTTCATCCTGAAGGCAGTGGGGAGCTCACCATTTGATGTAGGATTGACAGCCTGTGATGATCATCTTGATAGAGACCACTCTGGCTACAGAAAGAGAATAGAGCAGCCCAGAATGACCAATGAAAAGGGCTGGTAAGAGGTGGTGGTGGCCTGGACTAGGATAGCGGCAGTGAGAGAGAAACAGATTTTAAAGATATTTTGGAGGCGTTTCATTGGATTTGAGAGATGCCGGAGGGTGACTCCCAGGTTCGTGGTTCTATGAACTAGATGGAAGGTAGTGTCACTTGATGAGATGGGGAGGACACAGGGGCACGGCAGGGGAAGGGGTATTATGATCAACAAATGAGAACATTGACTGGGCATGGAGGGGCTCAGCCCTGGAGCTCAGATGAGTGACCAAGGCTGGAGGGTAAATGCAGCACCTAGATGAGAATCGAAACCCAGACTGGTTGAGGTCCACCTGGGGAGACAGCGTAGGGCAGGAAGAGAGGGGAGTTCAGGACAGCCTGAGGAACCCTAGCATGAGAACAGAGAAGGCGAAGGTGAAGCAGGAAGGTGGGCACGGTCATGGCCTGTTCCCAGATGACTGTTTGCTCATCTGTGAGATCATCCCACTGCAGCCCTGCAGAGGGAGGCAATGAGCAAAGGGCCATATGGGCTCTGGGTCCCGGTGGTGGGTCCCAGGGTGGCAAGGCACTTACCCTCTCAGTCTGGTCTACCACTGTAAAGGGTAGTGTAGGGTTCCTCCCCATGGAATTTAGGTGTCTTGTGCTTTCTGCCATTGCCACAGGCTGTACGCACACCCAGCTATCCCCACTGCTCAGTGACTTCACCCAGCAGACACTTGGGACTGGCCACCACCAACCAGGTCCTGTGACAGGCTCAGTGACCTTCACTATTTTAACACACACTCTTGACAAACAATACGGTGATGCTAGAAGATGTTATTTCTTACATGCTATTGTGGTTTAGGTTTCCCCCCACCTCTATGTATATTTCTTGATTGATTTAAGATTTAGCACTGTAGGTAACAATATATTATGTAGTTATACAGTCTGAAAGAGCTAGAAGGAAGATATTGAATGTTCCCAACACAAATGATAAATGTTCAAGATGCTGGATATGCCAATTACCCTGATCTGATCGTTATGCATTATTTGTATCAAAACATCACTGTGTATCCCATAAGTATGTACCGTTATTTTATGTCCATTTGAAAAATGAAAGAAAAAGTGTGAAAAACATTTACCTTTAGATTTACCTTTGATATCCTTCCTCTGTTCTGGAACATTCTCAACTATTATCTCCTCAGTTCTCCCCTGACCTATTCTCTCTCTCTTCTCCTTCCAGAATGCTGATTGAACAGGCATCCATTAGATACTCTTACTCTGCCTGCTGTGCACATAAACTCTCTTTCATATTTCCTTTTTGACCCTCTATGCCGAACTCTGGATAATTTCTTCTGAGTTATCTTCCAGTTGACACATCTCTCTTCTGCTAGGTCTAATCTCTTCCAGAGTGTAGAAATGGAAGAATGACTCCTCAAGCCAATGTACCCTTGGTACTAAAACTCCAGCAAGGACAGTATGAGACAGGAAAATTACAGGCCAGTCACACTTGTGAACCTGATACAAAAGTCCTAAACAAAACATCAGCCAACAAAACCCAACAATCTATAAAAAGAATAATATGTCATGACCAAATAGGGTTTATTCCAGGAATGCAAGATCGATCTACCATTAGAAAGCCAAATTACATGTTTACTACATTAACTGAATTGAAGGAGAAAGGTCATTTGAACCTGTCAGTAGATGCAGGGGGAAAGAATTTGGTAAAATTGAAAAGCCGTGCACGATTCTAATAAAGCCACACACTTTGACCCACCAGGAGGTCCCTCAGCTTGCTAATGAATACCTCAAAGAAGCCGTGGCAAATGGCATCCTTTGTGGTGAAATATTGAGCTCTTTATGGTAAGGAAAAAGGCCAGGATGTCTGCTCTCACCATTTCTATTCAGCGTTGTCCTGGAGGTTCCTGGACAGTTTGGCAAGGTGGGAAAAAATAAACAAGGAAGTATTGGAAGGGAAGGTGCCCAGGTGACTCCTGGTTTCTTGCTTGTGCTCCTGTGAGGATGTTTGTGCCATTTACCAAGATGGGAAAGACTGAGAAGCCCCGGGCTGAGTGTTGGGAGCACAAGAGAAAATGGCCTGGCTTCCTTGGAAAGATCACCAAGAATGGAATCAGGACACGTCAGCTCCATTCCCAACTCTTCCCCCAACCTTGGATGGACTGCTTTCCTCCCTGGACCTGAGTCCCCGTCTGTGAAATGGGTGGGCCGGAAAGATGGATCCAAGGTGGGCTGTGATGGCCAGATCTGGTGGGAAACCAGAGAGAAACAGGGGAAGCTGGCCCCCATTCTCCAGGAGGGCAGGCTTTTGTGTGCAGAGCCTCTGGTGGGAGGAAACATCTGTTTGGGGATAGGGCAGGAGTCTGACCAAGTCAGGGCACTGTCTTGACCCTCTGCCTTTGCAGAGGCGTCATCCCTTCTCTCCTTTGCCACGGGGTTGCTATCGTTATTGTCGTTGCTGTCATTGATGTTGTTGGGTGTGTTCTGTGGTTGTAAGGCACTGACCCCCACCAACATGTCTTTTTGATGTTTTAGACCTTCAACAGCCAGAGCGAGAACAACGAAGACTATGAGATCCCCCCGATAACACCTCCCAACCTCCCTGAGCCATCCCTCCTACACCTCGGGGACCACGAAGCCAGCTACCACTCGCTGTGCCACGGCCTCACCCCCAACGGTCTGCTCCCTGCCTACTCCTATCAGGCCATGGACCTCCCAGCCATCATGGTGTCCAACATGCTAGCACAGGACAGCCACCTGCTGTCGGGCCAGCTGCCCACGGTGAGTCCCTGTCACCTGCTGCAGTTCCTGCTGATGACAGCAGGGAGGGGGTTGAGAGGGAAGCAGAAGAATGTTGATGCTTTGATAAGAACCCTCTACTCATGGGCAGGGTCTGGGTTCAGCAGGTTGCTTGCGTGGGAGTCTGTGGGACACGGCGGGTGGGCATGGAGAGAAATCTAATGTCAGCACGCTCCTTCCTTCTGGAGCTCTGGGTACAATATCTCGGTATTGATTTGCATTATTTATTAATAGGATAATCTCATTTTTATTTTTTAACAGTTTTATTGAGGTATAATTTATATTCCATACAATTCACGCATTTGAAGTATACTACTTAATGGCTTTTCGTATATTCACAGAGTTGTGTGACCATTAACACAATTGATTTTAGAACATTTCATCACCCCATAAAGAACCACTAGCTAGGCACAGTGGTGTGTACCTATAATCTCAGCTACTTGGGAGGCTGAGGTGGGAGGATCACTTGAGCCCAGGAGTTCTGGGCTGTAGTGCACTATGCAAATCAGTTGGCTGCACTAGCTTTGGCATCAATATGGTGACCTGCTGGGAGTGGGGGACCACCAGGTTGCCTAAGGAGGGGTAAACTGGCCAAGATCGGAAACAGAGCAGGTCAAAACTCCCCTGCTAACCAGTAGTGGGATCGTGCCTGTAAAAAGGCACGGCACACTGGGCAACATGGCAAGACCCTATCACAAAAAGAAAAGAAAAATGTTGTATTGCCAGGCACAGTGTCTCACGCCTGTAACCGCAGCAGTTTGGGATACTGAAGCAGGAGGATCGCTTGAGTCTAGGAGTTCAAGACCAGTTTTGGCAACATAGCAAGACCCTGTCTCTACAAAACAAAAAAATTAGCCAGGTGTGGTGGCATGTGCCTGTAGTCCTAGCTACTTGGGAGGCTGAGGTGAGAGGATCACTCAAGCCCGGGAGGTCAGGGCCGTGGTGACAGAGTAAGACCCTTTCTCAAAAAAACAATGGGAAGAAACATCATATTTTTGGCCGTCACTCCCAACCCACCCCCTGAAATCTTCAGCCCTAGGCAACCACTAATTGACTTTGTGTGTTTATAAATTTGCCTATTCTGGACATTTCATAGAAATGGAATCATATAATTTAAAAAAATTGTATCTTGCTTAAGCTGCCAGAGAAGAGGGTGATTACTGAGTTAAAGTTCATGGGATAGGTAAAAATGTAGCAGACAGACGAAGGCAAGAAAGAACCTTTCCCAGATTAGGGGAATAGCAGGTACAAAAGGAGGGCAGCAAGGGTGCTCGTGCCATGCTTGGGAATGGTATGTGGTTCATTCTTTTTATTGGGATAAAGAGGAAGGACCTGGAGTGAAGGAGAGAGAGAGGAGATGAAAGAGCTCAGCAGGGCCTGCATCATAAGGGTCCTGAATCCCATTCTAAGGAGATATATATCCTTAGAATGGCTGATTTGAGGCCAGGCATGGTGGCTCACCGCTCTAATCCCAGTACTTTGGGAGACCGAGGTGGGCGGATCACTTGAGGGCAGGAGTTCAAGACCATCCTGGTCAACATGGCAAAATTCCGTCTCTACTAAAAATACAAAAATTAGCCAGGCATGGTGGCACACACCTATAATACCAGCTACTCAGAAGGTTGAGGCACGAGAATTGCTTGAACCTGGGAAGTAAAGGTTGCAGTGAGCCGAGATGGTGCCACTGCACTCCAGCCTGGGCCACGCAGCAAGACCCTGTCTCAAAAAAAAAAAAAGTAATAATGGCTGATTTGAGCCATCAAAATCTATAGAAGTATGGTAGAGCAGTAGAGCATTTTTTTTTTTTAATACCATAGAAAAAATCTCCTTAAGGGAATTCTAGTGCTGCTTCTCAACAACTGGGACTTGTGTTTATTTTTGCTATTTTTCCCTTCACACTTAATATTACGTACTAGTCATGACTCTTACATTCATTTTTAAGTGACAGGGACCAAACTCAAACTTATGCAAAAGAGTCTGAAATATCCAGGGAGTGGATACGGGGTTTCAGGCATGGTTCAATCCAGGAACCCCACCAGTGTCACAAGGCCCATTTCCACACAACAGGCTTGATGGCTGCTGGCAGCCAGCATCTTCCCTGACATCTCTGGCAGAGAGGACCATGACAGCATCGCTGGACAGACCACTACGTCTAGGAGGAAGCAGTTCACTATTTTGTCATCTTGAGTCACACATGCACCTGTGGCACAGGAGGAGGGCTGCTTAGTTGATTTTCCTAGCAGAATCTCATGGTTTGGGGTGGCTTGTGTCTACCTCTACCATGACTCTTCAGAAGCCACAGTCAAATCTGTGGCCCAATTCTGGCAGACCCCTGGGACCTTAGGACGTGGCTTTGTAGTCAAACGATCTCAACTGTATTTTGTTTATTCTTCTTTTATTACCACCAAACTTCCTTGTTTAAAAAAGCTGGTGTCCTCTGTGTAATTTTGTAAGGCACGTCACATTTTTTTTTGTTTGTTTTTGAAGCTAGGTGGGAAATAAAAGGAGACAAGGAAGGGAAGGAGGATGGGAGGAAACCAACTCGAGATCCACATTTTATAGTGTTTGGTTCTCACGAAAGAGTTCAATGAAAATGGATGCTCCTTTCTCCAGAAATTTTTTCCTGCTGGGTCCATCAATAATGCAAGTCCTCAGCTTCCTCTTCTGTCTCTCAAACCTAGCGATTCAGACTCACACCGCCATGTCTGGAATGGTTTTAACCCATTTATGCCTGAAGTTGCAATTTTTTGAATTTTTGCATTCAGACCTTGGCAATGAACTTGAGCAGTAGGTTATAAATAACTCCCAGATGCTTAGCATTTCAATAATGGAACACTAGGCATAAATGGGTTTCCAGTTCGTTAGAATGTTTGTACCTTACTTGCTTACCGGGCTCATTTTCTAGCAGGAACCTTACTGCTCAGGACCATCCCTGTTTGGGATTTATGGTGATACAAGCGAGAGCAGGGTCAGGTGAGCACCTTGTCATCTGCTAGCAGGGATGTGGTGCAGGGGTGAGCATGGCTACAGTTTGGGGCCACTGTGTCGCTGCCTTTGGTACTGGGGTGAATGGAGGCAGTGTGGGGTGGTGGTTGATCCCTGACACCCGAGTTAGATCCTGGCTTCACCTTTGAAGCCTCGGTTCCCTTGTCTTGGAATCATAATCGTACCCACCTGAAGATTGTGATGAAGTGTATCAGAGATAATGTATGTAAAGTCTTAGCAAATGTCTGGCAGAGAGTAAACATTCAATGAGCATTTGCTATTGTTATTTGTAGTAAAAATGAATTCCCACTGTAACTAAATGGCAGTGTTTTCCCTTAAGTCTCATTTACCTAAAGGAGCAGACTGCAGACACCCTCAGGTACATTTGTAGGGCCACCTCATTATAATAGCTCTGATCATTACAAAGCATGTTATCTTTTTATCAAAGATGACCCCCTAATCTCCCCTCCTAGGAAATGCTTTTGTTGGGCTCTGTCCAAATAGGCACTCGCAGTCGCTTCCCAGATTTTCTTTAAAACTAGCTCATGTTTAAGAGGCTTTACAAATTCAGATAGCCTTAATTCTTCCATTAGTCAGACTTTGCAAGGGTTCACTGAATTTTATATTCCCTCTTTATGTCATGAAAGATAAGCCAAACTCTATTACCCAGGGGAGGGCACCCGGACCAACTGGGAAAACCAGATAAGAAGATGTACATGCGTTGGGACTATCTGGTGAAGAGAGACAAGGGGCTCTTCAAGACGAAGTTTTTAAATTCATCTGAACCACAGGACAAAGGGGCGTGGCTTTATGTGCGTGGGCATACACGCTACGTGGGTGACGCTGGAATTGGTGTTAACACCTGCTGGGTGTCAAGCACCGTGCAGAGGGCTTTCAAATGTTTTCTTGCATAATCCCCCCAAGAAGCAAACTGAGGGATCGTGATAATACTATCATGAAGGGATGGAGACCCCAAGGTGGCAGGTGATTATATTAGTGTGCCACGGCTGCTCTAAGACATTTCCACCAACTTGGGGGCTTAAAAAACCAGATTTATTCTGTCACACCTCTAGAAGTCCAGAGACAGTCTCCTTGGGCTGAAATCACGGTGTCGGGAAGAACTCACTTTCCCCAGAGGCTGTCGGGGAGAACCCAGCCTTGCTTCTCCTCCGGCTCCTGGGGGTTGCTGGTCTTCCCTGGCTCGTGGCTGCATCATTCTGATCTCTGCCTCTGTCTTCGCATTGCCTTCCCTCTGTCAGCAAAACTCCCTTTGCCCCTCTTCTAAGGACATTTGTGACGGCATTTAGGGCATTTGGGGATAATCTAGGATAATCTCCCATCTCAAGATCCTTAATCACATCTGCAGAGACCCTCTTTTCTAAATACAGTACCATTTACAGGTTCCAAGGATTAGGACCTGATATCTTTGGGGGGCATTTTTCAACCTACCACAGTGATCCTCAGCTGTGTGACAGCCTTCATTGAGCACCCACTAGGTTCAGGCATTGTTCTAGGCTTGGGACCTACAAGATGTCCTTGAGGGACGCCTGGTGCCGATGGAGAGAAGGTGAAGAGCCGATTTCTAAACTGTGGTACATTCTCTAATAGCATCAGCGTGTGGTGCTCTGTGCCCGGAAGAGGCCCCTTAGATGTGGGGTTATCACTTCCTAGAGGAAGTGTCCCCTGATGCAGAGTAGATTCTGTAAGTACTTTGTGAATGAATTACTGTCATACAGCTCCTAAACGGCAAGGTCAGAATGCAAACCCAGCTCTATCCCCTGTCATCCATCCACCTCTCAGTTTTACCAGATGACTGAGGGATGGTGCGGCCGGGCTGCAGAGTCACAGGTGGTACAGAGGATGCGCTGATGGCCAGGGTGCTTCAGGCATTGTCTGCACAGATTGAGATACACTGAGGATGTCATCCCTGGAGAGGCGGGCAAGGCCAAGGCATTTGACAGCCATCTCATAAATGCCAAAGCCCCTTTGGCTCTGATCCCAGAGGCCACCAATTCTTTCTGGTCCCCTGCCCTGGCCCGTTCAGCCTTGCATGCATGTGTGGGAGTTAGTCTTCTGGTTTAAAGGTATGGCAGCTAGCAGGAGTCATGTACAGTATTGGAATCGAACCCCTTTTACAAAATTAAATATGCTTAAGGTTTCTCCCTCCACTTGAGCATCTTAACTGATTAAACATTCATTTCCAAGACAAAAAGAGTCAATTTAGTATGAAAGATATATTTTGCCAGTTTAATTTAAAGTACTGCACCTCTGTCTGACCCTGATTTTCATAACTCAATAATTTTATCCTGTGTTGATTGTCTCATTTCGAGAGAGATATTGTATGTATAAATCAGTTTCTAAAATACCCAAAGAAACTCGAAGAGTGGAATTTATTAAGCTGCTTCTGTTAAGTCTGAAATCATTTATTTTGGAGTCGTGCTTGGGAAATGTTCGAGCTTGTGCTCCTGGCTTACCCAGGAGAGGAATTACCCTGGAAGATGACAGAGTTGGACGTTCCCAGACAGATTCCTGGGGAACCTGCACCTTTTGTGAGACCAGAGAAACTCCTGGGAGAGCCTCGGGCAGATGGAGGCTGGACCCAACCAGAAATGAATTCTGGCAAAGCTCCCCCGACAGTAGCCATAGATTCTGGCGATCAGGGAAATGTGGGTTTTTCCTGCACCAAGCCCTGTGGGTCCCTGGAGCTGTGTGGTCTTGCTGTGGGACTCACTTAGTGCAGGAGAGGTATGCAGGTGTCATTCATGCATTCTCCTCCCAGCTTTGACTCCTGTTTGCTTTCTTTGGGATCTTGGACAAGTTACTTCTCTCCCAGCCGCAGTTTTCCTATCTATGAAATGGGGATTGGGATTTCAGCTCTGGTGAACTCACAAATAGGAAAATGGGTATAATTGTTTTGTTAGCAGTGATGTACTAGACAAGTACATGGATTTGAAGTTCAATAGTCCCCCCACTACCAACATCACACATACCACTGGCCTAGGGGGGCTCAAATCCTATCAAACGCAGTACTTAGTGCTGTGTTTCAGATCCTTTGTGCTCTAGGTCCCTGTCCCAAAGCATCTTGCCAGGATAGGCCCTTCGTGCTGCTCACACAGGGCTAGGGGTTGTGGCCCAGGGTCCCCCACCCCAAGCGAAGAGCCTTTCCATGCTGGTGCTCTGAGCTAGGCTGTTGGGAAGGGGGCTGAGCTGTACCTTCGTTGCCACTTGACCCCCTTGCTTTAGAGATGGTTCCTGTGCCCAGAGCCTGGGGGCAGGGCTTAAAATTTGGAGTGGGGACTTGATCCTGGGGGCAGGGCGTTGGACTTAGGGACAGTGTCTGGGTATTGACTCTGGGAGATCCTCGATATACCTCCTAACACCTCCCCCATTTTCTTCCTATTCTGAACTATTCCCCTCCAATCTCCTTTCTCTCTCCTCTTCCCTGCCACTTTCCTCCTCCCCAAAGAGGGCATGGTCTATCCCTGTTAGATTCTCACAAGTTGAGACATAGGAATGCCCTCCTGAGTTACAGGCACAAGGAAATAAGACTCTCAACCCTTGGTCCTCTGGTCTTCTGAAACACAGGGGGCAGTAGGGACCCCCTAGTCCAACCTATTCGTTTCATTACTCTTAATACATAACATTTTTGGTTTGGTCTTGTCTTATGATTGTATCAGTTAGCTTTTGCTGTGTAACAAACTACCCCAATACCTAGTGACTTAAAACAATAAATTCTTATGATTTCTCATTATTCGGCAGGTCAGCGAGGTAGTTCTTTTGATCTGGACTGATTCAGGTGATTTCTGAGGTCCAGCTTACAGCCTGCCTGCAGCTGCTTATTCTAGAATGGCCTTATTGACATTGCAATGGTTGACTCAGTGTCAGCTGAGACCAAAGGAAAACGATTTGGTCACTCTCATATCTCATGATGAGAGGTTTGTGTCTCAAGGCTGGGCATCGTGGCTCACCTGTCATATCAGCACTTTGGGAGGCCAAGATGGGCAGCTTACTTGAGGTCAGGAGTTCAAGACCAGCCTGGCCAACATAGTAAAACCCCATCTCTACTGAAAATACAAAAATTAGCTGGGCATGGTGTCTTGCACCTGTGGTCCTAGCTACTCGGGAAGCTGAAGCAAGAGAATCACTTGAACCAGGGAAGCCAAGGTTGCAGTGAGCCAAGATCATGCCACTGTACTCCAGCCTGGGTGACAGAGTGAGACTGTCTCAAAAAAAAAAAAAAGCGGGGGGAGGGGGAAGAGAGATGTGTGTCTTCTCATCATATGGTGGCCTAGTATCGTTCACATGGTGTTGGACACAGGGTGCCCAGGGTAGCAAGAGAGGGTACGCCCCAATGTGCAGTACTTTTCAAACCTCTGCACGCATCCTGTTTGCCCCTGATGCATTGGTCAAAGCCTGTCACATGGCAAATCCCAGAGTAAGGGCTGGAGAAATAGATCCCACCTCTTGAAGAGAGAAATGGTAGAGTCACATCGTAGGAGGGTGTGGACGCAGAGAGGCAGGAATGTGTAGCTAATTTTGTAACCTACCGTGATGACATTTTGGGTTTTCTCTGTGCATTTTTGGTTTCTTGGCATACAGTATCATCTAGTAGTCAGGTGCATAGGCTATGTGGTCAGGCCGACCTAAGTTCAGATCCCAGCTCCCCTCCTCGTTACCCCCAACGCTGTGACCCAGAGCAAGGGGTTGATCCTCCCTGAGCCTCGGTTTCTTCATCTGTAAATGGAGATGTTGTTACCTGCCTCATAGGAGTTTATAAAGAGTCAGCGATCCGATGCAGGTGAAGTATCACACGTAGGCAATTGGTAAATGTAAGCTGCTCTGTTTATTACTTTATCCACTTCATTGACAGAGTTGGGGTGGCTTCAGCCTCATCTCTAAGTTTATCCAGGCTGACCTGCTGGTTACCAACTTTGTCGGAGGCTGAGGTGGCTGGGGATAGCAGGAGGGCCCCCAGCTGGGGACAGGCAGGGGAAGGCATGTTAGTTACACTAGGACCTCTGTCAGGGCTTAGAGCTTAAAAGCAACAGCGAAGTGACAGTTCCACTGCTTGCCAAGAAAGCGGGGGCCCAAGATGCAATGCTTCTTGGCATCGTGACCAAAGGAAGGATCCATCTTAATCGAAGCAGGGGGTTACCAGGGGCACCTCTGAGTTGGGCTTGTCCAAGGTGCCATGTTTTTGTCTAACGTCCCTCTGGGGATGGAAGTGGGGGGAGCACTGATCTCCCAAACGGGTCTGTGAGGGTCCTAAACAGTGGTAACCAGAGACCCAGGGCTTCCTTTGTATTTATCAGAGTCCAGATGAAACTCCTGGCCCCTGTTTTTCAGAGGCAGTAAGCGAAAGAAATACGTCTTTTTACATTTTATAAAACTCAGAAAAATGGCTTTAAACAGCTTTTGCTCCCCTACTATAATTATTTATTTTCAAACACTCCTGCAGGGGACTGCTCCGTTTTCTTACCCTGAACTCCTTTTTCTCATAAATGAACCATCACTTCAATAAATCATTATGGAAACAGAGACTAACACCGGCTCTGAAAGGTTGAAAGATTTATGTAACACATTTATGTTTCCCATTTTCTCATTCTGGTACTCGGCTGCAAAAGCTAAGCTAATAAAAGCTGCTATTAATATTTCTTGTTGCCTAGCAACCCCAGAGCGGGAGTAATAGCTTCGGCTAGAAAAATAGATGACCGATAAGGAAAAATTCAATTCTTTTATTATCTCAGGGGGAAATGGCCTTTTACTGGAACATTATGATGTACGAGTGTGAAGTTGAACACAAAAGATTTTTTTGTATGTGTTTGTTTTTCTATTTTTAATGAACATTATTTTACCTCCACTAACTCTTTTAGGGCACTTCTCTTTTCTTTCGTAAACCCCCCATCCCATCCCTCATGCTTAATTTAGCAGCTATAGTAGTTAAGAATCTGTCAGCATTCTTTAGTTTAAAAATGGTTTTTGCAAAGGTTTACAACTCGGTCATAAAAATTCACTCCCTGTTAAAACTCAGGCCAGTGATAAGCTAACACACTGGCTGGTTTTCCGTGAACAGGATCACGTTTGTTGACGAGATAAGATTCATGGTTTTCCCTATAAGAAAGGTCGGAAAGGAACAAAACATGCTCTTCTGCATGTCCCAGTTTTCTCTGGAACCAGGGACGCTGTCTCTTTTGAGAACTGTTTGCTCTGCGGTTTGGGATGTGTTCACACTGGGAGAGGAGGGGGCACAGATATTCACTGAGAACCTGCTCTGCAGACTCTTGGCGCCATTCCCTCCTCCCAGCACCCTTTAAGCTAGGAACCGTTAGGGTACCTATTTTTCAGATGCAGAAACTGAGGCTTAAAGGAGCCAAGGGATCAGGCTGAGGTAGCATCTCTTTTATTTTGTATTTTTTTATTTTTAGTAGAGACAGGATTTCACCATGTTGCCCAAGCTGGTCTCGAACTCCTGAGCTCATGCAAGCCGCTTGCCTCAGCCTCCCAAAGTGCCAGGATTACAGGCGTGAGCCACCACACCTGGCCCGAGGTAGCATCTTAAAACCATGGTGTTTCCCACCTGTGTTCTTTAGCACCGGCGTTCCCAACTTTGGCACCACTGACATTTTGGGTAGGATACTTCTCTGTTACTGGGGGACTCCTGTGCCTTGTAGGATGTCTAGCAGCATTCCTGGCCTCTACTCGCTATTCCTGGCCTCTAGTAGCGCTACCGTAGTCAAAATCAAAATGGAAAATGTCTCTAGACATTGCCAAACATACCCTGGGAGAAAGTCACCCCTGGTTTAGAGCCTCCGCAGCTGTTCGCTCTGCTGAGAAGGCTGTTCCCCCTTGTCCACCCAGTGAACTCCTGTTCTTGTACGAGGACCCAGTTCAGAAGTCATCTTCTCACATAGGCTGCCTGGATGCTCTGGGCCGGAACTAGGGTGAGGCATGTGCGATTCGTGCCTCAACCATAAAATTTAAGGGTGTGTCCAAAAACTCAGTCATCAAGATAAAAATAGCATTTTAATGAAATATTTTGAAAAGGCAAGATTAACACAGAAAACCATGATGAACAACATATCAGAAATGTAAATTAAGGTGGGATCAGTCTGAACTCATGGCAATATGTAGTTGTGCATTTACCAGCGGCGGTAAATGCCCCTGGATGGCCTGAAGGCTGAGCCGGGGCCTTGTGTCTTTCTCTGGCCCCAGCATCTAGCAAAGGGCCTGGTTAGCAGGTGGCCTTCAATGTCTGTTTGTTAATTACTAATGAATGGGAGAAGGGAATTACTTGTCCAGGGTCACATAGCCAGAAAAAGGATAGAGCTGGAACTTGAACCTGGGCCTCTGACTCTAAGCCCAGTGCTCCCTGCACCTGCCTGGCTGAGTATGAGTATTGGGTGAACCTTTGTTGTCTGCTGAGTAGCGGCCTAAGCTGCAGAAGATTGAAAGATGCCCTGGGGTGCTCACTGTCTAGGAGTGGCGGGCAGGGAACAGCGGCCGTGATTTCAGCTTGGCGTCAACCTGACTTTCCTTGTGGCTGTTATTTCAGCTTCACCACCTCGGTGCCAGGCGAGAGCTGACGTGGGCAGCTCAGTGCCCTGTGGAGCGTCCCCAAGAATGTCACAATGGCCAGCCCCTTGCAGCACTGCTCATGCCCACGGGGCCAGGTGCCTCACCTTGGCCTTTGAAGGTCAAGAACCACACCTTATTTGACCTTGTATCCTCTCAGTGAACTTTTCCTAAACGAATGGGTGAATTATTTATAACTGTCATGTAACATTTATTTAGCAGTTACTATGGAACTGGCACCTACTTAAACCCTTTCTATTTATAATCTCACTTAATCCTTGACCCTGAGAAGGAGGTACTGTTATTGTTGCCATTTTACAGATGAGAAAACAGAGGCACAGAGGGGTAAATGACTTGGCTACACAGTTATCAACATGATGGTGCCAGGAACTGAACCCAAGCAGCCCGACTCCCCAGCCTGGGCTCTCCATATCTAGCCTATGCAGCCTTCCAAAGTGAATCAGTGAATGAGCAAGGCAGTGAGCGGGACAAAATGGAGACCCGCTTTATCTGCCCAGCTCTGAGTTGAGCCATTCGTATTCATAAATAATCTCAAAATGAAGTGTGAGGCACTTGCAGCTTGAAACAAGAAATGGAAGAGGTGCTGAGCTCAGAGGACAGTCCCGGCACCGAAGGCTTCCTGGAGGTGGTAGCCTTGGGGGCCAGAGGACAGTGGGAAAGCTTGAGAGGAAGAAATTTCCTATTTGCGTGGACCTCCCTGTTCAGACCTGATCACTACCCCTTCCGCTGAAATTCATAAAACAATTTGTGATATTTTATGGTCGCTCAGCTGCCCTCTGGTACCCAGCCTTTCCACCCCTTGCTGGGCTCCTAATCAGAGCACTCGAGGCTGAGTGCAAGGGCCAGGTGTTTAACTTCCACTCCAGGCAGGATGCCAAGCCTAACAGGGCATGAACTCTGAGAGCTGCTCCTGAGTCATGAGGGAGAATTCAGGGAAAATCACAGTGACATTCGTCAGCTGCAGCTTCGATATTACTGGGCGTAATGGCTCTTTCCTCCGAGTGCATATTCAGGACCATGTTTGGGAAAATGAGCTTTTAATGTACCGTCGGCATTGCTGAGAAGCCATCTTTGGCTCGGCAGAATGTCTGGAGCACATAAAACTTGAGATTTATTGGAGTCATTTTCCCCCTGCTCTGGCTGGATAATAAAAAGTCAGTCTCATGAGCTCTCTTTCTCTCATCTTGTGGCTTTGTCCATTTAGAACTCGGAGTCTTTATAAAAGGCAGCAAGACAAATACAGCTCATCTAAATATTAAAGCTCTAGGAGGGAGTATCGGGGCACTATGGAAGACTGGAGGCTGGGAGCGTTTCCAGGACAAGCGTGTCCCGTCAGAGATTTAAGCTCAGCAGCTGGGTTGGGCTGGGGCCCGGGCTGTGGTAGTGGCAGCTGCTTGCCCAAGCAGTAGCACTTAAGTGGGAGTCTGGGGTCCTGGGTCCTTGTTCTACCCCAGTGGGTGACCTTGGGTGAATTTCTCTCGCTCTCTCTCAAAGACTCAAGTGAGATGGAGCTGATGCTGTCTGCTCCACAGACTGACTGTGAGAATCAAACGTGCCAATTAATATTTCTGATGCTTTGCTTCATGTGTGGGATGTAGCAGGTGGGATGAAAAAGGTTTGTTGACTGACCGACTGACTGAAGAATGAATGAATGAATGAAAAATAAATGCCTCTGTAAACACCTCAAACTAGAATGCTACACCATTTTTGGAGACTAGGTCGCATGGGGACCCTATAGCCTCTTCTGTCTTACGCTGCAGTCTCCTTCATCTCTTCTAGCCCTCCCATCGACTTTAAGGAAGATAGAATCCTGCTCATTTACAGAGGTGTTCCCAAGACTCAAAGGGCAGGGGACTTGTCGCAAGACACACAACTAGGAAGTGGTGGAGACAGGATGGGACCCTGATTCCCCTGACCCCAATTGCTTTATGTCCTCAACACAAAAACATCCCTCACCCTATTCTTGGCCCAGGCCTCTGAGCTGGGATGGTGGGCAAAGGTGGGACCCTTGCCCCTGTCTCCCCATCGAGTGTGGGTGTTGGTCAAAGCTCTTAGCCAAGACAGGGTTAGGAGGGCAAAAATGTTGGCTCAATGGCTCTGTCTCCAAACTCCTGGTAGCAAGGAAAAAGGGAAGGAATGTCAGGTGAGTAGTCAGAACCTGTTATGGGGTGTGTGTGTTGGGCAGAGCTGTGCGACTGGGATGCTAGAGTCCTGAGGAATCTTTAACTAACCAACTAAGCATGGTTAGTTCTTCCTGTCACCCCGGAAACTGATAACAAGACCGCGAATCAGGAAGCCTGGGTTTAACTTCCTGTCTCTGCCACCACTAAGATATTGTGGGAGGCAAGTCACTTTCCTTCCGGCCTCACTTTCTTCACCTGTTGAATGGACAAAACCCAAATCACCCCAGGGAGTTGTGGAAAAGCTCAAGGGAGAGGGGGCCTCTAAAGCATTTCATGAATGAGCTCCTGAAGAGATTCAAGTCCCTGGAGGGTGTGGATCACAGCTGGCTCCAGAGAGCCACCAGGTGAGGAGGTAGAGCTCCAAGGTCAGGCAGCATCAGCTGCACATGTAACCAGCTGTGTGACCTCAGCCAAACTGCTTAACCTGTCTGTGCCACAGTTTCCTCCCAGGGTTGTTGTGAAGAGTAAATGAGACATTAGAGATGCTATCGAAAGCCACGCTAGAGGGAAGTCTGCCTCGTCCCACAGGCAGCACTGCAGTGTGGATTAGGCCACAGAGTTGCTGGCATTTGTTCCCCAGTGTGAAGTGTGAATCAGCCGTGGGTCACAGGCCAGGAGTAGGTGGAGCTCCTGCATAACTTCCTATGTAAGATGGTCCCCAGAGGAGGGAGAGCATTAGGACAAATACCTAATGCATGTGAGGCTCAAAACGTAGATGACGGGTTGATGGGTGCAGCAAACCACCATGGCACATGTATACCTATGTAACAAACCTACACGTTCTGCACACGTATCCCAGAACTTAAAGTAAAATTAAAAAAAAAAAAAAAGATGGCCCCTCTTGGCTAAGGGCGGTTCTTGAGAAAGGGGCAGGTGTGTGCCTTTGGCAGCCACTCTCCCAGCAGCGGATCCAGCAAGACAGACTACTGCTGAGCTGCTTCTGGAAATGTGATCCTAAGGCCAGCAGCAGCAGCATTGCCTGGGGACCTGTTAGAGATGCAGATTCTCAGGCTCCTCCCTAGACCTGGTGACTGGGAGACTTGGCTGGGCCCAGCAGCCCATGCCTAACCACACCTTTGGGGTCTTCTAATGCCAGCCCAGAACTACTGGGCTGTGGTCATCCTCCACGGAGCCCTGAGTTCTCAATTGTTTTAGGACACACGGGACGGGTTTGTGTTTCTGTTTGCCTTGAGGGTTTCATCACACTCTTGATGGTTGCAGACTTTTTCCTCCAGAGAATCTCGAGGACCAACACCTCTGCCCGTGGTTCCTGGTTCCTTCCTACCCTGTATGCCTCCCATTGTCACAGGCCTTGAAGCAGACCCTCTGGCAGGATGACAGTCCCGGCCTGTGGTCAGAAAGACTCCAGGTTTTCCTGAATTGCACGATGCCTCATCCTGGGGTACTGCTTTATGGGCAATTGTGCATCAAGGGCCTAAGTAGAACCAGGAACAAAAATGCAACAGGGAAAAGCAAGGGGGCCTAGGGCAGGGGAGGTATCAGGGACATCTGTGTGACCAGAACACAAGATTCCTCCCACTGCTTATGGGGGAGAGGGGTGTGCATATTCTAGGGAAGAGATGGATCAGCGAAGCCCATTCTTCGAGATCATAGGAGGACAGAGTGTGATCAAGTGAACAAAGAGACTCAAACTAGACATTTGCAGCACTGGTAGCAACTGGCCCAGAAGAACCGGACCTTGGTCAGAAGCACAGGGTAACAGCAAATTATGGGGCTGTAAACCGAGATTCTGAGACCGAAGGATCAGCCTGAGATGGTCGCTACCCCATCCCACAGGACTCCTCTTCTCATTTGGGAACCCCAGACCTGAGCACACAAGACCCCCAACCACTCCCTTTTTGTCTGCCTTGTGAACCTGACACCTTCTTACCTTCTGCTTCTGTATCCCTGCTCTGAGAAGCAGATTAACTCTAGCCAGTACATTGGCTGTGCCGTCCTGCATGCTTCCACTAGGTTGACTTTTTTTTTTTAGACAGAGTCTCGCTCTGTTGCCCAGGCTGGAGTGCAGTGGTGCAATCATGGCTCACTGCAGCCTCTACCTTTCTGACTCAAGCAATCCTCCCACCTCAGCCTCCTGAGTAGCTGGGATCACAGACACATACCACCATGTCTGGCTAATTTTTTAAATTTTTTTATTTTTTTAGAGATGGGGTTTCCCTGTGTTGCTCAGGCTTGTCTTGTACTCCTGGCCTCAAGTGATCCTCCCCCTTTGGCCTCCCAAAGTGTTGGGATTATAGGTGCGAGCCACCACGCCCAGCCTAAGTGACCTTGATCACACTAAACCAGAACTGTATCTTCCCATAACCCACTGCAAAATGAATTCCAGATGTGGTAGAGCAGGCTCACTTTGCCCTCAGCACCTGGTGGAAGGCCTGCCACCCACGCACGCATCCACAGCACAAGTGAGCAGTGGCCGGCCGATGACACTGGAGACAAAACTGTCCTTCGGGAACAACCCCTTAACCGAGACTCTCCCTGTCTTCTCTGTGCCCATGGCCCTGCTGAGACGGAGTCAGCACGTTGCCAGAATTAATGTCACTGGCCTTGGACTTGGAGAGACCTGGATTTAAATGAGTTTCTCCAGCTATATGCGTGTTCAGCAAGTTACCCAGGCCCTGTGAACTTTAGTGTTTTTTTGTGTGTAAAATAGATGTGTTAATCATCCTTACCTTGTGAGTTGCTTTGAAAATTAGATGTTGTCATAGTTATAAAGTACCCAGCATGGGAGCCATGGCAATGCTATTATTTGTCTCTAAGCACTTTACGTGTGAGCTGTCTCTGTTTTCTTCCCTGCCAACCACATGGAGGGCTCTGTATCCTTTCTGGTTCCCTCAGGAAGTCCACCTTCTCAAGCACTGGTGAACTAACAGTGGATGCCCGCGTGGTCTCACAGGGGTACGGGCACAAACAGTTGACTCATTTCTGCGTTTCCCTGCCTTATGATGCCACAGTCACTGTAGGCCTGTGAGTGTATCCCTGCCCTGTGGCATGTTCCATGCCTGGGACTCCTCTCGATTCTGTCACACTGTGAGCCCCTCAGCCCTGGCATCTCCCCTATACTTACCTCTGTGCCCATGAAACCAAGGCTCCTCCACGGGCAGGACCTGCTTCCTTAGAAATGAGCTTAGTGGCCCCTGAGTGGGGTGTCCTTGGTGTCCACCCTCCACCCCAAGCAAGTCCTCAGTGTGTTTCTATCAAACAGGTAAAATGTTTCTCCCAAAGACAGATTCTAGTTGTACATTAGTTGGAGTCTACCAAGAAGCAGGCACCAGACGGGATTAGATATGTAAGAGGAGAGAGAGAGGGAAAGGAAGGTGGGGGGAGGAAGAGAAGGCCAGAGGAGTCGGGGGTGCTTCAGACCATGATACAGGTCTGAAACCAGAGAGAAAAAGGATGGGAAGGAGGGAGGAAAGGAAAGAAAGAAGGAAGGAAGGAAGTGAGGTAGAAGGGACAGATAGAGGAAGGAAGGGACAGAAGGGAGGCAGGGAAGGGATCCCAGCACTCTGGGAGGCCATCATGTACTTTCTGGCCGTGGTTCTTGCACACGTCCACCCGCAGTTGCAGTGGAGAAGGGCGTTCCAGGAAGCGCTCACGAGGGTCACCTGGGCTATGCATGGATTCCTCCCTGCCCTGTTGAATCACAGCAGCCCTTCCTCCTCCTGCTCTGTGGGACCAGTTTCCCTGCCACGATGGTGACTCCTCACCTGCTGGCCCTTGGATATTAGAAGTCCAAAGGACCATGGCAGCAGCCATAACTTGCGGTTCACTGGAACTGTTGCTGTGTTCTCTGGCAAGAGTGCACCCCCTTTTGGGGGCCAGGTCCTCCAACCCAGCAGAGCCCAGAGCTGCAGGGTCAGGAAGCATGATACCCCTAGGGGATCCTAGGGAGGGATAGTGAGCAGGGCCACTCCTGTTTCCACCCCTGGGCTCCTGGACTATGTATTGTTCAGAACGCCATAGGGAGGTCCCTGATTTAATACAAGTACCACATCCCGAAGGACAGCAGCCTGCCTTTTCCGAGTGGCGTCTCCAAGCTGAGGCTTCATCTGCACTTGAAGGAGGCCATTCCAGCATTCCTTGAGGCTGGTGGCTTCTGCATGGTGGGATATGTGATAGGGCCCGCGGCAAGGGGCCCATTCCCACACTGCTTTCACTGTCACAGTGGATGCTATGCTGTGTGGGGTTCCAGGCCTATGGGTGAGGCCTTTGCTCACCCTTACCTTCTAGGGAAGGCGTGCTTGGGATAAGGGTGGACCCCAAGGATGCCCCACTCAAGGGTCCCAGAGAGTAGTGCTGGCTGAGGCTCTGTAGACAGGAGACACAACCTCATGCCCAGAACATCTGTCCCCGAGGGGATGCACTGCTCATCTGTCCATGATCGGAGGGATCCAGTGTAGCCAGCTTGCCACTGGGTGGCTGGTTGGTCTTCAGGGCTCAGAACTGGTCTCTGTTGCTGACCCGTTGGACATTCAGAGCAGCATCAGCTAGATTGGCCTTGCTAAATGGGTGTTCATGCCACTGAGTTCATCTAGATCCTTCATCTTTGTCACCCTGGCTACTCCATTCATGTGCCCAGTGCCAGTGCTGTGGTGGCCAGTGGTGAAGTGTGGCTACCGTCAACAGCCTGAGCCATTTCATCTCCTTGACTGTCAGTGCCTCTTCTGTGGCGAATGCTTTCGGATTGGCAAAATGCACGATTCAAAAATCACGCCCTAGGCTCACTCCTACATCTCCATGTGTATGCCGCCATCCCAGATCAGCTTGTCTCCGAGACCACAGTTCTTTTGCCTCCAGTCCCCTGACCAGATAGCCAGGCATGGGCCTTTGCCGGTGAATCTGTAAACTATGGATCCTCATAATTGGAGAATTTCTGTATTTGTAAATTGATAAATATTATTTACTCACTGAAATCCATTTGTAACCCAAAATCAACACTCGCCGTGCTTTCGTGATCATTTGCAAACATGCACAGAGCAGCAGAAAATGTGAGTC
This sequence comes from Papio anubis, assembly GCF_008728515.1. Taxonomy (NCBI): domain Eukaryota; kingdom Metazoa; phylum Chordata; class Mammalia; order Primates; family Cercopithecidae; genus Papio; species Papio anubis. Next base: position 71,232,758 of record NC_044991.1, read on the forward strand.
ATCCAGTGAGCACGTCCCCAGCAGAGGGCAAACAAAGGGACATTTTGCCTTCCGGTTTAGCCTTGGTACTGTAAACAAGTATCCTTTTTATGGTCTATTTAGTGCTGTGTTTTTCGCATTTTTGTGCTTGTTTGTTCCCGATTTCACTGTTTAAAATGGCCCCCAAACGTAGTACTGAATTGTTCTGTCTAGTGTTCCTAAATGCAAGAAGGCCGGAATGTGCCTTATGGAGAAAACAGGTGTGTCAGATAAGCTTCATTCAGCCTTGAGTTATAGTGCTGAGTTCAATGTTAATGAGTTAACAATATATATTCAGTGAGGTGTCTTTGAACAGAAACACACATCAAACAAGGTTCCGTATTGATCGATTGATAAAAATATTGTGACCAGGGGCTCGTGGGAACCCAATCCTGTATTTCCCCTAGGAGCAACGAGTATTCACTAATTCAGTGTTTGCGGTGACTTTATAGAAAATAACTACCATGAATAGTGAGAGTTGACTGTATATTCTCACATCGCAGGCCACTTCTCCTTCCACACAAGGTACACGATTAGGTGCAGTGTCCACAGCTCATCACCACCTCCCTGGAAGACTTCTCCTCTCTAGTCGCTTTCAAGCCCCACTTCCATGCATGCTGCTGCGATAGAGCCACTGTCCACTTTTGGCTCATGCCTCTGTATGGACCCGACTCATCTGTAAATCATACTTGGGTCTTTCTTCTTCTTTTAGCTGGTTCCACAGGACGCTGCACTCCTCAATACAGCCATGGGTGTGAGCTGTGGGAGGGACCCCGGTACAGTTATGGCATGTGACATGAGAGGCCGGGCTGTCCTCCCATTCCGTGTCCTCATGCTTCTGGTCCTGCTTGGGCTGTGTCCTGAATATGCCATTTCCATCTTAGGAGGGACTGCTGCTGGGGGCCTCTGATGTTATGATGAGTTGGTTTGTCCAACCAAACCCACCTCTTAATAGCCAACTCCAGATCCATGGCCCGTGGCCAAGTGTCCCATCTCCAGTACAGCCTGGTAACACTCCAGGAGCTGTTTCCTAAAAGTAAAGTCTAATTATGTTCTGTAAATGGTATGGCTGTACTCAGAATCCTGGGCACCTGTATTGTACTTCTATTATAAGCTCTGAACGACATTTCATCCCATCACTGAGATGTCCAGTCAACACCCTAGGCTCTGTTGTATCTGATGGCCCACGTGGTAGGTCTCCTTGCATTGAAACCTGGACCACTGGGGAGCTCTGTCCTGTTCTGCTCCCCATGTCACCTAATACATGGGCTGGAGCATAGCCCTGGGTGTGGAATGTGAGCCTTCAGAACCTGAAGAAGCCTCCTGGGCCCTGCACTTCCTTTTTTGTGGTAGGGAAGCAAGATGCAGACATTTGTCTTTGACTTTGACTGGACCCCTGAGAACTTCACAGAAGCAGCAGGTCTCTGAATCTTCATATGGTCTGATATTTATTTTTATCTGGCTGTCTCAAATTGTATAACTTTTTAGAATTTGAGATTTGGGGGGTTTACAGAAATGCCCTCAGATCTACAGAGAAGATACTTTTCAGTGGTTGTAACTCATTTTCCTTTTGTTTCATTGCGTGGAGCTGAACTTTATTTTCTAGTGCTGATATCGGTGACCAGTGATCCCTGCCTCCTCACCCAATTTAATGGAAATGCAATTCACCGATGGCATGAAATCAGTTTTCTTTAGCATCTTTTAAAAACCATCCTTAATTTTTCAGCTTACTCATAGTTTTTGTTGAGGTTTTCAAGTACCTATTTAGTATGTATTGAGATGAATAGGTCATCTGTCTTCCTTGGTACATTGAGTTGGGAAATTTCATTAATAGATTCCCCAGTATTAACGTGTTTGGCTTGATTATGGTATGCGTGTATATGTACACTTATAAAAATGCATGCATATACAACATACATATATTTTTTAATATGAGACCGGATTTGATTTAGCGTTACTTAGGGTTTTTCTTTTACATTCCTGAGTTTTTTCCCCACAGTCATGTGTCTTTACTTTTCCCAAATTCTGTGATAAAACGCATCCATGGCTGACTTTTTATAAAATAGCTTTATCATACTTCTGTCTTGAGGTTCTACTATCTTTATAAGATGACTATTACACTGAGATCTACTGAGTAATCTGTTACACTATGATCTACTGACTATTACACTGAGATCTCATACTTCTGTACTGAGGTTATACCATCTTCATAAGATGACTATTACATTGAAATCTATACGGTTATTACCATGGAGTTGTAGATAGTATTACCTTATCTCTTTTATGGTCTTCGTATCTATAATTACACCCTGATTCATAATGCTACAGTCATATATTGGTAGTTTCTCCCTCTCTTTTCTGTTCATCTTTACCCAGGGTTTATCCATCTTATTGCTTTATCTACATTGTTTTATTCATTTTATTCAGAGGACTAAGCATCAGAGTTATGTTCCAATTCTATTACTTTTCTCTTTCTTAATGTTTTCCTCCTTTATGTTTATTAATCCCTTCTTTCTGTAGATGTTTAAATTTTTTATTTTGAATCCTTTAATTCATTTACTTTTATTGTTTATTGTTTAATAATAAAAAGTTTATGGCTGTACATTTTTTCTTAGTATGGCTTTGGCTGTATCCTATAAATTTTGAAATGGAGTATTCTTACATCTTTTACTTTCTTCCCAAAGCATAGCTTTGTGGATTGGATTTAAAATAAAATGGCACATGTGCACTGTGAAAAAAAAAAAATTAAACCAACAAATAGAAGTAAAAATTGTTAAAACTGCACCATCCACAAATAATCATTATTAACCCAACCATTTACTAAGTATCTTTTCAGTCTTTGTGCATTGTACACAAAGACAATATATACAATATACAAAAATATACAATATACAAATATATACAATATATAAAAATATATACAAAATTTACATAAATGGGATCCAAACGTGATGCCTTTTCCTGTACTTTCCAGTGTGTTCTATTGGAGCAGTTCTAGGACCTGCCAATTTTCTGCACCGGTGTATCATGTGTATACTTCCACGTGCATAATTACAGGTCTTGCTCTTCCTTTTAGTGGCTAGATAACATTCCATCATATGGCTGTTTCATCATGTACTTAAACAACCTTCTGTTGATGGACATTTAGACTATTTCTGATCTTTTCTATTATAAACTCTCTTGGGATGGGCTGCTTGGGAGTGGTGAAAATGATTTTTTGAGGGTGGGATCTCAGGAGAGGGAGGGAGAGATGTTAAGGCAGACAGAGAAGTTTCCCTTGGATGCATCGAGCCTCTGCCTGCCCCCAGGGGCGTTCTGGAGCATAAATTGTACCACACAGTTGATCCCATCATAGGGTAAAGGGGTAGCCTTGGCACCCTCATGTCCATTTGTCATTGGCCAGAGATTGGGGGATTGAGTGACCTCCTGGGGCTGCAGTACCTGTTGGCAAGGAGTGTCCTCTGAAGAAGCAGGCAGCTGAGAGCCTTCACCAACCAATGTTCCCAGCAGCTGGGGGACGGGGTGCTGCTCCAGCAAAGGGGGCCCAGGAAGTGGACAAGAACTTCCACTACATCAGTGGTTCTTAACAGGGGCAGCTTTGCCCCCCTGGAGACATTTGGCAGTATCTGGAGACATTTTTGATAGTCACAACTGGAGTTAGTTTAGTAGAGGCTAGGGATGCTGCCAAGCATCCTATAATGCACAGGACAGCACCCCCACCCCACCACCAAAAATTATCTGGCCCCATATAGCGTTAATGCCAAAGCTGTGAGACCCTGTACTACAAAAACAGTCAAACATTTTTGCGGATTTAACCTTTCTATTTGTACATGTATCTCCTTTGGAATTTCAAAACTTCTTGAAACAGTCATGTGCGTTCGGTTTTCCAAAATTCTGTCCTCCCACCCTTTCTTGGCTTTTGTTTTAAGCCCTTCACTGAAACTTCCCACTTCATGGTTTTTAATGACCTCCATGTTGCTGAATTCCAGGGTCAGTGCTCAGCCCTTGACTTACTTGCCTGCTCATCAACCTTTGACATCACTGGCCACTTTCTCAGCCTTGCTCAACGCTTTCTTCACTTGGTTGCTGGGACGCACACTCTCCCGCTTCTCTCTGTTCCCTCTGTGTGAGTCTCCTGGGTTTACCTCTGAGCACTGAAGGGGCCCCAGGGCTCAGTCCTCTTTTTATCTATCACAAGTACTCCATGATCCCATCTAGTTTTGTGGTTTTAAATACCCTCTATGTCCTGAGAACTTTCAAATTTTTATCTCCAGCACCAAGTATCACTGTGGTTGTCTAACAGGCATCTGAAACGTACTATCTCCAAAACCAACATCCTAACACTTCCCCTGCACTGCTCCTGCACTGCCCTCCACCCCTTCCCATCTCACCCAAAGACAGTTCCATCCTTCCAGTTGCTCAGGCCACACAGCTAGGGGTCATCAACCCAGACCATCCTTCCTCTCAGTGAGAGAGCTCTAGGTGAGGATCTGGTTCACAACCTCCCAGTGCCTTCACATCTCCCTCAAAGTGAGAGCCAGTGACTTACAATGTTCACAAGACCCTGCATAATCTGCATGCCACCCCCCCCACCCCCTCAACTGCTTACTCGGCTCCAGCCCTGCCAGCCTCCTCACCAGTCCTTGAACATGCCAGGCACGAGCCTGCCTCGGGCTCTTTGCCATTCTGTTCCCTCTGCCTGAAACACTCTTCCGCAGACATCTGCAGAGTACATTCTCATACCTCTGTCTTTCTTAAAAAGTGACTCAGATGTCATTCTCAGGAGGCCTTTCTAGCCACCCTTTCTAAAATTGCACCCCATCCCCTACCCAGCACCTTGAGCTCATCTTCCCTGCTCTATTTTCCTCCTTGGCACTTACCACTGTCTAAAGCACGATATACTTATTTGTGTGTCTGGTGTCACCTCTGTCTCCTTCACTGGAACGCCAGTGCCCTGAGAGCAGGGACTTGGTCTGTTTTGTTCACTGCTATATCCTCAGAACCAAAATCAGTGCCTGGTGCATAGGAGGCATTCAATGATTATTTTTAAATAAAATTGGAATGAGTGGTGGGCCAGAAGACATGCACATTTTGAAGCATATTGCCAAGTCATTTTGATTTGGATGACAGACGGTGGCAATCGTGGGAGCTCTAATGGATCGAGGTCTTTTCTACTATTTCTCAGGCACTGTGCTGAGTGCTTCCTCATGCATTCTTTCTCATGAAACCTTGGAGGTAGACTCTGTGGTCACCCCATTGTATGGATGAGGCAGCTGAGGGGATGGAGCTGTGCAGTGTGTTCTGGAGAAGTGTTCAGACCAGGTGGGTCTGCCCAGCATCACTGCACTTAATCCCTACACACCGTCCAGCAAATGGGCGCATCAGCTGCACCCCCACTCATGGTGCCAGAGATACCAGAGTTCTCCTGCCCATGTCAGCACTGAATTTTGTAGAGCTTTTTAAAAATCTGAACTAATCCTATGTGCGAAAAATGTTATTTTCCCCGCTCCCACCACATGTCTGGATCCTTGGGAGGAATGAGTGACAGCTTCCCCCACCCTCAGACAGAACCCAGATCCTCAGTGGAGGAACAATTTGATGCCATCAGGAGAGCAGGGACCTTGGGGCTAGAAGATTCCAGCTCAAGCCCCAGCTCTATCCTGGGCAAGCTTCTTCGCCCTCTCAGCCTCAGCTTTCTCATCTGTAAAAGATGGTAACCATCAGAGCGCCTGCCTCAGAGGAGGGATGTGAGGATAAATGAGGAGCCATTGGTGGAGCCTTCCAAACTATTTACAGGTTGAGAGGCCCTAAAGCTCACAGTGGGGTGGGGTGGGGACACATAGTCCTCTGACATGGCCATGGAGTGCGGGGTAGGGGGAACTCTGATCTTTAAGCCAGCTTGGATTCTAAGATGGCCTGCTGCCTTGAACGGCTGTACCTGATTGGTCAACATTTGGCCATTGCGGAAAAGGGGCTGGGGATAATGACTTCTTTCTGCATGATTATAGCAGCACAATTCACAATTGCAAAAATGTGGAACCAACCCAAATGCCCATCAATCAACAAGTGGATAAAGTGGATATATATATACACTATATATATATACACACACACACCACAGTTTCTTATACAGTTTCTACACACACACACACACAGACACACACACACATACAAACATATATACACACACAATGGAATACTACTCAGCCATAAAAAGGAATGAATGAATGGCATTTGCAGCAACCTGGGTGTGACTGGAGACTATTATTCTAAGTGAAGTAACTCAGGAATGGAAACCAAACATTATATATTTTCACTCATAAGTGGGAGCTAAGCTATGAGGATGCAAAGACATAAGAATGACTCAATGGACTTTGGGGACTCAGGGGGAAAGGGTGGGAAGAGGGGGAAAAAGAAGATAAACATTCTGAATTAAAGATTACTCTTTGATATTAATAGTGGGCATTCCTCTTAAATTGTGGATTTAAAAAACCCTAGGAATTTGTTTTACCTCAAAAATAAAAATCAATAATAAACCTAAAAAAGGGGGGCTGGAGAGCAGGGAATATGTGGCTTCTTCTGCCCCCCTGACATTGTCTCAGGCCAGACCTCCCCAGACCCCCTTTATCTATTAATTTATGGTAAATTAGGCTGTAGGAGCCACCCTAGAACTCCAAGTCCTGTCTATGCCTCAGGTTCACTGTGTGACCTCAGGGCCAGTCCTGACCCTCTCTGGCCTCCCTCCCTCTTCTGTGGGGTGAGGCCACTGAGCCCCATCCCTGAGCACCCACAGCTCTCCTGGGAAAGGATCTGGGAAGCTTTTCCTGCCGCCTCCTCCCCACCTTGGCATTTCAATCTCAGCTTAACCAGGCACTTCAACAGGCACCACTTTTCTCGAGAGTTCATAAAAACATGTAAACACGGGTGAGGATACAAAATATTGAGCGACGAGGCAGTAAAACACGCCAGTGTTTGTTGTGTTAATTGAATATTCATGAGCTGACTGTTTAAATTACAGTTCACAACTGTTGCAGGGCCTGATGAATAATTTAAACGAGGGTGGCCAAAGAGATTTCAACACTGCATTAGCAGACTGCTCAGGATCGGCTTCAGAGAATTTATAATTAGCTCGGAATAGCCTATAATAAATTCTTTGGAAAGATGGTTTTAATTAGCACACGTGCCAATTCAGAATGGAGAATGTTCAGCGTTCGGGGGAGGGGGGTCACCCTCCCCGCCTTCTTACATTTCCCCGTCATGCGGAGGTCCCACCACCTGCCTGGGATCCCTGAGCCATGCTGAGCCCACCCAGAACCCACCACCTGGCTTCCTACCTTGAGTCTCTCCCGCCTCCACTGCCCCATCCCAGCTTAGGCCTCTCTGCCCTGGCCCGTGCAGCTGCAGGAGCCTCTGACCTGGTCTCCCTGCTTCTGTGTCTCCTGCTTCAGTTCATCCCCGTGGGGGCAGCCGGTGGGAACTTACTGGATGCAGATCTGATTCCATCTCTGCCCCATTTGGAGATCCTTAACTGAGGAGGCCCAGAGAGAGAAAGCGGCTGGTCGAGCTCAAATGGTCCCCAGAGACTAGCTGACTTCAGCCAGTGCCTAGGTGCTTTGGGACGGGTGGGGCATCACTGGCAGAAGGAAGGGCAAAGGTGAGAAGGCAGGAATGTTCAGTGTGTGGGGGCCAGTGGGGAGCAGGAAAAGCAGAGGCTTGGAGAAAGTGGGGGCCCGACCGTGGCGTGCCTCAAATGCTTCGAGGTGGAGGATGTAGGAAGGAGGTCCCACTTAGGGGATCATGGAGGCTGCCAGTCTGGGACCCAGAGCTCCCAGGCCCACCTGGCTGATTCCTCAACATGTGCTGAGTGCCCGACAGGTGCCATGCCTCGGGCTGGGCACTGGGGAAATGGCTCAGAGCAAAGCACCAGCCCGCTTTCATAAATGGAGCACACAACCAGAGCCATGTACACACTCAGCCGAAGGTATGACTACAGCTGTGACAAGTTCAATGGAAAAAATAACAGGGTGTCAGGAGGGGGAATCAGCAGGGATCCTGATTTAGGTGGGAGAGCCAGGGAAGGCCTCCTGGAGGCAGGGGCATTTGAACTGAGTCCAAAAGTGAGGAGTGGTGAAAGAGGCCAACTGGTCCCAGGTGGAGGGAGCTGCTCCATTCCCAGACAGGGTGCTGTGGCTGGGCAGGGGGCAGGGCTGGGGTCTAGTAGAGCCCCCAGCAGCAGCCTAGGGTGGGGCTGGACTGGTTCTGGGAGAGGGGCATCTGCCTATGTGGACCTCATTGCTGGAGGAGGAAATAACCTCCTTTCTGCTCCCAAACCCTGGCTGCAGCGCTTAGAGCTGCAAATCTTGAGCCAAGACATTGGAGTTTCTCTGCTTCATTCCATCAGGATCACTCACGCACTCATTCATTCAGCCCTCACACTGTTATTGAGCCCCTACTATCTACCAGGCACTCTTCTAAGCCCTGAGCAGTGAACAAAACTGATGGCAATTCCTGATTCATGGAGCTTACATTCCAGTGATATAGACAGACTAAGGCAAAGGAGTAAAATGTGCCCTCCCTGTCACTCAGATCGGGGAGGAAAGGTTCCCTGCCAGATTCACCGATGCCCCTCCCAGCCCTGGTGCTGTGGGCAGGGCTCTCAGACCCTTTTTGAAATAGAAACTGAAGATCAAATTCAGGTAGTTGGAGGAATCACAGCTTGGACAGTCACTTTTAGTTATCCACCTGTTGTGAGCAAGGGCGGCCAGTTCTGCCTCCTCAGCTCTCTCCCGTCCATGACATCTGTCCCAGGTGCCTCTTGACCCTGCCTTTGGCCTCTTGCCCTGAGCACAGGGAAACCTGCTGGGCCATCCCCCACTCACACACCACTCTGGCTCCCCAGTGCCTGCCAGACCAAGTCCTCATCCCCTTGTGATCTGCCCCTCCTGGCTCCCCAAGCTTCGTCCCTTGGGGGCGAACTCTGGAGTCCTAGCAGCCCCCTGACACTCAGGGTTGCCACCGAGCTAATGCTGAACAACAAGCCGCGCCCTCCAGCTCTGCTTCCATCACAGCAGTTCTGCGGTTTGTCATTGTTTTTGGCCAGTGGTTCCCTCTCAGTTCTTCACAAAGATATAGAGAGATAAGTCACAAAGATTAGTCAAAACAAGACGGATATCGCTGTGCTGACCTGCTTGGCGATAACAAGCATCACGCCCTTTCGGGCACTCTGTAACTGTGGGTAAGAGGATGTGGTGAGGCCAGCCCAGCCTACACCATGCTCCTCTGCCCTCAATAGTGAAAAGAGGTCAGACTCTGGGGTCAAACTGACCTGGGTTTGGATCCTGATCCTGCTGTGTGTGCGCTGCAGACAGGAAGCCATGGACCTCACCTCTTGGAGGCTCCATTTCCTCATCTGTAAAGTGGAAACAGCAGCAGCGACCTCACAGGGTTGTTAAAAGAACCACTCGACCCCAAAAATGAGAACGTGGCCTGTGAGTGGCAAAGCCATGTTACAGCACCCAGCTCTGCAGTTAGGATCCCCATGGGGAATTGCTGTGATGGGAACACCTGCCCTCCACAATTGCACTTTCTGCTCAGCATCTAAATAGAAAGTCGTCCTGTGACACCTGCTTACTGTCTCCTCTCTCCCATCGTGGTCCCAGCAGAGCTTCCAAGAGGGGGTCATCGACTCTGGCTGTCTGCATTTCCTCCCCTCCCATTCACCTTGGCCTCTGTCTCCCTGCGACTCTAAAACTCCTCTGGTTAGGGGCACTGATGGCCTTCACATTGCCAAACCCATTGGCCACCTGCTGTCTTTATCATCCTTGACTTTGGCTGTATTAGATCAGGCTCCTGGTGTCCTCCACCGCTCAGGCCACCCTTTTGCACCCTCCTTTATAGGACTCTCCTGATGCTCCACACTCATGGCTGGGTACCACAAAGCAGTCCAGGCCATTTCCACTGCTCTGTCCCCTCTCCTAAGCACCAGACCATGCAATCGGCCCCCACCTGGAGACCCCCACTTGGATGTCATCCCCAAGCTCAGCTGTCCACAGCTGGCCACTCTCCCCTACTCTTAGCAGCCAAGCTGGCCTTTCTGAAATACAAGTCACTGCTCTGCCTAAAACTCTTCTGGGTTTCCAGTGACCCTCAGGATAAAGTCCAATGTCTTCCCCTGGTGTTCAAGGCCCACCCAGCCTGGCCCCTGCCTGTACCTCTAAACTCCTCCTTCCCCAACCCTCCTCACCCCTCCCACTATCCTTCACTCCTGCCAAATCAGGGCCTTTCCTGATGCCCAGTGTGCCCCTGACCCCTGAACTTACAGCCTCAGTTGGCCTGTGGCTTCCCTCTTGGCCCTCACCACCTCTGTGACTGTGTATTGATTTGGATGTAGATGAGCTCCACAGGGCAGGCACATAGCAGGGCTCAGCACAGGGCCTGGCACATAGCAGATATTTAATAAATACAGATGTGCCTGCTATAAAGTGGCACATGCATTCCTGAAAAACCTGCAAAGTCCTAAGAACAAGAGTTTCTGGGAAAAATAAAGCTGGGACAAACTAAAGGTCTATGCAACTTTGTAACCACAGCACTAACAGAAAACCGTAACATTCCTTATGTATAATCTGGACAATTAAAAAGCATTTGTTAAATTCTTTCTTAAAAACCCTCAGTAACAACTGGGGAGGCATTTTGATGGAAGGGGGTTTGAGGAAGGGTGGGGCTGCATTTTGATGGAAGCGGGTGTGAGGTTCACTGCTGAGTTACGGTAGAGACAAGGGCAAAATGCACGAAGATGGAGAAGCAAGCAGTTGTCGCTTTTACACTAGAGCATGTGGCCAAGTGGTACGGTGGGGGAAGGTGAGCAAATGGGGCATTGGAAGCGGCGCTGCTTCCTCCACTGTTTGCTGAGTCCTGCTCTGTTAGCGCCCTCTGTGTTCAGCCACCGTTCCTTGGTAGCATAAAATAGTGAAGCCTGTATGACTGAGCAGGACTCCTCTGCAATGCCACTTTCCCCATTCGCTGGAAGGGGTGAGATACTGTGTCACAGGAGCGCGCTTCGTTCGTCAAGTGGGTGAGTGCATTAGTAGCGTGGGTTGTGCTATATTGGTGCGATTAGCTCATTCCATCTGTTTGTCCCGCTGGACTTGGTGGCCCCTTCTGCGTGGCAAGGTCTGTGCCTGCATTCTTTGGGTTTCAGGTCCTGTGGCTCATTGACCATCACCGTGTAGGTCCTCGGGCTATGACAGTTCACAGGCCACTGTTTCTGCCCTCAAAGAACCAACCAAGAATGCACCATGTGGCCCGTGGGAGTTACCCAAAAGCACTTGCTGGAGAAATGCCTCAGCTGCCCGTTAAGAGACTTACCAGAGTCCGGGAAAATGAAGTGGGCTCTGAACTTTGGAAAGAAGGGGTGGATTTGGGAGACCAGGAGGAGGTGGCATGTGCTTTTGGAGGCCCAGTGGACATGGAGGGTGAAGTGAGGGGGAGGTTGGTGGATAACTCATTCAACATTCACTGAACCCCCTGCTAGGTATCGCGATGTCGGGTGGCTGCGGTCTAGGTACCGGCAATACATCCGTGAACAAAACAAAGATCTTTGCCCATGTGGAATTTACATCCTAGCAGGGGGAGCAAGATAATAAACAATAAACTACTAAATAAGTCATGCAGTATGTTAGCAGGTGTTAAGTGCTTTGGAAGAAAGAACAGAAGCATAATGCATTGGGGAATGCTGGCCCGGTGTGTGGGGCAGGGGAGCGGGTTACAGTACTGGGTAGGATGGCCAGGGAAGACCTTCTGGGAAAACTGTGGTTTGAAGGAAGTCTTGCAGGAGGTGAGGGAGGGAGCAGGGTGAGCACCCCCTGCTGGGTGGGGGAAGAACATTCCATGCAGAGGCAGTGGCTAACCCCCAGGGTTTTCCAGCTCAGCACTACTGACATCTTGGACTGGATTGTTCTTCGTTGTGGGGCTGCCCTGTGCATTGCAGGATATTGACCAGCTTCTCTGGCCTCTACCCACCAGATGCCAGGAGCGTCCCTGGGGTTGTAACAACAAAAATGTCTCCAAATAATGCTAAATATCTCCTGGGGGCAAAAATGCACTGAGCTAGGAGCCTGCTCGGGTGTTGAAGGAAGAGCAAGGGCTGGATGTGATGGAGAGGAGTGTAGTGGAGGAGGTCAGAGAGGTGCCAGGTGGTGGTGGTGGTTGAGTTGTTATAGAGGCTTGTGACTCAGTAAGGACTTTGGCTTTTACTTGAGATGTAGTAGGGAACTATAGGTGGCTCTGAGCAGAGGAGAGAGGGTCTGCATTGCAGAGATGGGGAGCATGGGGACCCTCCCCACCCCCACAGCCCCATCCCAACCTGAACAGAAACCTCACACCCCCGGTTGAGCAATCCCAGACCCAGGGGCTCAGTGACCCGTATTTGCAAACCTTTCTTCAAAGACAAAACCAGCCCCCAAAGGGGACAAATTGCTTTTCATTTCTCTGCTTCTCCGCTGGTGGCTTCATATTCATAACACGATGATCAGTATCACCAGGAATGGGGTTGTTGCCTTAAAGGATAAATTAGTCTGACTCTTAACTCAATAATTAAAACTGTGATGGCGCTCGGCCTGCAGGGATAATATACTATTATTATAGTCGTTTGTTTCAATTAAATGCTTACTGATTTTACAATAGCAGCTGGGCACCTGTGCGCTACAGCTATTATTCTGAACAAGATATCTAAATTTCAGGAGAAATTTGTCAGCGTGCGAAGGATCTCCCGCCAAGCATGAAAGTGTATTAGAAATACTTACGGACGAGGCTTTGGGGCCAGGGGCAGGCACGGGGGAGGCTTGCTATTGGTTCTCTTTTCCTCTCTTTTGTCCTGGATTTTTTTTTCCAAAAAGGAGATAATTTTCAATTATTTGACGCTTAAAGCCCCAGGACATCTCAGACAGCAGTGTGCCCCTGGGAAGACTGGCACGGGGGAGCTTTAGTTGTGACTTCCCAGATCATTGATTCAGGGATGCAGTAAGCTGAATCATGCCTCACCAGATGCCCATGTCCTGATCCCTGGGGCCTGTGACTGTGTTACCTTATCGATCAAAACGGGCTTTGCCGATGTGATGAAGGTAAAGATCTTGTGATGGGCATATGGCTCCGGTTTCTTTGTGTGAGCTCAATGATGTAATTTCAGAAGTACTTACAAGAGGGAGATGGGAGGGCCCAACACACAGAACCACTGCTGATGAGACCACAGAAGCAGAGAGCAAAAAGGTCATGTAATATGGGACCACAAGCCAAGGCATGAGAATATGGTTCATCCAAAAAAAAAAAAAATATGGAAATGCTTCTCCCCCGAGCCTCCAGAGAGAACTAGCCCCGCCAACCCCTTCACTTTAGTTCAGTGAGACTGATTTTGGACTTCTGACCTCCAGGAGGTGCATGTGCTGTTCTTGCTTCTGCAAGGGAAGGAATTTGTGTTATTTTACAGCATTAAGTTTGTGGTAATTTATTACAGTAGCAATAGGAAACTAATACACAGAGTCTCTGCTGCCTTCTCAGAGGACTGAGACATGTCGACTTTCTCTGGGGAGGCAGATATGCCGCAGACCATAAGGCTTCTCGTCAGTTGTCAGTGCCCAGACCTGTTGCCTGTGGCCACCCCCTTAGCACCTGCAAGCACACTTACCCTCCACCAAGTCCCAGCCTCTGGATACCCCTTGATCCTTATATCCCACCCTCCCCATCACTCCAGCCCTGCCAGGCTCCAGGCGGCTTGCAGAGCTCATCACACTGGCCCGTGCCTCGGTGCCTTTGCATGTGCCGTTCTTGCTCCTGATATACCCTCTGCACCCTCCTTATCTTCGGCAGACTTCAAGAGTCAGTTCAGTTTTTGTTTTTCCCCTGTGGAAAGGCTTCCTGGCTCTCCAGGTATTGGAGGGGCTCCTGCTCTGGCACCCCACAGGACCCCAGGCACACCTGGGTTGCTGCACTGGTTAAAATTGTGGGCTCATTTCTGCCTCCCCCACCAGAAGGTGTACTCCTGAGATGGGGTGTTTCTAGCTCAGGGTCTCAGACATAACAGTCCTCAGGGAATGTTTATTGAATGAATGAATGGAGTACCAGGAGCAGCTTGGAGCTCCGGGAGGTCTAGAGAAGTGAAATGGCCGCAGAGAGAGTTGTGATGAGGGCAGCTCAAGACAGAGGCCTACAGAGGACATGAGAAACAGGCTCGAGGCAGTGACTCAAGGAAGCTCAGAGTCAGAGGACAGAACAGTGGCCAACTTCTGGGTCTCTGTCACCATCTGGGCCTCTCTGCCAGGTCTAGACTTCTAGACTGGACTCCAGACTCTTCTTCCCCTTCCAGGACTGGTATGAAGGAGCTTTGTCATTGACTGCTCACATCATGGATCTGGGTATGGTGGGCTGGATAAGAATCCCCCGCAAAGATGTCGACATCCTAATCCCCAGACCCTGTGAACATGTTAGCTTCCATAGACACTATGTTGATTCCCGAAACTTAACACATTTCTGCCTGTGCTCATCACCTTCACTCTGCCCAATCCTGCTCCTCCTTCTATGTCTCCACCTCAGAGAACTGCAATAGGCACCCCTTATCACCATTTCATCCCAGGAGTCTTGCTTGACTCAGCCACTACTCATCCCACACATTCCACTCAATCACCTATCAATATCAATCTTCCTCAGTGCCTCTCGGACCTACCTGGTAGATTTGGCCACTGCCATAGACCGTACTCCAGCCCCCTCTCTGGGACCTCTTGTCTCCTCTCTCAACTGCTTCATCCATGTGCAGCCAGAATGGTTCCATAGGGCAATTCTGAACACATCCCTCCCCTGCTGAAATCCCTTCGATGGCTCCCCATGGGCCTGGGAGAACCTTCCCCAACTCTGGCTCTCAGGCCTTTTGCTGTCCATCCCTGCTGGCCTCTGAAGCCGCAGTGAAGCCACCTTGGGTCCTGCCAGGTCCATGTCAGCTCCACGGCTTTGCACAGACTGTTTCCTCTTCCTGGACACCCGCACCCTCTTCACCAGCTAACTCCTGAGCAGCTGCAAGAGTCAGGCCAGACTCCACTTCCTCTCGGTGGTCACCTTCTTCTGCAGACTAGGTGGGAAGGTCTCTGCACACGTCTTACTCCTGTTCGCCCCACCACCACCACGCAAGGCCTCTGGAAGGAGGGACTGTGTGTTCTCTAACCCAGCATCTGCACTCGGCACTGGACATGCTCAACAAGAGTTGCTGAAGGGCTGGAAGGAGGCGCAGCTGATGCATGGGGAGAGGCTGGTTCTGGCCCAGGCATTGGGACCCTGCTCGATGCCTGGGAGATGCAGAGAGCTTGAATGTGCTGGGTAATGGGGTAGCATGGGCCAGCCAGGTGGTTGTCATCAGTCAGGTTCCCTGGAAACAGACTCTGAGATGGAGATTGTGTACAGCAAGTTTTGGGGGAGCACTCTCAGGAACGTCACCCATGAGAAATAAAGGAAGCAGCCTGGGGCAGAGAGAGAACTTGAACCAACGTGCATTGCTACAGAGGCCTCAGCCAATCCTGTGAGCTCTGGAATGCTAGGATGCCCCTTCTGAGATGTCCCAAATTGAGTCAAGGGGGCTGGGCCTTTGAACCCCCACATGACTGAATGTAGACCACCCCTTCAAATGACTTGTAACCATGGGGGAAGCAGCTCCACCAGCCACAGGCAATTTCTGGAGAGGGGTGCAGCTGTGAGCTGTCAAAAGCCCATATGCCCAGCAGCTGGAGAACTGAGTGCCGTGGTCCTGAAGGGGCCATGGGGCGTGCAGGGGTCACAGCTGCACTGATTTTAGAGAGAGGCTGCAATGCAAGGTCAGAACAAGAGCCCAGCTTGTGGCCAGCGCAAGGCTTGGCCAAGTGAGAGCACAATGAGTAGGTATTCGCTGAGGCTGTGCTGAGCAAGTGGGTGCAGCAATGGGGTAGGGCTGAGGACACAGGCCTGGGAGCCACACAGACATTCATGTGAATCCAGCTCTGCCGCCTACAGCCAAATGACCTTGGGCACGTGACTTCTCATGCTGAGCCTCAGTTTCCTCGTCTGTAAAATGTTGATGATGAGCACCCCTTTCTTGCATGCCTGAGTAAGAAGAAACTGTGGTCAACAGGTCAGTGTCTGGCAAATGCTACCTGCCACATAAAGGATAGCATTTCTACCATTGCTTCTACTTACCACACTCCACTACCGAAGGGTTGCCGGTCTGTGGCCCTGGGCCAAAGGTCCTCTGCCCATTTTTGTAAATAAAGTTTTATTGGAACACAACCACAGCCCTTCATTTGCATTCTCATCTATGGCTGCTTTCCTGCTCCTGCAGCAGAATTGATTTGAGTAGTGATTAGAGACCATCTGGCCCGCAGAGCCTAAAATATTTACTATCTGACCCTTTACAGAGTTTGTCAACCCCTGGATCTGACAAATAGAGCAAATATTTGTGAAGCGCCCTCCTGTGCCATGCAGTGTGCTGTCATTTTTAGTGTCCTTGGAGCCTCCCTCTCAGGTTTCAGAACCTTCTATTGTTTCTCACCTCTTCTTTTTTTTTTTTTTTTTTGAGATGGATTCTCACTCTGTCACCCAGGCTGGAGTGCAAGGGTGCAATTGCAGCTCATTGCAACCTCTACCTCCCGGGTTCAAGTGATTCTCCTGCCTCAGCCTCCCGAGTAGCTGGGATTACAGGAGCCCACCACCACGCCCGGCTAATCTTTGTATTTTTAGTAGAGACAGGGTTTCACCATGTTGGTCAGGCTGGTCTCGAACTCCTGACCTCAGGTGATCCACCCACCTTGGCCTCCCAAAGTGCTGGGATTGCAGGAGTGAGCCATGGCACTCGGTCATTTCTCACCTCTTCTTAGCCCAGTGGAGATCTAGTTCAAGCTCATACCTTAAGCAAGTTCAGGAAGGGATGAAAAAGGAAAACTTTTGTCTTGAACACCCACTACGTGTCTGACTCTGTACAAAGTTACCTTTTCATCTGATCCTCACAGCTGCCCCATGAGGGCAGGGTCATTGTTACCCCGTGTTGAAGCTGTTAAGATCTGTATGGTTGCAGTGAAACACAGCTCAGCCTCAGAAGACAGGCAGAATTCTGGCTTTCCCACTTTCTGGCTGTGTGATCTTAGGCAAGTCACTTAACCTCTCTGGGTTCCAGTGTCTTTACTGTCAAATGGGGGTGATAAGAGTGCTTGCATCAAAGATTTGTTGGTGACTCTCCTAGCATGGTTCCTGGGGTGTAGTGAGCCCTCACTGTAATACTAGATATTATTATCGTTATTATTATTTCTATCATTTTCTGTAAAACAAGGACATTGGGATCTAATGGAAAGCGCTACTCTTTTAAATTACTCAGGGTCAGATATTTCTTTATAGCAGTATCAGAATGAACGGATACAGAAAATTGGTACCAGTAGTGGGGCAATGCTATAAAGATACCTGAAAATGTGGAATCAACTTTGGAACTGGGTAACAGGCAGAGGCCGAAAGCATTTGGAGGGCTCAGAAGAAGGCAGGAAGATGTGGGCAAGTTTGGAACTTCCTAGAGACTTGTTGAATGGTTTTGACCAAAATGCCGATAATGATATGGACGGTGAAGTTCAGTGGTCTCAGATGGAGACGAGGAACCTATTGACAACTGGAATAAAGGTCACTCTTGCTATGCTGTAATTTCTGATTGTGCTCAGAAATTAATGGAAAGTGCTGGGTGCCACGCCTCACACCTACAATCCCAGCACTCTGGGGAGCCGAGGAGGGTGGATCACTTGAGCCCAGGAGTTCAAGAACAGCCTGGGCAACAGAGAGAGACCCTGTATCTACAAAAATACAAAAAATTAGCTGGATGCCATGGCTCTGCCTGTGGTCCCAGCTACTAGGGAGGCTGAGGTGGGAGGATCGCCTGAGCCTGGGAGATGGAGGCTGCAGTGAGCTGTCATTGCACCACTGCACTCCAGCCTGGGCGACAGAGTCCGGGAATTAAGGAGAAGTTTCTGAACCCTCTCAAACTGAAACAGGGACTTAAATAAGAGCACAATTGAACAGAGCCTTTGCTGCCATCAGAAAATACATTCCACACTGTATACATCTGTCAGCACATCAGACTGGACCCTGTACATGTATACAACTCTGACCTGTAAACAAAAAGGAAAGAAAAACATTTACTTGTGGGGGGAAAATTCCACCTTTCCGGGCTGAAGAAAATAAAAAAAAAAATTAATTGTGGAAAAAAAGAAAAAAAGTTTCCACCTTCCTGGGCTGAGTGTGAGGCTGTGTTGAATGATAACTTGTTCAGGCCTCGGAGGACGCAGGGCGGCTGCCAGCTCTGTGAATCGGCAGAAGGCGGGAAGGAGGAAGGTGTGATTTGTCTTGTTCTGTCTTCACTGTGTGGGGTTACGCTGAGCACACGAGGCTGCTCTCCACAGAGACTGCAAATGGGGAGTTTGTGAAAAACGCCCGTGTGTTCCCGCAGCCCTGCGAAGCTATTAAGCTCTGCGATCCTAATTACGTTCACAGCCGCCTCGTTCCTGCTGCCTCCTCCTTCCTGGGGCGGGTGCAGATGTGGCTCGGGAGCGTGGCCATATGTTTCCATGAGGGAAGCAGGAGGCTGGCTTCACTTGGTTCCCAGACATCTCATGAGTGCCGGCTGCCTGCCCAGCCCTCTGCCTGGTGCTGGGAGGCAGGTGTGTCCGCACTCGCGCAGATGCTGGGAGGCAATGTGGAGAGCTCTGCGAGAGGCTTGGAAAGAGGGTGAGGCCAGAGGATGGAGCAGGAGAGGGAGGGCTTCTCTGAGGAGGTGAGGTTTCCGATAAGCCATAAAGGAGGATGACACAGAGGGCAGGTGTCCAGTCTAGAGAGAAGCCCACATGTCCCCAGGGAACTCTGGGAAGGGGCTGGAGAGGTCGGGAGGAGAGATTGTACAGATCTTCAAGGGGTATTTTACACAGCTCGGTCATGGCTAAGTGGGCCCGTGGGAGCTCCTGAGAGATAGACAACAGGTAGGTGACATTTCATGCCTCAGAACGGTCACTGCAGGGGCCACCATGGCACCTGGACTCAGGAGACCATGCTGGAGGCTGGAACCAGAGCTGCGTAGCTTGAGATAGCCCTGAAAGCAGACCCTGACACAAAGGTTTGGGTGCAAGAAGTTTGTCTCGGGGTGAACCCAGGAAGCCTTTGGAGGGAAGAGGGCAGGTGAGATTGAAAGAAAAGAAAGTCATGGGTTGTTACCACTGTGGGCAACAGGAATGGGGTCCTGCTGTGGACCCTCTGAGAGACTTGTGGATGTGATCCGGGAAGGATGTCAAGTCTTCTGGGACGCAACTCGGAATCGTCCCACTGAGGGGACAGGAAATCAAGGTTTCATCTGCAAACCGTTCTCACTGGCTGAGGGTCATTCCTGGGGCCCCAGTTGGTTAGCAATTCCAGCTGTTTGGGCCAGAGAACACAGGGAGGGAGGGAAGCCGTCCACATGTACAATAACCCTCTGTAGGGACCCCCGAGGTAGGCCGAGGGCCGAGGGGCAGGGCCCCCACTGCGTCTGCTGCAGCTGATCAGGAATAAAGGCTGTAGCTGCTAAAAGTGTTGGGGCAGCGGGGTGTGGATTCTGATTGGAGTAGAGGTCTTGTGAACTGGTAGAGTTTTCTAGAATGCATGGAGGGATGGACAGGGTCTCACCACTTCTGTGTCCCTCTCTTGTGAGCTCACCTTTCTTCTTCTAAAGGCTGAAATTGGCTTTAAGCAGAACACGGTTTTAGGTGCAATACGGGAATTTTAGAATCATCATGGGGGATGCCCCTATCTGTAGGTGTCCATGGAGGAGTCACAGACTCACTTGGAAGGAAGGTAAGATGGGAGGAAATGTCAGACAGAACCTGAGGAGCACCAGCGTTTAGTGGGTGGGCTGAAGAAGAGCAGGAAGGACTGGCTGGAGAGGCGGTTGGACAGCCAAGCACCAGGCCCTCGATGGAGAGAAGGGGGCTGGAAGGGGAGGCAGCAGGCGCAGGAGTTAAGGGGGGAGAAGTGTCTTGGGGAAGGCATCGTAACTTAGGGAGGAGGGTGATACTTTAGAGAAGTTCAGCTCCACGTTTAGCAGCTGTGTGATTAGGGGCAAGTCTCTTGGCCTCTCTGAGACTTGGCTTTTTCTGCTGGGGATGATTATATTCTGCCTCCTATGGTAGCTGTGATTAAATGAGTCCTATGTGGACATGCTCAGCACAGTGTCTGGCACATATTAAGTGCTTGATAAAAATCTCTCCTCTTCTTCCTCCTTCTCTTCCTCCTGATGAGGATGATGGTAAGGACACTGATTACAACGGTATGGGTAGTAATGAGGACAGATGCCAGGTGAGTCGCTGGTGGGAGGAGTGGCCCGAGGAGAGACAATTCTTTGCACAGCTGGCTGCATGGAGAGGAAGAAATGTTGGGGCAGAAGTTTTTAGGGGACCTGGAGCTAAGAGAGATTTTAATTTGAAGATGGGAGAGGAGTGATGTTGATGAGATGCAACCGACAGACAGAGGAGACGGGAGCTGAACCGATGGAGGCGGAGGCTTTCTAGAAGCAGAGCCTAAGACGGGGTTCTTGTGAAGGTTGTTTACTGAGGGACGGTCTGCAGGAATCAGGGATTGCAAGGGAAGGGGCTGAGCATGGATGTAGCCTCGGCTGGAGACTCGCTTCAGCCTGATTCCACAGGGAGCCCTGGAGCGCAGATTCACTGCAAGCAAACAGGGTGGCCTTTAGCACCCCTGTGCCAGTCAAGCAGTGGTGAGGTCTGCTACAAGGCGGGCTGTTGGTGTTAGGGAGATGTCATAACCTCCTGGTAGAACCAGCTCCCATGTGGCCACTTTTCTGGAGATGGGGGCAGGTGCCAATGCTCCCAGAACACAGAGGAATGGGTACAGCAGCATGGTAAAGGGGGTGGGGTCCGGCACCGACAGTGTCCACTACAGCGGGCATCCTCAGCTAACAGGCCTCAAATTAGGGGCACATTTTTCACCTTGGGGAAATTAGGACAAAGTTTTTTAAATGCCCTAGAAAACCTGGGATGCTTAGTGGCTATCCCCGTGTCTTGCTGGTTTTTATCTATGAATAGCCAGTCATGTACTGTCTTTGTGAAGGGAACTGTCTCTCTAATTGACTGTGAGACCCTGAAGTGGCAGTTGGGGAAGTGGGCGCTCTCATCCCCAAAGCCTGGCATTGTGTCCATCACAAAGCATGGACTCATGAAAGGTCCGACCATATGTTGAGAATATATTTGTAACTATAGCAAGAATGAAGCTTCTCCACAGAGACTTGACATCCTTCCTGGATCGCATCCAGTTCTGCTGTTATGGCTTTAATTTTATTAAATAGGTCCAACAAGCATTTGCTTTTGCAGTATGCAGGCTTGAATCCAGGAATTAGGATATAAAGAAAAATCACTGGACAATTGTACAAAATCTGTAGTTCTAAAGAAGGCACATTCTGAGAATCTTACTCCAAAAAATAGGCAAAAACATTCATAATAAACTTCAATTATACGGTATAGCTATGTGATGAGAAGAATTTGCAATCAGGAAAGATGGCTTTCAGGTAAAACGTGTATATTAGTCTGTTCTCATGCTGCTAATAAAGACATATCCAAGACTGGATAATTTATAAAGGAAAGAGATTTAATGGACTCACAGTTCCACAGGGCCGGGGAGGCCTCACAATCATGGTGGAAGGCAAAAGAGAAGCAAAGGCATGTCTTACATGGTGGCAGACTCTTGTCTTGTACAGGGGAACTCCCATTTATAAAACCATCAGATCTAATGAGCTTATTCACTATCACAAGAATAGCACAGGAAAGACCCACTCCCATAGTTCGATTACCTCCTGTTGGGTCCCTCCCACAACATGTGGGAATTATGGAAGCTACAATTCAAGATGAGATTTGTGTGCCAAACCATATTGAGATGTGACCACTGGATGTAAAAATTCAGTGAAAGCAGCGAGCACCACTGGTTGTAACCAAATAAGTGAAGATGATCAGCTCCAGGTTTGCTCCTAAAACTCCAAGGGAGAAGTTAAAGGGCTCAAAATTATGACTGAAAAGATAAAACATCCTGATGATTCAATGTGTTTAAAGGAAGCTTAGCAAAAAGGCAATAATCAAATAATTGTAGAAAATATCACTTATCTGAAGAAAGTGGAAAATGTTCCAAAGGACCTAGCGAATATCAGCAAAATTAAATCTGTTACCCACGTGTAAAAAACATCATAGTGCAATGTTTTTAGTTCAAAGAAACTTTGAGATTCAAAAAAGCCGTTATTGTTGTTATTATTATTTGGGGGATCGGATTTTATTCTAAGAGGATCAACAAGCCAATGAAGAATTTTGAGGAGGATGGTAGCCTGGCCTGATTTATTTATGTGTTTTAGAGAGGTATTAACTGGTTGAGATGTGAGGAGTGTGAAAGATGCAGGATTCATTATGGAGGTGGAACCAACAATGGCGTGTCCTGGCTAGTGCCTGGGGTTGTAAGGGAAAGGGAGAAGACAGGGTTTATGTTCAGGTTTGTGGCTTAGGTGACAGCAAGAATGCCAGTGCCATTTTACTATTTTGTAAAACTGGAGGAGGAACAGGTTTCAGGAGAAACACACTCCATTGCAGCGTGTGAAGTTTGATATGCTTGCAGGGCATCTGAGGGAAGATGTCACTCAGGCAATTGGATGTGGGAGTCTGGAGCCCAGGTTGGAGGTGAGGGGATCAGGCTGACCCTATTTCAGACATTTCAGGGTGCCTAATATGGCCAATTCAGTCACGTGGGTACCAGCCATTTCCCCTCATTCCAGACTTCCCGGAACCCATCCCATTTAACACTCTGCTTGGAAGAGCCCATATTGTTGTTGCTGCTGCTTTGGATCTGCTTTTGAATAAATAAATATTGCAGGTACAAATTAAGGTCCCTTTGTACCTCTCTGTCCTCAGAAGGAAATAACCACTATTCTGTAGTGGGTGTTTTTAATGCTTTTTCTACATTTTCATATATCCTTGAACACCTGACAGTGATGTTTTATATTTTAAACGTGTTCATAAAGGCATTATCATTATACTATACGTGTCCTTCTGAAACTCTCTTCACTGGTTATTGTCTTTGAGTTCATCTGCACTGGCAGATGTAGGCCCAGGTTGGTCAGGTTAACCCTCTACAGAATTCCATTATGTGAATACACTGCAGATTTTTCCATCTCTCAGTTAGTGAATGTTTACATTATTTCCAGTTTTTTTGGAATTAAATGCCATAATGATCATCTTTGTTGTGATGCATAACTTTCTAAAGGTAACATCATAATTCTCATATAAATATAAGATGAAAGTGTGCCAGAAATTCATTTAAGTCATGATTAATGAGGAATCCGGTAAGATATGACAACAGATCCAAAGGCAAATCTGAAGAATGGACACATATGTAGGCAAACAGGATGGTGAAATAAATTTTCTAAGAAATGCAAAACGGGTTAATAGCTATGGAGCCACTAAACATAATGTTTGCAATCACCTTTTTTACAGGGTGGGATCAATTATATCCCTATGAGACAAAATTTGTTTGCATTTTTATAGACAAGAATGAGTTTCACTCTACCTCACACCTATTAGGATGACCTCTATTGAAAAGAGCGGGAGAGAGAGAGAAACAAGTGGCGTGGATGTGTAGAAACTGCAGCTGGAACCCTTGTGTGTTGCTGGTGGGAATTGAAGTGGTATAGCCACTATGGGAAACTGTATGGTGGTTTCTTAAAATTAAAAACAGGGTTACTATATGATACAGCAGTTGGAATTCTGGGTGTCTGCTCAAGGGAATTGAAAGCAGAGTCTCCACGAGATACGTGTGCATCCATGTTCCTAGCGGCATTATTCATAATGCCCAACCAAGTGCCTACCAGCAGATGAATGGATAAGCAAAAGGTAGTCTATACATACAAGGGCGTATTGCTCAGCCTTAAAAAAAGGGAAGAAAGTTCCGATTCAGCTACCACATGGATGAACCTTGAGGACCTTTTGCTAAGTGAAATAAGCCAGTCACGAAAGAACAAATACTGTGTGATTCCACTTGTTTGAGGCACCTGGACTAGTCATATTTCTAGAGACAGAAAGTAGAAGAGTAGTTTCCAGGGTTGGGGGAGAGGAATGGGGAGTTCTTACTTACTAGGGATGGAGTGTTAGTTTTGCAAAATGGAAAGAATGCTGTGAATGGCTGCTGGTAATGGCTGCATAATAGTGTGAACGTATTTAATGCCACTGAACTGTACACTTAAAAATGGTTCAGATGGTAAATTTTATGTGTATTTTATCACAATTTAAATTTTTAATGATTAAAAAATCAGTAGCATTAATATCATCTTTCTAGTGATTCAAGAATCACTTGAACCTGGGAGGCAGAGGTTGCAGTGAGCCAAGAGCTTACAAAGTTGTAAAATAACCTAGACAAAGACATATACTCCTATAGAAGCAGGTAACCCAGAGGTCCACTGGACAATGCCCCGCAGTTCATTGAATGACACTAATTTGTCCATTTGAAGGCTTTTGCAGTTTTCCACACTGTGTGTACGTCTTCTTATGCATGTGGGAAAGTTCTTTATAGTAAACATCTTGGAGTAGAAGTCTAAGTTATAGGATATCTGCATCTTCAATATACTGAGTATCGCTAGGTTGTTTTCTAAAGCGTTTTACATACTAGTCTACACTCCTAACAGCAGTATACGCAGAAACATAAATGGTCTGGTAAACTTATGAAAAGGTGGTCACCCTCACTAGTGATCAGAATGGTAGAAATCCGAGGGACTTTGAGAGACTTTCACACTTAGCAGGTTTGCAAAAGTTCAAAAATTTGCCATTATCAAGAGTTGGTAACAATATTAAATCACCGAGTCAGGAATATCTGATAGAAGAATTCTAAAGCAGGTGGCTGGGAAGAAAAAGAAAACAAGCCCTAACACATAGCCCTGAGGCCAATTTGACCTTGAGGAGATAATGCCAGATTCTTGTTTAAGGCTTATAGAAGGTGAGAGTGCGTAAGCTGTGGGGTGGGAAGAGGGGGATGTTTAGAGAATATATTTTAAAACCTTCTGTCCTTTAAAACAGTTCACTTTAACTCTGTTTCTCGGATATTTGTATGATTAATAATCAAATATATATGTCACAATATATTAAGAACTGGGTTCGAAACCAAAATCTACCTACACACAGTTTACAATTAAAATTATGCAGGACAAAAATAAAACTGCAAAATTAGAGTGATAATGATAGCAGATAAAGTAGGATTTAAGACAGAAACATTAAGGCAAAGATGCTTATTTTTTTTATGAGCAAGGAGAAGCCACAGTAAAGACATAGCATTCTGGGACATTTACAGGATAAATAACTTCACATTAGTATGTATGAAGAAAATCTGTTTAAATTTTAGAGAGAAACTGCTGGAAACACAATAGGAATGGCAGGCTTTATGGAAAACAGTATGGTGGTTTCTTAAAAATTAAAAACAGAATTACTATAGATACGGCAATTGGAATGCTGGGTGTCTACTCAAGAGAATTGAAAGCAGAGTCTCCACGAGATACATGTGCACCCACATTCCCAGCAGTATTATTCATAATGCCCAACCAAGTGCCTCCCAGCAGATGAATGGATAAGCAAAATGTCATCTATACATATAAGGGTGTATTGCTCAGCCTTAAAAAGGGAAGAAAGTTCCGATTCAGCTATCACATGGATGAACCTTGAGGACCTTAAGCTAAGTGAAATAAGCCAATTCTTTTGAGATTTTACACCTAAAGTAGTCAAAACAGTTTATTGAATAGACATATGGAGAAATGTGTACAATGTACAGTATTATTTCCAATATACATGAACAGTTTTGCAAAAATGGATCATACTTGGGTGACGAAATAATCTGTACACCAAACCCCTGTGACATGCAATTTGTCTGTATAATAAACCTTCACATATATCCCTGAACCTAAAAGTTTTAAAAAAGGAAAAACAAATTGATCATAACCTAAGCTATAACAAAAACCTCACTACATTTCAAAAAGATAAAATTCTAGGATTCATGGTCTCTGATCATAACAAAGGATACATTAAATAAAATCACTCTTCCAAATAATTTTAGGGTAAGAAATAAAATAATCAGTATAGAATATTTTAAAAATATTTACATGTAGCTAAAATTCTCCTCAGGAGAAAAATCATAGTTACAGAGCAGGGTTTCTCAACCTCAGCACTATTGACATTTTGGGATGAATAATTCTTTGTTTGGTGGGAACGTCCCTGGCCACTACCCAGCAGATGCCTGTAGCTTCCCACCCTCCAGTTGTCAGAACCAAAAATGTCTTCAGAGAAATGCCTCCTGCATGGTAAAATTGCTTGTCTCAATTCCTGCCCTAGATGTTTCTATTACTAAAAAAGAAAGTGTGAAAATAGCTTAATTTGAAAACCTATGTAAACAACAACATATGATACCTCAAGTCAACATTAATAGAGAAGAAAGCAGAATTTAATGAATTATGAAAGTAGTCAATTTTTTTAAAAATTTAAGAGCTGGTTCTTTGGCTAGACAGTTGAAATATATAAAGTTTTGGCCGGGTGCGGTGACTCATGCCTGTAATTCCAGCCCTTTGGGAGGCCGAGACGGGTGGATTGGATCACTTGAGGTCAGGAGTTTGAGACCAGCTTGGCCAACATGGCAAAACCTCGTCTCTACTAAAAATACAAAAAGTAGCCAGGTGTCGTGACATGTGCCTGTAATCTCAGCTACTCAGGAGGCGGAAGCAGGAAAATCGCTTGAACCCAGGAGGTGGAGGTTGTGGGGAGCCAAGATAGTGTCACTGCACTCCAGTGTGGGCAACAAAGCAAGACTACGTCTCAAATAAAAAATAAATATATAAACTTTTGAGAAGGAAAATTTTAAAAAGCAACATGTATTCACAATATTACAATTGTGAATGGGAATGGATGAAAACCATAGAGTGTATTTAAAAACATATTATCCAGTTATATGCTAGTATGTGTTAGTATCTGGATAAAATGAATAAATGTGTGTGTGTGCGTGTGTGTGTGTGTGTGTGTGTGTGTATGTATGTATATATATATATATGTGTGTATATATATATATATATATATATAAAACATTTACCAAAACTGACTCGAGAGAAAATGGAAACTAAAATAGACCTATTAGCCATGAAGGATATTGTGAAAACAAAAAGCACTGGGCCTCAGATGGTTTTCTGTTTAAGCTCTTTCATTCTCTAAGGAAAATGTAATTTATATGTTGTTTATTCTGTTCTAGAGCATAAGGGAAAAGTTCATTTTCTAAAGCTGATCATAACAAAAACACCATTTGACAAAAGTAACCCTAAAAAATAAAAACTAAGAGATATGTAATAAAAAAAGACATGCCAGACACATTCAAACACATATACAGGCAAGGACAGCATTATTAATATCAGACTTCACGGAATTTGAGGCAAAAAATTAGACCAAAAAAGATAATAGTTTAATCCCCATAATGAAGATATAATTGTCTGTCTGCTTTTTGCGATAAAAACCAACATCAGGGCCGGGCATGGTGGCTCATGCCTGTAATCCCAGCACTTTGGGAGGCCAAGGTGGGCAGATCACTTGAGGTCAGGAGTTCGAGACCAGCCTGGCCAATATGGCGAAACCCCGTCTCTACTAAAAATATAAAAATTAGGCATGGGGGCACCACCTGTCGTCCCAGCTTACCTGGGAGGCTGAGGCAGGGGAATCACTTGAACCCAGGAGGCAGAGGTTGCAGTGAGCCCACTGCACTCCAGCCTGGACGACAAAGCAAGACTCCGTCTCAAAAACAAAACCAAACCAACATCAAATGCCCAAAACAAACACTTTATGCATTAAAGGGAAATTTTTTATGGAAGCAGAAAAAATTGCAGGCAATCTGGACAAGACTGTGTAAGATTAAAGAGCCAAAAAGGTAAGGAATCTAAAGAATAATCACTGATGGAATGGATAAATATTATACTGCTGTATTCGTCTGTAAACACGCCCTATTCTTTGTAAGGACTGTGGAATATGTACACAATTTAATCATATTTGGGTCCCAAAGAAAACCTTAACAAAATCTCAAACTTGGTGAATAGTACAGACCCCATTCTTTCCTCATTTTTGTTACTAGAAATTGTAGCCAAAAGAAAAAGAAAATTAGCCACTTAGAATTTCCAGAACTCTTTTAGTTAGATTCTCTTTTTTAAGTTCCAGGGTATATGTGCAGGGTGCGCAGGTTTGTTACATAGGTAAATGTGTGCCATGGTGGTTTGCTGTACCTATCAACCCATCACTTAGGTATGAAACCCAGCATGCATTAGCATTTTTCTTGATGCCCTCCCTCCTCTTGCCTCTGACAACAGGCCCCAGTGTGTGGTTTCCCTCCCTGTGTCGAAGTGTTCACATTGGTCAGCTTCCACTCATAAGTGAGAACATGAGGTGTTTGGTTTTCTGTTCCTGCGTTAGTTTGCTGAGGTTGATGGCTTCCAGCTCTATCCATGTCCCTACAAAGGACATGATCTCATTCCTTTTTATGACTGTATAGTACTCCATGGTGTATATGTACCACATTTTCTTTATCCAGTGTATCATTGATGGGTATCTGGGCTGATTCCGTGTCTTTGCTATTGTGAATAATGCTGCAATGAACATACACGTGCTTGTATCTTTATAATAGAATGATTCATATTCCTCTGGGTACATACCCAGTAATGGGATTGCTGGGTCAAATGGTATTCCAGAACTCTTCTTGAACAACTCTTGGAACAAAGAAAGTAGATTTTAAATGTTCTAATCTGAGCAATGTTATATGAAGTGATGAATATATTAATTATTTCACAGTGTATATATACATCAAAACATATTGTACATATAAATATATACAATTTGTCATTTGTCAATTAAAAAAATATAACAAAATTGAGGGGGAAGCAGCAACTGTAAATCTTTAAAATGCGGAGGAAGGGATAAAGATAAAATGAGATATTAAAGAATTAGAAAACAGAGAAGCAGAAGTGATAAACTTGAGATTTGATTCTTTTGAGAAGAAAAGAAACAACTCACATAAAACTGAAAGCCCATTTGTTTTCCTAATGAAGAAAAAACGAGAGAAAAACCAGATACTTGATGTTAGAAATTAGAAAGGGGAAATAACCACAGATGCAGAGGAAGGAAAACTCATAAGAGTATGCAAATAGGTACGCCTCACTGAACAGGGCGTGGACACATATTTAGGTCCAAAGTCATTCTAAATGTGTGTTTAGTGTGAGAAATGCTTATATGTAAAAACCAGTAGTTTGCTTATATTCCAAAAGCAACCAGTTAGAAAATATCATGGGGAATGGAGTTAACAATAAAATTGCTGACCTGTAGGAAGGAAAGTGCTCAACTTTATCAAGAAATTTATTCAATGTATTTAACACATGCTTATACAACATAGGGCTCACGGTATGCCAGGTACATTTGATCTTTAAGAACCCTAGCGTGTAGGTTTGCTCATATCCACATTTTACAGATGAAGAAACTGAGGCACAAAGAGGTTAACTAACTTGGCCAAAGTCACCCAGCTGGTAGATGGCAGGACCAGGATTCAAAATGTAGTTAGCGTCCAGCATCTGTGGGCTTTGCTGTCATGCTGACTGCTCAGTTCATGCAGAGACATATCACATTCCAGGAGGGAAGACTCAGTCTCATCAAATGATCCAACATAACCGGACTGAGCTCTCTGGCAGGGGCTGAAATGCAAAGCATCTGTCCGAGGTGAGAGTCAGTAGAATGGCACACAGCCACGGAGCTGCCGTTTTCCCACGAATGCGCTGGTGCTCCATCTTGAGATTCGCCTGGCAGGGATCGGAGCAGGAGCCGTACCCATCACTTCTCCTCTGCATTCCGTCCTCCCAGTCTGCTAGCACAGATGTGATGGAGTGGCAGGACAGATCCTTCCTAACTCAAACCCCCTGTCCTCCTCTCTTAGATCCAGGAGATGGTCCACTCGGAGGTGGCCGCCTATGACTCAGGCCGGCCCGGGCCCCTGCTGGGTCGCTCGGCAATGCTGGCCAGCCACATGAGTGCCCTCAGCCAGTCCCAGCTCATCTCGCAGATGGGCATCCGGAGCAGCATCGCCCACAGCTCCCCATCACCCCCGGGGAGCAAGTCAGCGACCCCCTCTCCCTCCAGCTCCACGCAGGAAGAGGAGTCAGAAGCGCATTTCAAGGTATGTGCAGTGCAGGAACAGAGCCTGAAGCTGCTCTCCTGTCGGCAGGGAAGGGGTCCTGTGGGGAAATGGGCATCACCTCCCTCTAGTCAAGACTAGAAAAGCCCGATGTCTTGGGACTGAGCAGGCCTTCCGGGTGGTGGTTGGGATATCCGCCACAGAGCTCAGTGGTTTTCTGTTAAGACACCCAGGCCACGCTGGAAGCCAAGGAAAAAGCACATTGGCAGGTGGAGCACCTGGTCAGGGGGATGGCACCTATGGGCCTTGGGACATAGGGCTTTGGCTGCTCCATGTGCTGAGTGTCCTTGACAAGCTGTGTCCCCTCGGGGCTCCCACAGCCTTGTGTGTAAAGCAGAGAAAATTCCAACAAATGTCGAGGGGATGGGGTGAGACAATCCTGTGAAAGTTGGCAAAGCCTGACTCCTGAAGGCCAGTGGGCGATTTCAGAGGTGTGGACGGCTTCAGCAAGGCCATTGGGGTCACATTTGCGGCCATTTGGCCCTTTTAGGAGAAAATATTCTGACAAAACTGTATGATCCAGGAGGCAGCACCTCTGGGCCTAGAGTATTCACTGACCTTGAGGGTGGGGTGCAAAAATGACCCCCCCCACCGCGGTGGGAACATGGGTTCCCCCAACATTCCTGGAGTCGACTGGTTTGACCTCTTCAAGAACATGGTAGACATGGTAGGGATGAGAACCTGCCACCTGTCCAGGCTCTGGCCCTTCTTTGCATTGATTCCAAATCCACCTCCCGGTGAGAGAACATCGTGTCTTACCAGGGAGGAAAACAGAGGCCCAGAAAGGCCAAAGACAGAAGTGTTTGCCTGGGACCTCCCAGCAAGCTAGTGGTGGAATCAAGACTTACCTCCCTTCGTGCCTCCTACCTCTGTCGATCCAGTGTCCCTTCCACATGGTGGCCTCCCAGAGACCTGGGGCAGTAACCCTGGACTTCGGGGGAAAAGGGAGTTTACCTCTGGATCCTGGCCCAGCTTCATCCTAAGGATGACTCAACCTCTATTATAGTTCATGCAGGAACAGTTTTTGTTTAACAAACACTCCCTATAGGCCAGACACTGCTCTAAACACGTAACAAGTATACGTCCATGTAATCCTCATAAAAGTCCTCTGGGACAGGGACTGTTATTATCTCTGTTTGGCAGATGGGGAAATAATGTATCTGTTATCTTACAGCTAGTAAGTGGGGGAACCAGGATTCAAACCCAGGAGGCTGCAGGTGTAGTCCAGTGCATGTACCCTCAACCCCCTGCCCTGCTGTGCCTGTTCAGGACTTTATCAATGACAACATGCCTCTTCATCCCTGATCTTGCTAGGGCCACACCATGGTGCTAACATAACTGGGGCTTGGAGAAGAGGGTGGCTGCAGAGATAAGCCTCAGGAACAGAACCATGTTCTTCAGACATGGATGCCTGATCACGCCTACTGGCCCATGGCTTTATCATCAGTTCAACGTGTCACCTCCATCTTCTTGGCTCCTAGAGCCAGAGTCTTCACTGCAGGGTCCAGGGCTTTTGACCAAAGTCCCCTGTACCTGCATGGCTTGAGTGACCCAACAGAGCCCCACTGAGGTCTGTGGTGGGCATCCCAACCGCCCCGGGAAGCCCGAAGTCAAGTGTTCACAGGATCGTGGTCCTGCAGTCTGTCCAGGGTGAAGCCACTGGCTCCACGGCTGACCCAGTAACAGTCGCTGTAGCTTCATCCCCTCCCCACTTTACAGGGGTCCAGGGACTAAGCTACCTGCTCAAAGCTGCACAGCTGAAACATGGTGGTGGAGACCAGCCTTTTGTAATGCAGGATCCTTTTTGGGGATTATTTGTTATCACAAGTGGGAGAGCATATATATATAGATAGACATCTATATAGACACATATCTATATAGATATATATCTATCTAGACACGTATCTATATAGATCTATGTGTATATAGACATGTGTCTCTATATAGATCTATATAGAGACACATATCTATATATCTATATATACACACATATATACATGTATATATACACATATATACAGGTATATACACATATACACACATATGTGTGTATATGTGTATATATATTTACACACACACACATGCACACACACTCCAAACTTGGAAATAGGCCCCCAAATAACTGCACATTCTTTCAATGTCATACCAAAGCATTGGCTCACAGGCTTACTCAAGAATTATCTGATTCTCTAGGAAAGTGGACCTTTGCTTTGATTCATTATTCATTATTGATTAGGGGATTTTATAACTCTGTAAAAGAAGAGGTTACCTTGGGGGGGGAAAATGTAATAAGAGATGTGATTTTTGTCTGATTATAAGGAAATTAACTTTGCCCAGTAGAGATGCGAATTTCTGTCCAGTAGAAAAGATTAAAAGTCCTAAAGGTGATAGTTTTAGCGTTCTATTGGCACTAACCACTTTCACGTGTAATTTAGCAATCTAATTCCAGCATTCTTTCCATTCTTTCAGTGACTATACAGTCATCTTCTCCTCCTGCATTTCTCTGAATCAACTTTACAATCATACTGGTTCTCTTTAATGAGTTAAACACCCACCCAGGGTGTGTGTGTCTGTCTGACCATTGCCCTTTCCACCTCGCTAGTGGTTATCTGTGCATGAGCAGGGCTGGAAA
Organism: Papio anubis; assembly: GCF_008728515.1. Lineage (NCBI taxonomy): Eukaryota > Metazoa > Chordata > Mammalia > Primates > Cercopithecidae > Papio > Papio anubis. The sequence continues at coordinate 71,265,705 of NC_044991.1, forward strand.
AGCGCAGCTTGGCCGGAGTCTGTGTGGATTGCCTTTGGCAGGAGGCCCTTGGGCTTCTTTGGTTATCTGACTCTTCTCACTCGGGCAGATATCGGGAGAAAAGAGACCTTCAGCCGACCCAGGAAAAAAGGCCAAGAACCCAAAGAAGAAGAAAAAGAAGGACCCCAACGAGCCGCAGAAGCCTGTGTCGGCCTACGCACTCTTCTTCAGAGACACTCAGGCCGCCATCAAGGGTCAGAACCCTAGTGCCACTTTCGGTGATGTGTCCAAAATCGTGGCCTCCATGTGGGACAGCCTGGGAGAGGAACAGAAGCAGGTGAGCCTCCCTCTCTTTCTGGGCCATCCCCTGAGGCTTTGTGGTCCTGGAGCCAAGGACACACTTTGAAGGTCTGAAACCAGGCCCAGCCCTGGAACTGAGACTCTTGCAGAGGTCTTTCCTGGGCTCAGTTGCCCATCTGTAAACTGGGAAGCTGGCTGCCTTCCAATTCTACTAACCAACTGCATTTACTAGCAGCTTAACCACTCTGAACCTCTGCTTCCCCGTTGATAAAATGAGAACAAGCATCTCCATCCATCTTGTCCCTCCAACCCTCAAAGTCTGGAGTCCAGGCCAGAGCTTCCTATCGCACTGACCATGTGCCTGTGGCCTCCCCTAAACGCCTCCAGGGAGAACAGAGAGCAGAACTAGCTGGTAGGCAAATGGAGCTGCCAGCTCTGTGACCTCAGGCTGACCACCTAAACTCTGAGCCCCGGTTTTCATGTCTATAAAGCAGGGGTGCTGGCAACTCATTCGCTGAGCTCTTGTCTGGGCTGAGCTCTCCCTCCGGTAGTTCACTGAATCCTTACAACACCCTGTGGAGTAGCCATTGCCTTCCTGTTTTGGTAGAGACACCAAGAGGTAAAGTGACTCGCCCAGGGTCACCAGCGTGAATCACGGTAGTCAGGATTTGAACTCACATCTGTAGAAGCAGGAGGCTCAGTTGGGATGTTGGCATGAGAGACATGAATCAAATAAGCAGATGAGTAAATGTAAAATTACAGTTGTGATTGTGCCATGCACCAGGAGGATACATAGTTCATGAGAGTGGAAAGAGCAGGGACGGACATTGTCCCTGGGGTCCGGTCTCCAGGTGAGACCTGAAGAATGAGCTCTCTTTGGGGGAGGGGAAGTGTTCCAGGCAGGGAGGCCTGGTAAGGGAAGGAGCCTGGAAAAGCACAGGGGACTGAAAGGAGACCAGGATGGCCAGAGAGGGGACAGTGAGAGTCACCATGGCAGAGACAGAGCTGGAAAGGAAGGCAGAGGCCAAATCACGCTGGGCTTTGCAGACCTTGGAAGGAGTCAGGCCCTGTTCTAAGAGGAGAGAAAGCCAGTGAAGAGTTTTATGCAGAGGAGAGACCAGAACAGCAGCATAAGGCAGGTAAGAGTGGATGTGGAGGGTGCACAGTCATCCAGGTGGGGGAAGGTGGGGCCTGGAGCATCTTCTAGAATGGTTTGGGGTAGGGGACATCCTGGCAGCCTCCTTGCATCTGGCTTCCATTCTGAGTAAATGGAGATGCCAGTCACTGGATGGGAAATATGGGGAAAGTAGCAGGCTTGGGGCAGAGAGATGAATTACTGACTTATTTGAAACATCTCCTTTACCGTATTCTAAAATTTTAGGTAATTTTGGAATATGTTACAATGCAGAGAATTTATTTGTGACAGGACCCCCACCTCTGGTAGGAGAGTAGGGAAATGAGACAGGGAAAGGAGGGCAGCCAGGAAAGGGCACATTGTCCCAGGAGAATCCACCATGGGCAACTGGAGCACAGTCCCGCTGAGAACTCAGGAGCCTGCTTAGAATGTGCCAGGCCTCAGGGTCATCCTGTCTGAGGGGCAAGGGTGCTGGGGTGGACACCAGCATTCCTTCCTTCTGCAGCACCTCTGACCTGCTACACATGCCAGGCTCCTGCCACCAGAGGGACCCCCAGGCAAAGGAATATAGCCGGTGGCAGCTGGAAGTAGGGCATGTTTGTAGGACAGGGGTAAGGACTGGGGGATATTGGCAGGGCACTGCGGCTTTTGCTACAGGGACATCTGTCTTTTTCACTTGTGTGTTTTGTTGGCAACCAACCAATTCCCTTTCAAAAGACTTCAGGTTTTTTTGTTTGGTGGGGGAATTTCCTTGCCGTTTTATACAGTCTGGGGAGACAGTGGTCTCAAGTGCTGTGTCCCCAGGCATTCCTTTCACTGATGCTTTCTCTGACTTTGTTCAGCACAGTCCAGAGACAAGTAAAGGCGGTTGAGAGTCCCAGCCCCTGTGTCGGTTTCATTTCTGCTTACCCGCCTGGTGTTTTATTTCTAACCCAAGAACTTGGCATATAATTTATTTCCATCCAATAATGGGCATACCTCTCCTTTTACTTAATGCATTATAAATGGCATGTTTCTCCCCATTTTCCTAGCAAATTGTTTATGTATAAAAAGTTAGGGATTAAAATAGTAAGCTTGGCAGTTACAAATTAATCATTTCTGATCATTTTTAATTCCTGAGTCTTCTAGGCTTAAAAAAAGTGTCTATAATTATGTACATATTTATACACATATATCTTTTACAAACAATAATTTTGTCTCCTTTGTTATTTAAGAGACAGGGTGTTGCTCTGTCACCCAGGCTAGAGGTTAGTGGCATGATCATAGCTCACTGCAGCCTTGAACTCCTGGGCTCAAGCACTTTTCCCAGCTCATCTTCCCAAGTAGCTGGGCCTACAGGCGTGCCGTGCATCACCATGCCCCACAAAATTTTTTTCATTTTTTTTTTTTATAGAGACAGGGTCTTGCTGTGTTGCTCAGGCTGACAAACTCTTAGCCTCAAATGCCTCCCAAAGTGCTGGGATTAGAGGCATGAGCCACTACATCCAGCCTTGTCTCCTTATTTTGTCTCCTCACTTCTCAGATTTCTAATTTTGTTTTCTTTTCCCAGTTATGTTGACTAGGACTTCTAAAAAAGAGATGTTCAGCAATGGTGGGGATAGTGGTCTTCTTACTTTGCATTACCTCTCATGTTTCACTAGTAAGCGTAAGGCTGGATGTTAGCTTGTGTCAGTTTTTGAAATCACATTTAGAAATGTGACTTATATTCTTATTTTACTATTAATACACTAACAACCAAGAGAGGTAGTGAGAAAATAATAGGAAATAAAAAACCCCTGCCTATCCCCCAAACGTTTCAAGCCTAGATGATGGATAGGAAAGTTCTTTCAAATCATCAAAGAGTTAATAATTCCAAGACTTAGAAAAATAAGAAAACCTTCTCACAAATCCTTATATACAATGTAACCCTGACACTAAAACATAATGAAGCTAACTGCATCATTTAATTTTGAATGTGTAGTAAACAATACCAAAATTTAATGGTTTAAAACAATAATCATTTATTCAGCTTATGATTCTGAGGGTCCATGAACTGTTCTGGGCTCAGCAGGATGGCTCTGCTGCTGCTCTTGGCTGAGCTCACCCATTTGCATCAGTGGTAAACTACAGTAAATTAGGCATCTCTGCTTCTGGGAGTTGGATGGCTGTCAGCTGGAGCAGTGGAGCCAAACTGGGCCATGTGTCTCTCATCATCCAGCAGACTAGCTCATGCTTATTCACATAGCAAGTCAGAGTTCCAAGAGCAGTTTTAGAGCAGAAAAATGATGGAAAGGAGGCAGGACTAACTTGCAGCTCCCACTCGGACAGACAGAGCAGCACGTGGAGACTCACATTGTGAACTTTTGCTCCAAGAACTACCACAGGAACATGCTAGGAAAGCCAGAAGAATCCATAGACCCTTTGAAGGAGGTGGATTGCTGCTGCAGGCTCTCTGGGACAGCCAAGGAACTGTGAGTTGGCTTGCTTTCTCAGCTGGGAGGCCTGTAGCCTGGGGCAAGTTCTCAGCCCTATTCACTGGCTGCCTGGAAATAAACTCAGTGCTGTTGGGGGTGCATGGTGGGAGTGAGACCAGCCTGTGGCTGCCAGCTTTCCCTCACTTCCCTGATGACCTGTGTGATGCAGCAGAGTCAGCCATAATCCCCCTGAGAATCACACCCCCCACAGCATCTGCAGCAAGCCCCACCTAAGGAGAGTCTGAGCTCAGACACGCCTAACCCTGCCCCTACCTGATAGGCTAACAGGGCAGGTAGAGAAAGACCAAGACAAAGGACATAATCTCTTGGGAACTCTATGGCCCCGCCCACTGCCTGACACTAGGGCAAGCTTGTATTCTCCCTATACTACTGCAGCTGATGCACTCTTGAAAGTGCCACCTCCTGGCTGGAGGCCAACACAAAGCCAGTGCACTTAAAAATACAACTAAGGACCCTCACGGAGTCCACTTCACTCCCCTGCTACTTCCACCGGAGCAGGTGTTGATATCCATGGAGAGACCTGAAGACAGATCACATTACAGGACTCCTTGCAGACACTCCCCAGTACTAGCCTGGAGCCCGGTAGCTCCGCTGGGTGGCTAGATCCAGAAAAGAAATAACAATCACTGCAGCAGGGTTCTCAGGAAAACACATCCCTAGGGGAAGGGGGAGAACCCCAAGGAACAGGAGAATCTGAACAGCAGCACTTGACTCCCAGATCTTCCCTCTGACATACTTTACCCAAATGAGAAGGAACCAGAAAAATAATTCGGTAATATGACAAAACAAGGTTATTTAACATCCCCAAAAGATAACACTAGCTCAACAGCAATGGATCCAAACCAAGACAAAATCTCTGAATTGCCAGAAAAAATTCAGAAGGTTGTTAAAATAAAATTATACAGGATATGAATAGAAAAGTCTCCAGAGAAATAGCATAAATAAAAACAATCACAACTTCTAGAAATGAAGGACACAGAGAAATGCAAAATACACTGGAAAGTCTCAGCAATAGAATTGAACGAGTGGAAGAAAGAACTTCAGAGCTCAAAGACAAGGCTTTCAAATTAACCCAATTCAACAAAGACAAAGAATTTTAACAAATGAACAACGCCTCCAAGAAGTTTGGGATTATGTTAAATGACCAAATCTAAGAATAATTGGTGTTCCTGAGGAAGAAGAGAAATATAAAAGTTCGGAAAATATATTTGAGGGAATAATTGAGGAAAACTTCCCTGGCCTTGCTAGAGATCTAGACATCCAAACACAAGAAACTCAAAGAACACCTGAGAAACTCATCACAAAAAGGAGGAAAGGAAACCCTATCAGATTAACAACAGATTTCTCAGCAGAAACCCTACAAGCTAGAAGGAATTGGGGTCCTTAAACAATTAGCCAAGAATTTTGTATCCAGCAAAACTAAGTTTCATAAATGAAGGAAAAATACAGTTCTTTTTTTCAAACCAATGCTGAGAGAATTTGTCACTACCAAGCCAGCACTGCAAGAACTACTAAAAAGAGCTCAATCTTGAAACAAATTTTTGAAATACACCAAAATGGAATCTCCTTAAAGCATAAATCTAACAGGACCTCTAAAACAATAACACAATTTTTAAAAAACTACAAGGTATTTGGGCAACAAATAGCACAATGAATAGAAGAATAGTACCTCACATCTCAATACTAACACTGAATGTAAATGGCCTAAATGCTCCACTTAAAAATACAGAATAGCAGAATGAATAAGAATTGACCAACTGAGTATCTGCTGTCTTCAAGAGACTCACCTGACACATAAGGACTCACATAAACTTAAGGTAAAGGGGTGGAAAAAGATACTTCATGCAAATGGATACCAAAAGTGAGCAGGAATAGCTATTCTTATATCAGACCAAACAAACGTTAAAGCAACAGCAGTTTAAAAAGACAAAGAGGGACATTATATAATGATAAAACTAGTCCAACAGGAAAATATCGCAATCCTAAATGTATATGCATCTAACATTGGAGCTCCCAAATTTAAAAAACAATTACTACTAGACATAAGAAATGAGAATGACAGTAAAACAACAATAGTGGGAAACTTCAATACTCCACTGACAGCACTAGACAGGTCATCACGACAGAAGGTCAAAGAAACAACGAACTTAAACTATACCCTACAACAAATGGACTTAACAGATATTTATAGAACATTCTATTCATCAGCACATGGAACATTCTCCAAGATAGACCATACAATAGGCCATAAAACAAGTCTCAACAAATTTAAGAAAATAGAAATTATATCAAGTACTCTCTCAGACCACAGTAGAATAAAACTGGAAATCAACTCCAAAACCCTCAAAACAATGCAAATACATGGAAATAATTAAATAACCTGTTCCTGAATGATTGTCGGGTCAACAATGAAATGAAGATGGATATTATAAAATTCTTTGAACGATAATAGTAACATAACCTATCAAAACCTCTGGGATACAGCAAAAGCAGTGCTAAGAGGAAAGCTCATAGCATTAAATGCCTACATCAAAAAGTCTGAAAGAGTACAAATAGACAATCTAAGGTCATGCCTCAAGGAACTAGAGAGAGAGCACACACCAAACCCAAACGCAGCAGAAGAAAAGAAATGACCAAGATCAGAGCAGAACTAAATGAAATTGAAACCAAATACAATATATAAACAAAAAGCTGGTTCTTTGAAAAGATAAAACTGATAGACCATTAGTGAGATTAGCCAAGAAAAGAAGAGAGAAGATCCAAATAAGCTCACTTAGAAGCAAAACATGAGATACTACAACCGATACCACAGAAATACAAAAGATCATTCAGGCTACTATGAACACTTTTATGTACATAAACTAGAAAACCTAGAGGAGATGGATAAATTCCTGGAAATATACAATCCTCCTAGATTAAATCAGGAATTCCGAAATAGAAGCTCTGAACAGACCAATAACATGCAGTGAGATTGAAATGGTAATTTAAAAGTTACCAACAACAAAAAAAAAGTTCAGGACCAGATAGATTCACAGCTGAATTCTATCAGACTTTTAAAGGACACCATTCCACAAAATAAAGAGGGAATCCTTCCTAAATTATTCTATGAAGCCAGCTAATCATCCTAATACTCAAACCAGGAAAGGACATAACAACAACAACAACAAAGAAAACTACAGGCCAATATTCCTTCTATGCCCAAAATCAGCATAGAAGGGACATGCCTTAAGGTAACAAAAGCCATCTATGATAAACCAGAGCCAACATTATAGTGAATGGGGAAAAATTGGAAGCATTCCCCTTGAGAACTGGAACAAGACAAGGATGCCCACTCTTACCACTTCTATTCAACAGAGTACTGTCTTAGCCAGAGCAGTCAGACAAGAGAAAGAAAGAGCATCCAAATCTGTAAAGAGGAAGTCAAAGTGTTGCTGTTTGCTGATGACACGATTGTATACCTAGATGCACATGAATGCAAAAATCCTGAACACAGTACTAGCTAACTGAATTCAATGGTGTATCAGAAAGATAATCCACCATGATCAAGTGGGTTTCATACCATGGATGCAGGAATGGTTTAACATACACAAGTCAATAAATGTGATATACCACATAAACAGAATTTAAAACCAAATGATCATCTCAATAGACACAGAAAAAGCGTTTGACAAAATTGAGCATCCCTTCGATTAAAACCCTGAGCAAAATCGGCATAGAAGGGACGTACCTTAAGGTAATAAAAGCCATCTATGATAAATCCAGAGCCAACATTGTACTGAATGGGAAAAAGTTGAAAGCATTCCCCCTGAGAACTAGAACAAGACAAGGATGCCCACTGTCACCACTTTTATTCCATGCAGTACTGGAAGTCCTGGCCAGAGCAGTCAGACAAGAGAAAGAAAGAAAGGGCATCCAAATCAGTAAAGAGGAAGTCAAACCATCGCAGTTTGCTGATGGGATTATCATATACCTAAAGACTCATCCAAAAACCTCCTAGAACTGGTAAATGAATTCAGCAAAGTTTCGGGATACAAAATTAATGTACACAAATCAATAGCTCTGCTATACACCAACAGTGACCAAGCTGAGAATCAAATCAAGAACTCAACCCCCTTTAGCTGCAAAAAAAATAAATAAATAAATAAAATACTTAGGAATATACCTAACCAAGGAGGTGGAAGACCTCTACAAGGAAAACTACAAAACACTGCTGAAAGAAATCACAGATGAAACAAATGGAAGCACATCCCATGCTGATGGATGGGTAGAATCAATAGTGTGAAAATGCAATACTGCCAAAAGCAATCTATAAATTCAATGCAATTCCCATCAAAATACCACCGTCATTCTTCACAGAACTAGAAAAAACAATCCTAAAATTCATGTGGAACCAAAAAAGAGCCCTCATAGCCAAAGCATGACTAAGCAAAAAGAACAAATCTGGAGGCATCACAGTACCCGACTTCAAACTGTACTGTAAGGCCATAGTCACCAAAACAGCATGATACTGGTATAAAAATAGGCATATAGACCAATGGAAAAGAATAGAGAACCCAGAAATAAAGCCAAATCCTTACAACCAACCGATCTTTGACAAAGCAAACAAAAACAAAGTGGGGAAAGGACACCTTATTCAACGAATGGTGCTGGGATAATTGGCAAGCCACATGTAGAAGAGTGAAACTGGATCCTCCTTTCTCACCTTATACAAAAATCAACTCAAAATGGATCAAAGACTTAAATCTAAGACTTGAAACCCTACAAATTCTAGAAGATAACACTGGAAAAACCCTTCTAGACATTGGCTTAGGCAAAGACTTCATGACCAAGGAACCCAAAGCAAATGCAACAAAAGCAAAGATAAATAGATGGGACTTAATTAAACTAAAAAGCTGCACAGCAAAAGAAATAACCAGCAGGGTAAGCAGACAACCCACAGAGTGGGAGAAAATCTTCACAATCTGTACTTCTGACAAAAGACGAATATCCAGAATCTACAAAGGAACTCAAATCAGCAAGAAAAAAAACAATCCCATCAAAAATTGGGCTAGGGAAATGAATAGACAATTCTCGAAATAAACAAATGGCCAACAAACATATTAAAAAATACTTAACATCATTATGATCAGGGAAATGCAAATCAAAACCACCTTACTCCTGCAAGAATGTCCATAATCAAAAAAATAGATGTTGGCGTGGATGTGGCAAAAAGGGAACCCTTTTACACTGTTGGTGGGAATCTAAACTAGTCCATCCACTGTGAAAAACAGTGTGGAGATTCCCCAAAGATATAAGAGTAGATCTACTGTTTGATCCAGTAGTCTCACTGCTGTGTATCCACCCAGAGGAGAAGTAATTATACAAAAAAGACACTTGCACACATATTTGTAGCAGCCCAGTTCACAATTGCAAAAATATGGAACCAGCCCAAATGCCCATCAATGAGTGGATAAAGAAAATGTGGTGTGTGTGTGTGTATGTATGTGCATATATACACACACACACGCACACCATGGAATACTACTCAGCCATAAAAAGGTAGGAAATAATGGTATTTGCAGCAACCTGGATGGAATTGGAGACAATTATTCTAAGTGAAGTAACTCAGGAATGGAAAACCAAACATTGTATGTTCTCGTAAGTGGGAACTAAGCTATAAGGACACAAAGGCATAAGAATGATACAGTGGACTTCTGGGACTTGGGGGAAAGGATGGGGGCGGTGAAGGATAAAAGACTATACATGAAGTACAGTGTACACTGCTCAGGTGGTGGGTGCACCAAAATCTCAGAAATCATCATTAAAGAACTTACTCATGTACAAAAAAATTTTTTTTAAATAAGAGTTCTAAGAGTAGCAAGAGGGCTCACTAATATGTGATCACTTTGTCAGTCTCTGCTTGCATCACATTTGTGCTTTTATTGGCCAACACAAGTCACACAAGGCTAAGCTCCAAGTCGTTCACACCTCCTTGTTTCTACCAAAAGCCATGGAAACAAGGAGGTGCGAAAAAACAGGGACCAATCCTACGATAACATATGAATCTAAGTCTAAAAATTTTTAATAAAATAGCACACCGAATCCAGCCTAATATACTATGAACAAGTAGGTTCATTCTAGGTTGCACAGGTGACTCAGCATTAAGAAATCTGCACTGTGCTATGTCAGAATGGGGGCTTCAAAGGGCCTTGTCTTTCTGTGATCAGTTGTGCTGATGTAACATGGAGACCCAGAGAGGTGAAGCATGTTGGCCAAGGCCACACAGTGAGTTGCTGAGGAACTGGGATATGGCCTGGTCTCCGCAATTTCTCTGCAGTGCTCCCAGAATGGGGCCAGTGGCTGGCTGACTCAGTTTCTGACCCCACCCCCCTCATCCATTCATGATCCTTGAATCCATGCCTTCCCACCCCAGGACCCTGCACCACATCTCTTCAGCAACTTTCTCCCCAGTGTTGCTCATGTGTTGACTCTTCCAGGCCTATAAGAGGAAGACAGAAGCAGCCAAGAAGGAATATCTGAAGGCTCTGGCAGCCTACCGGGCTAGCCTCGTCTCCAAGGTAACACCTGGAATCTCCAGGCACAGCCCTGATCAGAGTGGGGCCACTTGAGGAATGGAGCAAGAACCGGGGCCCGTGGGAAGGCCAGCACCCCAGGTCTTAGAAAGGATGGGTCAGAACTACATGGTCATGTCTGCAGGGCACCTACAGCGTGCCAGGCTCATTCTGGGCACTTTACATACATTTCTTTCCACTGGGTTCTTCCAACGAGAACCCAACACCCAGAGGGGTTGAGCAACTTGCCTGAAAAGATCCAGTTTGTTGAAGTGGCTGCACTAGGATTCAAACCCAGTTTTGCCAGTTTTATGTGGCCTTTACTTCTGACCGCTGATGGGGCTTGGGATATGCTACCCCAAAATATGGCACCTCGTCACCACACCCCCGGCCGCCTCTGTCAACACCAGCAATGTAGGAAGCTAGGTGTGGCCGTGGATGCGTGGCCCAAGTGGAGGTGGGTGTTGTTCCTGCTACGGAGGAGATGGCACACAAATTGGTCCATAAAAGGCCAAGTAAAAGGCAGTTCAAAGTCAAGGGAACAACATCTGCAAAGGCACAGAGGCTGGAAGGAGCATGATGAGAGCTGGCTCAGTGGGATGGTGCTTGTCCCACTGGCCAGGCTGAGGAGCATGGATTTCCCCATGGGGAGGGGGCCCCCCAGAGATAAAAGCAGTGGGTGGCTGGATGGTCAGAGCCAAGGGGACTGAGGCCCCTGTGCTAGCTCTGGCTAGTCCAAGCTCTCTCCCAAGAGAGCCAGCCAGGGGCCATGTCAGTGGGTTGCAGAGCCTCCTGGCCTCACAGCCCAAGTTCTGGCTCGTCCCTCTTCTGTTCTCCAGTGACTGATACCTGTCTCCTTCCAGAGCTCCCCGGATCAAGGTGAGACCAAGAGCACTCAGGCAAACCCACCAGCCAAAATGCTCCCACCCAAGCAGCCCATGTATGCCATGCCAGGCCTGGCCTCCTTCCTGACGCCGTCGGACCTGCAGGCCTTCCGCAGCGGGGCCTCCCCGGCCAGCCTCGCCCGGACGCTGGGCTCCAAGTCTCTGCTGCCAGGCCTCAGTGCGTCCCCGCCGCCGCCACCCTCCTTCCCGCTCAGCCCCACACTGCACCAGCAGCTGTCACTGCCCCCTCACGCCCAGGGCGCCCTCCTCAGTCCACCTGTTAGCATGTCCCCAGCCTCCCAGCCCCCTGTCCTGCCTGCCCCCATGGCACTCCAGGTGCAGCTGGCGATGAGCCCCTCACCTCCAGGGCCACAGGTAAGCAGAGAAGAGCAGGAACAGCCCTCTGTGACTGTGTGGGGAGGGGAAGCGGCTTTGCCCTTTAAACCCCAGCCCTGCCACTGACCGGTGATATAACCTCAGCCTTGGCACCTGACCTCTCTGAGCCTCAGTTACCACATCTAGGAAGGGGGTCTCGCGCACCTTATCTGAGATGCGCTGGCTGCAATGAACAGTTCACAAGTTGCCAGACTGACTCAGGACATTCCAGTCCCCGCTTCCTGCATCCTCAGCCCTAACCCTGGCCTTTCCCAAAGCCTTCAAGACCTTACCCCTGCTAATTGTTCCACAGAGATTGCTACAAGGTTCACATGGCCCTTAGAGGTCATTGGGCTTAGTAATTCCATTTTACAGATTGGGAAACTGAGGCCCACAAAGGGAAAGGCCCTGAAAGCAAAGTCCTTCAGCCCCTGATTCAGCCAAGACAAGGGTTGAATATTTCTCAGGGTGCTCTACTGGGAGCAAGGCAGCAGCCCTGGAGGCAGAGAGGCAATTCTGGGTGACATGAGGCAGTGTCTCTTCTGTGTGGACACCCTTGGACACAGGGGCTCCCACCCCGGGTAGGCCTGGGACAGTCTGCCCCCTTATCTCTCCTTGGCTTATGGCCTCCTTCCCCATCTGTAGGACTTCTCACACATCTCTGAGTTCCCCAGCAGCTCGGGATCCTGCTCACCTGGCCCGTCCAACCCCACCAGCAGCGGGGACTGGGACAGCAGCTACCCCAGTGGGGAGTGTGGCATCAGCACCTGCAGGTTAGTCCTCGCCTGTCCCTGCCTTTGTCCTGCCAGCCAGGGAGACTGGGAATAGGATGGCCAGGGATGGGAGAATGGCCACGGGCAATGTGGACAGGGGAGGACCCTGCAGTCACTGTCAGCCCTGCCGAGGGGATCGAGACCTCAGATGACACCGCAGAGCCAGGCCCCGGAAGGACTCTGCTGGCCTGATGCTGAGGCCTGCTTGGGAAACTGACGAGTCTTCAGTCTTGCTGCTCCTTCCTTGCTCCTGTTTTTTTTCACAAATGCTTCCACGTGACATTCACAGATGAGTCCTGCATCTTAGGCCGGTTCCCTAGAAGCAGAGCCTGAGGCAGCAGGGATTGGGTGTCCTTGGGGATGTGTTGGGGAAAGCCTGCAGGCGAAGGGGGTGAGGGAGGCAGGATGGGGTGGGGGAAGGAGCCGAGAGGGGAGGTGGCCTCAGCTGAAGACTCGCTTCCGCCTCATCCCATGAGAGCCCTGGAGCATGAACTGTGCCAGAGTGGCTCCCACCTGGAGGTCAGGGAACTGGCTTTTTTAACCCCTTCATCAGTCAGCCCTCAGCTGTGGGCTGCCCCGGTGGGGAGTGGAGCCCACTGGGCAGGGCAGCTCCCAAGACTAGAACAGCTGAGAATGCAGGATAGGGGACCTGGGTGAGACACGGTGGGAAAACGGACCCACTGTCTATCCCAAGGAATTAGACACCTTAGAGACCCCTTTCCCCTGCACCCCAGCGTCCTCCCTAGTCCTCCTGTGGGCCTCCATTCCCATCCTGCACTCCACCTTTCAAACCCATGCTAACGCCTCCCTCTAGAAGTCTTCCTGGATCCACGCCACCCCAGCTCCGGGGAAGAGGGGCCTTTCACTCCAGCCAGCAGGAGAGGGAGGATGCAGTGAGGAGGGACACTTGCTCCTTAACCTGCCAGCCGGGTTCCCATTCCCTTGGCAAGAACGAGCCCTACAGCCACACCTGGGGGATGTAATGCCAAGCAGCTGTTCCAGGGATAGGGCCACACCCTGGAAGGCACAGCGCACTTGTTGGGTGGCCACCTTGCTGCTGAGAACCCCTGCCCCCAGCCCTAGCCTCGGCCTCCCAACACAGGGCTGATTCCTCTGCTGACCCCGCCAGCGCCCTTAGGCACTGAACAAGTGGCCACCGTGCATGCCCCGTTTCTGACATGCCTGGGGTGAGATTCTACGTGGGTGGGCGGACTCGGCTCAGCAAGAATCCCTTCCCTGACCCCAAGCAGGTGCAGACCCTCCTACCCCAGTCCTTTCCCGCCAACTTTCCTTCTCAAAAGTCAGAATACTTAGGGCATGTAGGGGAGTGTCACGCAACGTCCAAGCCTCCTGAGGCTGGCCCATCACATCCAGTATGGAGGTCGGACTGCAACAGGGCCCTATTTTAAAAACATAAAAGGCACCTGTCCCTCCCTTAATTCAGTTTGAGATTTACAAATTCCTGTGATTAAAAACAGATATGAGCAATGGTGACATCAGCGTGCGCCTCGGTGAAGGACAGACACACTACTGCCCTTTCTCCCAGGGCTGAGGACCAGGTGGTCCCCTGCTGGGATTCCAGGACGGGCTTGGTGCAGAGTGGGGTGGGGGTGGGGGAGCAGCTGCAAGTCCCTCATTGTGCTGCAGGGGGCAGCTGAATCCGGTGGGGGTGGGGGGTGTAGAGTGCAGGGGTCCTGGTGCTCCCCTGGCCTGGGGAGGTACCCAACAGCTTTGACAGCCCCTCCTCTCTCTCACAGCCTGCTCCCTAGGGACAAATCGCTCTACCTCACCTAATCCCGCCTCCCCACCATCCCTGAGGCTCGCTGGAAGGCACTGCTCAGAGCCTGAAGGGCTGACAGCAGAAAAGAGGCCCTGGCCAGAGGCAGGGTGGCCCATCCGAGGGAGCAGTGACACACCCATTGCCGGGGGCTGAGTCTCTTCCTCGACCTCCCACCAGACTCTGCAGAGGCAGCCCACTGCCCGCCGCCAGCCCAAAGAACCTGCAGGAACCTTCTGCCCGCTGACCTGCTTGCTCCAGGGTAACTGTGGACCCTGTCTTCGCCCTGCGCACGGTACCCTATGTCTGGATGCCTGGCCCCGGCCCCGGCCCCGGCCCCAGCTCACGTGGGCTGCCCCTGGCAGGGTCGCTTACCAACGGACACCCACCCCAGATGCATGGGCCAGGGGGCCGGCCCCCGTCATAGACGTGCACATCGGTTTTCCAGTGTGAACAAAAGATTACGAAACCTAGAAACTGTTGGTTCCGTGTAAGTAGTTGACTACGTGTTTTAGAACTGTGCTGAAGACATCTGTAAGATTATTTTGTGGGGAAAAAAAGTAGTTTCCTTTAAGGTAAAAATCATTTTATATGATCCTTAGCACATTTTTAAGTTTTATCTTAAGGGAGACGTGCACAAAAGCGGCTGCCAAACCGTTTCGTCATCCTCACAGCAAAGACCGGACGATTGCTAGCCACCCTGGAGCACCGCTCTCCTTTTAACCATGTGTTCATCTATTTTACATTGCCAGCGACGACTTTTGTCTATTTATGGAGAAACCTTGAGAACAAAGTTGCAGCTTATCCTACCGTGTGCGTGGTTTTGGGGTTTGGTTTGGGTTTGGGTTCTTGACGTCGTTTGCAGCTGTTTCCTGGCCCTGGCGAGTGTCTGTCTTGGTGCCCAGTGCTTCTCTCAAATCTCTTTATAATAAAACTTCTGAAAAGCTGAAAACAAGTCTGTGTCTCCTTGTCCTTGGTGAGTCAGGGTTGAACCCCCTAAAGTGGCATAGAGCCCCTCGGGCCAGATGGACTCAGGTCAAAGTCTTGCCTGACCTTTACCAGCCCGTGTGGGTTTGTGTGGGTGATGGGAGCACCCTGACCTCAGTCTTGCCCTCTAAGGGGGTCACGGTGGTACAGACCCGTAGGGCTCTTGTGATGATGAAAAGGGGTGTGGGCAAGAGTGCCGCCACACAGGAACTTGCATCGGCTGGTGACAGTGGCGAGCCCTTCCTCGGGAGGATGGGGCCTCCCAGGCTTGTGGAAGTGAGCGGTGGGAACCCAGGGAGGAGGCCAAGGGGTTCTTCAAACCGGAGTGTAGGAAGCGTCCTAGACGGGATTCTTTAAACCAGGTTTCCCAGCAGATATTAGATGGTGATACTAACAACAACAATAAAAGGCAAATAATACCTGACTGCTTTAACTACATCTGGAAAAATACCAATTGCCTGGTGGAAAGCTGCAACGCTTGCACCCTGCATTGCAGCCATTTTGAGGTGGGGGCAGGTGCCGCTGCTCCCAGCCAGGCTCGGGACTCAGAGAGAGCAGGCTACACCCTCAGGACAGCTCTCCCAGCCTCTCACTCTCCAATCACGGTAAACCCCTCCTTCCAGATGACAGCCCAGGAGTGGGATGCAGTTTCCCCACTGGAGGGCATTTTGTAATCCACTTTGGAAAAATAAAAAAGAAAACCCCAAACAAACCAGCCACCTGCCATCCCGTCAGCAGCAGCACCGCAACATGCGGCATAAATATTTCATGTGGTTACAATTTCCTTTTCTGTGTGGAGCTTGTCAGTAACATGACGGCTTAGACAGTTTAATATTCAACTCTTGCTTCCACGTTTGCGAAAACAGCATCACTGGGATCCACGCAGACAGCCCACAATGACAAGAGTACAAGGCCCCCCTTGTAAAGTGGTGCTGAGGCAGAGGCCTGCTGCCATCCCTCACAGCTGCACCAGGAGCTCAGGAGTCTTCTCCAAGCATCCACACGCCAAGGCCAGCCTCTGGGCTGCACAGGACACACAGAGGCCTCGAGCAGAACCTAAGCACCCTGCCTGCAGATACCAGGGACTGTCACACGGGTGCGTTCTGGGGCCCCAGAGAGTGGAAAAAGAGCCTAAAGGCTGATTTCAGGGCCACAGGGTGGACAGCAACTGTCTTAGTCCATCCCAGCTGCCATAACAGAGCGCCATGGGCCAGGTGGCTCACAGCAACACAAACTTACTGCTCACATTTGCGGAGGCTGGGAGGTCTAAGATCAAGGCCCTGGCAGCTTCAGCGTCGGGTGAGGGTTCACTTGCTGGTGCGTAAACATCCATCCTCTCTCTGTGTCCGGCAGGGCGGGAGGGGAGGGCATTCTCCAGAATTTAACAACACTCACCCGAATCCCGAAGGCTCCACTCAGTCACCTTCCAAAGGCCCCGCCCCCAAATGCTGGCCCATTGAGGGTTAGGATTCCAACAATCAAATTCTGGGAGGACACAATCCTTCAGTCTGTAGCGCCGACTACAGTGGTTGGCACTGGTGTCCCCCTCTCCCCGGGCTCTTCTGTTGCCAGAGCCCATTCCCAGGTCCTGAGTGCCATCCCAGTCATTACCCCCTCGAGCTGCCACAGCTAATGACCAAATAATGGAGACGCCAACTCTGTGGTCCCATTCACAACCCGAGTCCCTGGGAGCAGCCTGAAGCCGCCTCCAGCAGCAACACCATCCTTGCTAAGCTGCTTCCTCCCACCCCGCCCTGCTGAGGATGTAAGTCCCTTCTGAGAGCACCCACTCAGGAAATTGCTTGAACCAGAATCCCCACCCAGGCCTGTATGTTTCTAAGGCAGCAGCCTACCATACTGGCTATGCCCATGGTCCAAGTGGGGCCACATCAGTATTGCTCCAAATGTCTCTGGCTCTGGCCTCACCTGCGACTACAAGACTTTCAGCCCTGGAACAACCACCCACTCCTGGGGCTTCTCTCCTTCCTAGGAGGCAGCGTCTGCTGCATGTTTTACGACTCCATCCTGCAGTGACGGTGGCCAGGACCCACAGAGCCTCCAAGAGCCCAGGGTCACACCTGCTGTGAAAGCACTGGGGTCTCTGCCATGGGCTCTCCCACTCCCCATCCCTGTGCTCCCAAAGCTGCCAGCCCTGGGTCCCCCAGCCTCGTCGTGGGCCAGGTTCTCCCTGCAGCATCCTCCACCTGCCAGGGCCAGTCTGCGGTCAGGGTCCGTCTGTGGTCGGGGTCCCTCACACCTTGAGGCTTCAAGTTATTGCCGTACCCTAGAGCCGTGGCCCCAACATTGTGAACACCTTTACCTCCTGCCTGCAGCCTGCCCCCACTGCCCACAGAGCTGGCCCAGGGACCAACCCCACTTGCCCTTCCCAGAGCCAAGCGCCTTCCTCAGGTTTCTCCATCTCACACCTCCCTCTACAAACGCATCTCGGTCCAAGCAGGAGGCACAACCTGGGCTGAGGCTGAGATTGTCCCCTGACCACCCCGGAAGGAAGGCATGGCTAGTCCCAAAATTGCCCACTAGTACTTCCTCCCTGGAGGGATACACATACATTTTTACACTGGATTGGAATGTGGGCAACAGATTAATTTTCAGAGCCCGCGATGCTAAAATTCGATGCGTTCATTCAGCAAGAATACAAACAGAGCAGCTCCTCTCCGCCAGGCCCTCGGCTGAGCACCGGGGATGCCAGCAGGATGGGGCACAGTCTGCCTTCCTGGAGTTAAGGTCCATTTGGGGAGACAGAGATGGAACACATAATATTATAATATTAGCAGCTTCATATTATAAACCACAAAAGTATAAATTTATGAATACCGTGTGACCAGTGGAAAAAGGGGAACCAGGGGAATGCAGAACAGGGGTGCCCCATCCTGCGAGGGTCAAAGGCTTCCTGGGTGAGGTGACATCTGGGCTGTGCCCCGACAAATGACTAGGGCTGGAGTTAGGACTGGCACGTGCTCCCGTGTGCCACGCTTTCCTGAGCACACAGCCCCAGAGGCTGTGACTCTGCAACTGTGAACCTCATCAAGAATTTGAGAGAATTCTCTCTGGAGGAAATTGAGGCAGAATCCACATAGCTGCATGGGGATCTTTTTGAATTGGAAACAGGGTGGCTGTGCTCAGATTGAAGGTGAACCTCACGAATGGCGCTTATTCCCAAACATTCGCCCTCTGCAGCCATCTCCTGGGGTCCAGGCCAGCTCTGACTCCCAGCGTGGTGGTGTAGGGTGATGCATGTGTGGATGGTGAGTGTGGAGGTGCTATGAGAGTGTGCAGTGTGGTCTTGTGTGTTTCATATGTGTGTAAGGGTGAGTTGTGTCCATGTGATGTGTGTAGCATGTATGGATGCATAAGTGTGCTGTGCATGTGGTGGTATGCATCTGTGTACATCATATGCATGCCTGTGCATGGTGTGCTTGGCGAGGGCAAGCTCTATGTGTATAGGTATGTTATGTGGTAGGCATATGTGTAGCTAGTATGCATGTGTGGGTGGGACACACATATACACAGCACCCAAAACACATACAGATGCATGCACACGCATAACACATACACTCACACATCAAACTTGGCACATTACAGACCCACATCACACACACACACATGCATATGGACGCACACCACATACCACACGTACACCATGCCCATGCACACGTGCATGCCGCATGTACACACATATGCAATAACACAAACATGTATATACACACATCACATACATACCACATATAAGCCCACCACACACATATACACACATACTAAATGCATACAAATGTCCTTCATACCCTCCACCCACTACTCAAGTGCATCTTACACATACATGCCCATCTCAGGCAAACATACATGCATGGACACAAACCACATGACCGTTCATACTGCTGCACAGCACACGCATATACATACATCAGTTAGCATGGAATTATCTGTTCTTGAAGGTTTGAAGTAACTCCCATGCATAAAAGATCTGACGTGCTGTTACAGATTCAGGAGTTTAAAAAAAATGTTCAACCCATCAGTAATTAACCAGCTCTGCTTCCCAAATTACCCAAAACGAATAACCTCAAGCCCACGAAACTCTGAAGCGTCGTCAGAGTGAGAGGCAGTGTGGGGGCAGTGGCTAGGAGGGAGGGCTGCTTCACAGCCTGCCTGGGAGAAGATTCACTTGGCTGCCTACAAGTTGTATGAGCTCAGGCAAGTTGCTTAACTTGTGTTTCCTCATGCCTAACTTGGAGATAATAGTCTCCTCTTCAAAGGGCTGTTTGTAACAATGAATTAACATAGGTAAAGTCCTTAAAATAGTATTATCATTATTATATAATAATATTTAATCTCTGCACTGGAAGGTCAAGTTTCTTGCATTGTGTACTATTCAGGATGTGCTAGGCTACGCTGCAGGAACAGCTCCCATCTCAGCAGCTAAACCCAACAGAGTTGATTCCTCCAAGCCTCCTCCAAGTCATCAAGACTATCTCAGCAGCTAAACCCAATGGAGTTGATTCCTCCAAGCCTCCTCCAAGTCATCAAGACTATCTGGGAATCCAAGATTCTTCTGTCCATTGGCTCTGCCACCCCCTTCGCCCTTGGAGCCCTCCCCTGGGTCCTCTATAGCCAGCCAGAGGTGAGTGAGCTGGGGATCCTGAAGAAGCAGGAAACGAAGTGACGCCTGTCACTGTTTCCCATTCCCTGATGGCCACAACTAGTCAGCAGGGATGGGAAATGGAATCTTACCAGAGAAGGAGTCCCCAACCCCTGTGCCCGTCTGTGGCCTGTTAGGAACCGGGCCACACAGCAGGAGGTGAGTGGTGGGTGAGCGAGCATTACCGCCTGAGCCCCACCTCCTGTCAGATCTACAGCAGCATTCGATTCTCATAGGAGCGTGAACCCTATTGTGAACTGCGCATGTGAGGGATGTAGATTGCACGCTCCTCATAAGAATCTAACTAATGCCTGATGACCTGAGGTGCAACAGTTTCATCCCAAAACCATCTCCCCGCTACCTGCCAGCCGTGGGACAGTTGTCTTCCACGAACCTGGTCGCTGGTGCCAAAAAGGTTGGGGACCGCTGTCCTAGAGGAAACGTGCCCTGGAGGAAAAATGCAAGTTTGTGGAACTCACAGCGATGCTTTTGCCAAATATCACAACACATTTTCAGGGGACAAACATGTTGCCCGGAGAGGCCAAGGTACATGCTGGAGGTCACATAATTTGCATGAAGCCGAGAATTAAAATGACATCAGACGCCACATATCTCCTTTTCCAAATTTCCTCCACTTGCACGTAGGAAGCAAAACTCCAGGAGGGAAGAGAGCTCAGGCACTAAAGCCCTGGGGGCTTGACTTGCAAAAAGCACCCAGATCATCACTTTACACACAACCCCAGCAACTTTATCTTCCAGCCTCTAGCATATAAGGGAAGTCAGCAAAAAACTGTCTGCTAGAGGCGGGCACACGAAAACCACGAGAAGCAACGCTGGGCAAGGGAAGGAGATATAAGAACTCAAACTTAGCGGTCTGGGGACATTTGGTGCAGGATCAAACAGTCCTATGCACACCGGCTGCCGCTGCAGGCATCATCTAACATGCTTCTAATTTTGTCTTAGGTTTCAACATGTGTAGGGAGACATGCATGAGTTACTAGACACATTTATTTCTGCAAAATGGCCTTATCCTGGCAAAGTGGACCAGATGACCTGTCATTGTCCTTCGAATGAAGGAAAAAGATGACGACATTGGGGAGTGGATATAGTCTGGAGAGAGAGGGCTTGGCTGAGGACCAGAGAGACCAGAGAGGACTTCAGGCACAACAGAGGTTGCACAGCATCCGGCAAAAATCAGAGACTGAGGATGGCAGCAGCTTTGGGGTTCTAGGACCAACCCTACCCTTTCTGGCTGTGACACCTGGAAGACTTTCCACTTGGAGATCTGGTTTCCTCATATGCAAAACCGTAATGGTAATGGGTATGGCTCAGCCTACTGAGTAGAGACAGTATGTGTGAATTGCCTGGACAATTTAATATAATAAACGTTGTTTGCTTATCTTTCTCTAAGTCTTGCTTTCCTTGTCTGAAAAATGGGAATACTATTACCATTCCCAGAGGACACTTTTTGGGATTGCAAATCATGGTGTATTTGTAGGGGTCTGGCCCATAACGACTCACATTCTCATGTTTTATTATGTGTGTGTTTTTTTTTAAGAACCTGGCCCTGAGAATGAAGAGACCAGTGTCACCCTTAATCTCTCTGGTCCCCGTTTCACTCGGCCTGCAGGGTACAAGCTTTGCTTCTCTCCTCCCCAATCTTGCTCCTGCTACCAGAAGGTGCGACCACCCACCACCCACCTGCCCATCTCTCTGCCAGCCTGGCCTTGCCTGTGTTTGACCTTCTGCCTTAGAGCTCTGCTTCCAAGTGGAGGAAGGCTGCCTTCCAGAGGTTTCTATTAAATACAAAAACAGGTCAATTGACATTCATTCAGCAAGCATTTAATGAACTATTAAGTGTCAGCTGCTGTGGCAAAGTGACAAGTGACACAGACCAGGCAGGTCTCCAGCCTTCTGGACGTCAGGATAGCAGGAGAAATAAGCCCTAAACAAGGACACGCGCAGACGCAGAGAAGACTGCGTCTGCGTCTGGGAGGCTGCTGAGAAGGGCCGAAAATCGCTGCTATGAGCAAGAATAAAAAGAGGCCTGTTTTAGATGGGGAGAAGGTGGGGAAGAAAGGCCTTTTGAGGAAGTACCCTGGAGGGTCTGCCCCAGCCTGCAGTCATTTTCCTGCAGGGGTCAGAAGTGTGGATGCATACGGGTGCTGACCAGGGAGGAGCCACTGTCTATCCTTCTCATGAGCTCCAGGGATGAGTGTGAGGGGCCGGGGGCAGGGAGGTGATGTGTGGCCCCACTGTGAATCAACTCCTGCCACGCTTACACCCTCTTTCTCCTCCGCGGGGATCCCTGGTCACCCTCCTGGGCAACAGGAAAGATTCCAATCAACATTTTCTTATAGGAATACACTAATGAATAAACAGGAAGTGTAAGGTGGTGACAAGATATGATACGGTGACAGGACAGGAGACAGGTAGCATGCGGCACCTCAAAGAGGGAATGGGGACAGGTAGCGTGTGGCACCTCAGAGAGGGAACAGAGCTGACTGTTGAGTGGAGACCCAAAGGAAGCAAAGAACTGGCAAGGACAGTACCAGAACAGAGTTCCTGGCAGAAGAACGGGCACACAGACGCCTGGGGTGGGAAGATGCTGGCTTGCTCTGAAATAACAAGGAAACCAGCATTGGCTGCAGAAATGGCCAAAGGGGAGCATGGCATGAGATGAGTTTGAGAAGCCAGCAGGGGCCTGACCAGGATGCAAGAGGAGTTTGGACTGTGTTGTAAGAACAATGGGAAGTCATCTAAGTTTAGGAGAGGCATGACCCAAATGGCAGTTTTACAGGATCCCTCTGGCAGTTGAGAGGGGAGGGGAGGGGATGGTGGGGGTGGAGGAGTGGGCTGCACAGTCATTCAGGGGAGAGGAGGTGGTGACCTTAGACAAGGGTGGTGACAGCGAAGGACAGGAATCCAAATTGCCACAACACAGAATGCCACTGGAAACTGGACATGTACTCGTGGGCGCCATAGGCAAGAGCACTGGACGAGGAGCCCACAGTCCTTGAGTCAGAACCTCGGCCCTGGGGCCTTCACCACTATGCATTCGCCACGTGACTGTTGTGCCCCCTGTACCCAATGCCAAGGCTGACTTTGAGGCACGGGAAGGGAATCAGAGGACAGAAACGAGCTTTCTGAAGTTCAAGTGCAAAGCAGTTAAAGAAACCACTTTGAAGAAGTTCCAATCAACAGAGGAGGGATGCAGGGGCCAGCTGTGATTTCACTGTTGCGTTCTGCTGTGGTCTGAATTGTGTCTCCCCAAAATTCATATGTTGAAGCTCTGACCTTCAAGGTGATGGTATCTGGAGATGGGGCCTTTGGTAGGTGACAGGTTGAGAAGAGGTCACAAGGGTAGAGTCCTCATGATGGGATCAGTATCCTAAGAGGAGACACCAGAACCCCCCTCCCGCCCACCGGGTGACAACACAGAGAGAAGGCAGCCGTCGCCAAGCCAGGAAGGGCCTTCACCAGAAACCAGCCACGCGGGCGCCTTGATCATGGACTTTCCAGCCTCCAGAACTGCGAGAAAACAAATTTCTGTTGCTTGAGCCGCCCAGTCTGTGATGTTTTGTTGTGGCAGCCTGAGCTAAGACACCCTCAGCATTAGAAAAGGCCCTAGGGTGAGAAGCAAAGGGGACTCAGACCTGGCAGTGTAAAAATCACGCTGGTGGTGCCCTGCACAGGCCTTTCACACAGTTTTAAAATGCAACATCTACATGGGTGTAATGGTGCTAATTTTCAAGGTCCTTGACTTCAACTTTAAAACTTTAGTAATATAACTGCGGCCGGGTGCAGTGGCTCATGCCTGTTATCCCAGCACTTTGGGAGGCCAAGGCAGGCCGATCACCTGAGGTCAGGAGTTCAAGATCAGCCTGACCAACATGGAGAAACCCTGTCTCTACTGAAAATACAAAATTAGCCAGGATGGTGGTGCCTGCCTGTAATTCTAGCTACTCAGAAGCTGAGGCAGGAGAATCACTTGAACGTGGGAGGCAGAGGTTGTGGTGAGCCGAGATCACACCATTGCACTCCAGCCTGGGCAACAAGAGTGTAACTCCATCTCAAAAAACAAACAAACAATAAAACACTTTAATAATATAATCAACCCTTGATATCTACAGGGGATTGGTTTGAGGACCTTCTACAGATACCAAAATCCACAGATGCTTAAGTCTCCTACTCAAAATGGCATAGAATTTGCAAATAACCTATGCATATCTTTCTGTGTACTTGAAATCATCTCTAGATTACTGATAACACCTAATCCAAAGTAACTGCTATATAAATAATTGTTACACTGTTTTGGTTTTATTTATATTAATTTTTACTGTTGTATTTTAAAAAAATATATGTTTGATCTGTGATTGGTTGAATCCATCATGCAGAACCCACGGATATGGAAGACTGACCACATATCCCTGCCTTAAAAAGTCAAATCAGGCTGGGTGCGGTGGCTCACGTCTGTAATCCCAGCACTTGGGAGGCTGAGGGCTGGATCATCAGGTAAGAAGATTTGAGAACATCTTGGCTAACACGGAAAACCCTCGGCTCTACTAAAAAAAAAAAAAATATATATATATATATATAAAATTAGCCAGGTGTGGTGGCGTGGCTTCTGTAGTACCAGTTACCGGGGAGGCTGAGGCAGGAGAATGGCATGAACCCAAGAGGCGGATGGTAAGCTGGAGATTGCACCACTGCACTCCAGCCTGGGGTGGCATAGATCAGACTCCATCTCAAAACAAAAACAAAAATAAAAAACAAAAAACAAAAGTCAAACCAGACCATGAAGCTTATAATGATGTCAGGGTGTCCTCTGCCCTTCCCTCCTTCACTCTGTGACTCTCACCACCTGGGGGTAAATACTCTCAACTCTTTTTAACAACTGAATATGCACACACTATTACTTGTTTTATAGATTTTTTTTTTCTTTTTTCTGAGACAGAGTCTTGCTCTGCCGCCCAGGCTGGAGTGCACTGGTGCAATCTCGGCTCACTGCAACCTCTGCCTCCTGGGTTCACGCCATTCTCCTGCCTCAGCCTCCCAAGTAGCTGGGACTACAGGCGCCTGCCACGACGGCTGGCTAACGTTTTGTATTTTTAGTAGAGACGGGCTTTCACCATGTTAGCCAGGTTGGTCTCGATCTCCTGACCTCATGATCCGCCCACCTCGGCCTCAAAAGTGCTGGGACTACAGGCATGAGCCTAGCCGATTTATAGATGTTTTAATGCCTTTTATTCACTTCTTTTCATGGAGAAAGAGGATTTAGTGCTCCTCCTCCATCTTGCTTCCCCCTCTGTGTCCTCCCAGTGAACTACACAATCACTGTGGTTAATCAATATTCCAGGCTTACACTATTCCTATTCTGTAACTGATGTTTGCTGATGGGTCAAAGCTACGTATTTTTTTCCTTGAATAATTTTTCATTTTTGTTTTTCGTGTGCTTCATTTTCCTCCCTGTCACTCATTTTCCCCCAAAGCTCAGAGCTATAAACCCCTTCTGATTATGACCAGACACTTTGTGCTCCAATCTGATCTCTTTCTCAGGCAGATTCCAGCCATCATCAGATGCTTCATTACTTAGCAAATCACCCTGCTTTTCTTGGGCCCTCTCTTTGCAGGATTCCATCCATTCCTCCTTCCTGTCTTGCTTCTTTGTTGTGGTGGAACGCATCTTCCAGACCCTTTCTAAGAAAGGATGGATGAGAAATAAAGGTGCAGTTCTACAGATGTTTTCATCTTACCCTCACACTTGATTGATGGTTTGACTGGGTGAAGACATCTAGGCTGAAAATAACTTTCTCTCTGAATTTTGAAGGCACGGCTTCATTGACTTCTCGTTTCCAGCCTTGCTGCTGTTGAGCGTAGAATATTATTCTGCCTCCCATTTCTTTGTATACTGCTTACTTTTTGCCCCCTTCTCTGGTAACTTTTAGACTTTCTCTTCATCCACCATGTCTTGAAACCTCACAGGGATTTAGGTGGGTCTTTCCTCACTTTGCGGGTGGTAGGTGGACCCTTCCAATCTGAAGAGAGCCAGACCGCATCTCCCCTTCCAGCTTCCTGTGTCTTACTCCTCGACCATCTTTTTGAACTTAGAAACCAAGAATTTGGCTTCTTTATGCACTCATCTATGAAGAAGTGGTTCTCATCACTAATAGTAAGAGCGTAACAAACAAAGCACATGCATTAATTCCTCCACGTGTCTTACACAGGGGAGTGGGGAGTAGGAGGGTGGTCTCCAAGCTCCTTCCTCTTCCCCTGTCAGGCTGTTTTTTTGTTTTTGTTTTTGTTTTTGAGACAGGGTCTTACTCTGTTGCCCAGGCTGGAGTGCAGTGGTGTGATCTTAGCTCACTGCAGCTGCAACCTCCTGGGCTCAAGTGATCCTCCCACCTCAGCCTCCCAAGTAGCTGAGACTATAGACCCGTGTCACCACACCTGGCTAATTTTTGTAGAGACAGGGTCTCATTACATTGGCCAGGTTGGTCTTGAACTCCTGAGCCCAAGCAATCCTCCTGCCTCAGCCTCCCAAAGTGCTGGGATCACAGGCTTGAGCCGCAGTGCCCTGCGAGGCTGGCTGTTGACCACAGACTTACATCCTCAGCTCAGCCCGCCCTGTCTCAGCCCCTGCCCAGTCCACCTTTGATGGACAGCATATTAATCAGCTTGGGCTGCCATAACAACAGAAATGGTTTAAACAACATAAATTAATTTTCTCACAGTTCTGGAGACTGGGAGGCCAAGGCCAAGGTGCTAGCAGGCTTTGTTTCTTCTGAGGCCTCTCTAGATGGCCACCTTCTCTCTGTGTCCTCACATGGCCATCCCTCTGTGCCTGTCCGCCTCTGGGGTCTCTCTGTGTGTCCAAGCCTCCTCTTCTTATAAGTACACCTGGTAGATTGAATTAGGGCCCACCCTAATGGCCTCATTTTTAACTTAATCACCTCTTTAAACACCCTGTCTCCAAATACAGTCATATTCTGAGGCACTGGGGCTTTGAACTTCAACTTGTGAGTTTGAGGGAGCAGAGTTCAGTTAGATGGGGTACTCAGTGATTAGAAACCCCACGGTGCTGGTTAAGTCCAATCACTGGTTCGCAGGCCAAGTGAAAGGAAACAGACGCAAATCAGGAAGGATTCTGTGGAGTACACAGTAACCAGGCCACTCTTCTGGGAGGGTAGTGCAAAGCCGAAATGCGGCATGCTCCACCTCCAGCTCACCACTGTCCAGCCCAGGAAATCCGCACATCTTTGCGGGTGCCATGCACGCTATGCTGACATAGCACAAGGGACATTTACTGATAGCTCCAGGGCAGACATTGAAGGACAGGGCTCCTTCACGTATCTCCACAATGACTCTCAGGCACACCATTTGTTCACTTCCCTGGGTGCCTTCCTAAACCTCCAAGCTTCCCTGGAATCCCTTGACTCCCGTCCAAAATATAGTATTAGTATAAAGGGAGTCGACAAACTCATGACCACAAGCTGCGAATTCCAGTGACGTCAGGGTCAGGCAGGTAACATAAGCAAAGGAAGGAGACAGGGGGACATATGAGAGGGAGTGGTGAGGACCGGGGCTGAGTAGAGAGGGGCTGCCCTGCCAAAAAGCATTTCAATTCAGTGTGTGTTGGAACACTGCCAGCCAAAAACAAAAAAACCACCAAACACAAACCAACCAACAAAACCAAGTTTGCTGACCAAATGCGGCCTCCAAGCATCTAGTTTGTGACCTTCACTGAGGATATGGTTAAAAGAGCAGGCTTTGAAGACACAGACCTGGTTTTGAATTTCACTGTTTCTGTGAAACGGTCTGGTCCAAATGTTAGAGATGTATGAGAAATATATGAAATAAAGCATGTAGTGCTGAGTGCAGGCCTAACACATAGCAAGTGCTAAATTAATAGTAGCTATTAATATTACTGTGGTAAATAAAAGTAGTGACGTGATTTTAAGCCTTCTCAGCAACAGTGCGGAGAGTACTCTCACGTGTGGAGTGGTGGTGCCTCCTGGTGGTCATAATTAGGAACTGCAGAGCAGTGTAGCAGGCCTAACAGAATGACTAGGAGCCAAGTGGGCTTTAGGGTCAGACAATGGGTTTGAATCCAGTTCTGCCATCTGTGAGTGGGTGACACAGGTCATTCACCTCCATGCTTAGCCTCCATATTCAACCGCCCTACACCTACAACCCCACGGAGTGGCTCTGACAACTTAACAAGACAACGTAATATCACTTCGTATGCAGTAAAGCCCTTAATAAGTGCTACGATCCTAGGATGATCCTAGCATGACGTCAGAACTCAGAACACCCCAGCACCACACTGTCAACATCCTTCTCCCTTGTGAGAAGGTGAAACAGGTGGGTACCCGGTTATGTTTTCTTTTATCGGGTGGCAATGGGAAGGGGTCACCCCAGACCAGAGCCCCTGACCAGAAAAACAGACCTGCTGTAGACCCCTGAAATTCATCGGAGCAAAGTATTCCTTTGAGCTACGCATTGCTCTATCCAGACTTCTCTTTTAAACCGGAAGTTCCCCTAGAAGGGTGACTGTATTAGCCCCAAATACCCACGTGAGGATGAGTTTATCAGCTGCTCCTCGCCTCGACAGGAGGGACCTGGGGGACACTTTGTGTTGTCATTATCTCCGTTTGGGCCCCCCACCCCAGTCACAGCCTTCTGCCCACTTGCCATTGCTGGCCTACAGAGCTGGCTTCCTGCCTATCCGGGATGGGAGACCCTGCCTTCAAGCTGGCTCAGTTGTCCCCAGAAGGTGGAGAACCAGAGGCCAGACCTGACCTGAGGCAGCAGGGTCCCCTCTCCCGCGGCCCTCTGGGGAAGCGCCCTGCACCCAGGCCTCCTCAGCCCTGCTCCTCCGCCCCAGGCCCTGAGCTCTTCTTCCAGCAAACAGCAGCGGCATCTGTCTGGAAACGCAGGAAGGGGGCCTCCACTTGTATCCTTTCCTGCCGCCAGATGGAGAAATAAAAACAAGAATAACAGATCATGCTGCCAGAGCATGTGTGCTGGGGCCCGTGCTGGGCACTGCAGACCCACTGGTTCATTTCATCATCTCGCCAACCCCATGTGATAGATACAATTGTACACATTTCACAGATGAGAAAACTGAGGCTCAGAAGGGTAAGTGACTTGTCCAAGGTCACAGAGCTAGACAGCAGGAGAGCCTGGGTGGGAACAAGGCAGACCACTGCCTGACCCTTCACCATGGTGCAATGTTTACCCGGTGATGAGCCACCCCTTCCACCTCCAAATCCAAGAGGCCTGCCGCTGACTGACCAAGATCCAGCCCATTACTCTACCATCAAATCGATCACACATGAGCACAAACTATCGAATTGACACTGACCCACCCTGACAAATGTCACTGGCCAAATGTGTAACTGGTCATAACTGACAGATGGACAGACATTTGGCTTGGGAAAGCTAGGGCCTGGCTAATCTTTGCTTTTAAAAGATCTTAATTTTTTTTTTTATTTTAAACTTAAAAATTGAGGTACAATTTACATCCTCTCAAATGTCCACATTTTAGGTGTACAGATTGATGCGGTTTGGTTTTGGTTTTGAGATGGAGTCTTGCGTCTTGCTCCGTTGCTCAGGC
Organism: Papio anubis; assembly: GCF_008728515.1. Classification (NCBI taxonomy): domain Eukaryota; kingdom Metazoa; phylum Chordata; class Mammalia; order Primates; family Cercopithecidae; genus Papio; species Papio anubis. The sequence continues at coordinate 71,295,213 of NC_044991.1, forward strand.
TGGAATATAGGGGCGTGATCTTGGCTCACTGCAACCTCCACCTCCTGGAGTCAAGGGATTCTCCTGCCTCGGCCTCCCGAGTAGCTGGGATCACAGGCGTGTGCCACCACACCTGGCTAATTTTTGTATTTTTAGTAGACATGGAGTTTCACCATGTTGGGCTAGTCTCAAACTCTTGACCTCAGGTGACTGGCCCACCTCAGCCTCCCAAAGTGCTGGGATTACAGGTGTGCGCCACCGCGCCTGGCCAGATTGATGAGTTTGACACACATGTATGTCCCAGTCAAGCTACCGGATATTCCTGTCACCTAGAAATCTCCCACACCCCTTTCCAGCCAACCCCTGCCCCTACTTCTCTAGGCAACCACCGCTCTGATTTCTATCACTACAGCTAGGTTTAGCCTTTTCTAGAATTTCATACACATGGAAGCACTGGGTATGCACATGTGTCTGCTTCTTTCACTTAATGGCTTTTAAATTCATCCATGTTGTTCCCTGCCTGTCTTTAATCTCTTCCTTTTTGTCCCTGAACAGGATTCCATTGTAAGCGATCAGGCACAGTCTGTTTTTCTGTTCTCCTGGTGACAGTCATGTGTGTGTTTCTAGGTTTTGGCAATTATGCCTAAAGCTGCTATCAACATTCTTGTACAAGTCTTTTTGGACATATGTTTTCATTTATTTTGGGTAAATACGTGGGAGTAGAAATGCTTGATCATAGGGTAGGTATGTTTAACTTCAAAATAAAACCTGCCAAACTGTTTCCCCAAGTGGGTGTATGATCTGGTCAATTAATTTTAACTATTCATCTGGTGAGCCAGAACTACCTACCAACTGACCTCCTTCCCAGACAAATACCATGTGACTCCTGAGCTGGGCTTCTGGGGACTAGAATTGTTCCCGGGGACAGGCTGGGTGTTGACCAGAAGCAAAGGATGGCATTTGGGAAGTTGTCTGGCTGGCTGCCCGCCTTCTGGGGCCTGTGCTGGGCACTGCAGACCCACCATCTCCTTTCTGCCCCAGCTCCTCTTACAGGCTTCTGAGGCCAAAGAACTTCTGCCGGGCCAGACATCCCAACTCCCTCTAAGGAGGCCCTCAGCAAGATGCTCATTCGGTCCCTTGCATCAGTGCCAGGTGGAGAGAATGTGACCGGGGCTATCCTGAGGCTGGGAGAGGGGGTAGGAAGGAAGGCAGGACCTGTCTAGACCAGACCAGAGTTCCATGCTCAGGTGTGAGGCTGCACAGCCCCATGGGACGCCTCAGATCTGGGAGAGGGAATTATCTCACCTGTGAGAGTGGGGACAATACCATCAACAGCTCAGCCCTGGCCTCGTGTCAGTTATCGATTGCTGCCTAATGAAGAATCCCCAAGCTTATGGGTTACAATGATTATTCATTCTATCTCACAAACCTGTGGGTTGACTAGATGGTTCTCCTCCATGTGGTTGGCGAGGGCAACAGGACACTGGAGTTGGAGCGAAAAAGACAGTTTCTCTCCAGATCCAGAGCTCAACTGAGATGACTGAAACACCTGGGGTGGACTGGACATCTCTCTTCTCTTTCTCCATCCGTGTGGCCTGTTCATGGAGCCAGCTTGGGCTCCCTCATCACATGGTGGTCTTGGGAGCACTGGGCTTTTTTTTTTTTTTTTTTTTTTTTTTGAGATAGGGTCTCACCCTGTCACCCAGGCTAACATGCAGTGGCATGATCACGGCTCACTGCAGCCTCGACCTCTCTGGGTTCAGGTGATCCTCCCACCTCAACCTCCTGAGTAACTGGGACTACAGGCGCATGCTGCCATGTCTGGCTAATTTTTTTTTTTTAGAGAATGGGTCTCACTATGTTGCCCAGGCTGGTCTTGAACTCCTGGGTTCAAGTGATTCACCCACCTCAGCCTCACAAAGTGCTGGGATTACAGACGTGAGCCACCATGACCAGCTGAATTGGATTTCTTACATGGTGTGGTAAGCTGAATAGTGTACCCCCAAAATTTATATCTGCCCAGAACCTCAAAATACAACCTGATATATGGTTGTATATGACCTCATCTTAACTAGTTATATCTGCAAAGATGAGAAAAGTCTTTGGAGATGTAACTAGTTAAGATGAGGTCATACTGGATTAGGTTAAGACCTAAATCCAACGTCAGATGTCCTTCTAAGGAGGTTAGAAGACAGATACACACATGGAAGAAGGCCATGCGAAGATAGAGGAGGAGACTAGAGTTATGCCAACACCAGCCATGAAATGCCAAGGACTACCAGGAGCCAAGAGACAGGCATGGAACAGATTCTCCCCCAGAGCCTCCAGAAGGACCCAGCCGTGCCAACACCTTGATTTTGGCCTTCTAGCCTCCAGAACTGAGAATACATTTCTGTTGCCCTAAGCTGCCCAGTTTGTGGTACCTTGTTATAGCAGCGCTGGGAAACTAACTTGCATGGTGGCTGGGGTCTGAGGATGAAGCAGAAGCTAATGGCATCTTGAAGGCTGGGCCCAGAACCGATGGAGCATCACCCCGCCATGCTTCATTGGGCAAAGCAGGGCCTCTCAGCATAGGCACCATTGATACTAGACTGGTCTCATTCTGTTTGGCGAGGGCAGAGGAATTGAAGGAGGTTGCTCTGTGTGTTCCAGGATGTTTAGTGGAATCCCTGGCTTCTACTCATAGCACCCCCACCAGGCCCAACAACTAAAAATGTCCCCAGAGATTGCCCAATGTCACCTGGAGGACAAAGCCACCCTGGATTGAGAACCGCTGGGTTAAAGTAAGTAACGGGATCAGCGCAGCTCCCAGGGCAGGGGCTGTACGAGCGCGTGAACAGCAGCAGGCTCCGAGGGCCACCAATGGGACAGTCCCCCACTTCAGGATCACCTGGAACTTGCCTTGAGATTTGCAGGATATACCCCACAGCCCCCAGATCTTTTTTTTTCCTTAGAGACAGAGGTTCCCTGTCGCTCAGGCTGGAGTGCAGTGGTGCGATCATGGCTCACTGCAGCCTCGAGCTCCCGGGCTCAAGCGAGGCCTCAGCCTCCTGAGTAGCTAGGACTACAGGCACAAGCCACCATGCATGCCCGGCTAATTTTTAATTTTGTAGAGATGGGGATCTTGCAATGCTGCCCAGACTTGTCTCAAACTCCAGGCATCAAGTGATTCTCCTGCCACTCAGAGTGCTGGATTACAGGTATGAGCCACGTGCCTGGTCCCCCCCAGACCTTCAGTCCCACAGGTTCCACCTTATGAAGTGAGTCCCAGGTGGGGGTCAGAAGCTGGCGCCCAGGTCCAGGACCCCATGGAGGGTTACCTGTGACTTTGGGTGCTTCTGCACACTTGTTGCCAACTTGAGATGCCGAATTCAAACCACCATAGAGCTGCTCCCTGTACCAGGTGAGAAGTGTAGGAAAATGGTTTGAAGCCACGTGGTTTGCCCTGGGCAGTCTAATAGGCAAGAAATGAATGCACATGTGTCTAGGTTGGGCACTGCACAAAGAACGCCACATCTAAGGGCAACAGGGCAAACATACTAACTCACATGAGTGGCAAAGGTAAAGATTCATGGGCTTCCACCCGAGTCCTGGGGCAGCATAGGAGAGCCTTTGCCCACCTAAACCAGTGCTGGCAGCCCCAGCCATGCCACACGCTTGGGAGAACACGTTCACCCTGTGCCACACCCTCCGCTGCCCAACCCCAAACCTACATTGTGGCCTCGGCGTGGCAGGTGGCTGGCGGGAGCACACCCGGCAAGGGTGTAAGGGTGTGTGAAGCACAGAGCGTGGCATCTGTGTGTGCAGCGGAGTTCACCTGGGAGGAAGCAGCGTAGCATTTGCCTGATTTCTTGCATGTTGCATACACGCTGGACACTGACTCAGAAGAGCTGCTTTTTCTGCTTGATTTGTTTTTAAATGATACATTTTCACATCTCCATCTCTGTAGCCATGACCCGAAACAAAATGGAATGTTTCCATCACCCCTGATAGTTCCCATGCGCCCCTGTTCATCAGTGATTTCACCCACCTCCCTCCCCACCACCTCCCCAGGTAAACACCACCCTAACTGTTATTGCCATAAACAGAGTTTGCCTCCTTTTCTATCGTTTTATATAAATGGACTCATATTGTTATCTTTTCTGTCTGGCTTTTCTTCAGCACCATTTTCTCAAGATTCATTCCTGCAGCTGTATATAGCCATCCCTTTTATTTTTATTTTTATTTTTATTTTTGGCAACCAAGTCTTGCTCTGTTGCCCAAGCTGGAGTGCAGTGGTGCAATCCTGGCTCACTGCAACCTCCACCTTCCCAGTACAGGCCGTTCTCCTGCCTCAGCCTCCTGAGTAGCTGGGATTACAGGCTTGCGCCACCGTGCCTGGCTAGTTTTTTGTATTTTTTAGTAGAGACAGGGTTTCACTATGTTGCCCAGGCTGGTCTCAAACTCCTAGGCTTAAGCGATCCACCCACCTCAGCCTCCCAAATCCCTTGTACTTTTTATTGGTGTGCAATATGATAAAAAAAACTTGGTTTATGAAATTGCAGTTCCTAACTGGATGCTACTGTTTACGGCCCAGTGCCAGACCCCTACCCCCTCCTCTCCTTCCCTGAACTCCATCTTTACACTTTGGCCATGACCACTGTCACCCAACTCACCTAGAGTGAGCGTCCCATCCCGCCTCGGTCCAGCTTTCCCCCAGGGCCACCTGTGATCATTCACGCTGTGCAATGCCATCCTGACTCCAACAATCCCCAGGGGAGAGGTGATGGACATCCTAACTACCCTGCTTCAATTATGATACATGGTAGGTGTATATATCACATACATATCACATGGACCCCATCAATATGTACAAATATTGTGTATCAAAGATGGAGAACTACTGTGAAAAACAATGACTGGAGGAAGAGAAGCCTTTTTCCAGTTTACACCCTGGCCCGGCCTGGCTGGCAGCAGGTTCTCCACTTCCCACAGCCAGAGCCCTTTAAAAACGGGTTTGGCCCCAATGCCATTGCTGCAGCTGGAACGGGCACAGCTGGCTCATCTAGGATAGAAAGCGCATGGCCAGCTTTGTGTGAAAGGAGAGGAAACTCTCCCCCTGCACATAGCTGCTGCCGCTGGATTCCAAATTCCTTGTCCTGTCCTCCCATCTTCCCCGAATCCTGCCCCAACTTATCCTTGAAGCACTGTTCCACTGCAGCCCGGCACACTCCCACCAGAGCCATGGGCCACCAGCCACCACCCTTCCAGGGGATACAGTGCGGCAGAGCACACAGGCCACGCCACTGGCAGTTCAGCCACCTCACGCAGCCTCAACTTCCTCATTTGTGAAATAGGCACAACGACAGCAACTAGCTCACTTGGTGGGAAAACGTAAGATAATCTAGGTAAAGTCCTGGCACAGTGCCTGGTGCACAAGTCGTCACTGAATATTACCTTTTGGTTGATCTGTGCAGGACTGTTCTCCAGGTGGCCTTGGGCCAACCCACCAACCCAGTTCTCCTCACCTGCCACCCCACCCCCCTCTCCCTCCACTTTTTTATTTATTTATTTATTTATTTATTTATTTATTTATTTTGAGACAGTCTCACTCTATCACCCAGGCTGTATCACCTAGGCTGGAGTGCAGATGTGCGATCTCAGCTCACTGTGCAACCTCCACATCTCGGGTTCAAGTGAGTCTCCTGCCTTAGCTGCCCAAGTAGCTGGGATTACAGATGTGCGCCACCACACCTGGCTAATTTTTGTATTTTTAGTAGAGTTGGGGTTAGGCTGGCCTATGTGGACCAGGCTGGCCTTGAACTCCTGAATTCAAGTGATCCACCCACCTTTGCCTCATAAAGTGCTGGGATTACAGGCATAAGCCACAACGCCTGGCCACCCGCTTTGTTGCTTGACTCTAAGGACTAACTTGGTGAGTGCTAGGAATGCAACATCCTGAGATACGTAGGAACTGCTACAACAGCCCAGGCTCTATTCCCCTTTCCCCTACAAACAGAGTATCCTTAGGTGTTTTAGCCCAGCCTATTGTGTTACCCCTGAAGTATACAACCTGGGCTGGGCTATCTTTTGGGGTCTCTCAGCTGTGGTACAATTGGGGCACACACAGAGACTCCATTCACCCCGGGGAAGATTTCGTGAGCCTGGGGGACTGGTTTGCAATGAATCCCAGGCTTCTGTTGTCCATTGCTGTCTGTCTGTAAGTAACAAACCCATTTCATTTCATGTAACTTTTGTGCATGGGGGTTCTGCCTCACCGGATTCAGGCAAACTGGTCACCAGCGCACAGAAACCCTGCTCCACAACCTGGGATCTAGTTGAAACTCTGGCACTAGTGCCGACGTGAGTGGGCTCAATGCCTGGGCAAAAATGCACTTCTACTCCCGTCCTTCAGTTTCTCCATCTATAAAAGAGATGGTACGCAGCACCTTGGGAGGCTGAGGTGGGTGGATCACGTGAGGCCAGGAGTTCAAGACTAGCCTGGCCAACATGGCAAAATCCCATCCCTACTAAAAATACAAAAATTAGCCAGGTGTGATGGTGCATGCCTGTAGTACAGGTGACCGATACAGTCACGTCCAAACCTCACATCCTATAAAGCTGTGATTCCCAGAGGCTGAGAACTCACCACTACTTTTGTACTTTCATTTTAAATATTTAAATCTTCAATCCATTTGCGAGTGACATTAGTGCAAATATGAGCCATGGATCTAAGTTTACTTTTTCCCCAAATGGTTGCCCAGTTGTCTCTTTGCTATGTATTAAATGTCCCATTTCACCTTTTTGAATGACACTCCTTTAATTAGAAAATTGAGTCCATTTCTGGATTTTAAAAATCTTATTCCATTGATCCATTGATTTTACTGTAGATTTTTAATATACTTAAGTATTTTTGTGGGTCAAGCAACCTCTAGTTTCTTTCTGAAATATTTTAGACATATAAACAGTACAGAGAGAATATAACTAGCACCTAGGCAACCTCTACCAATCTTAAACTTCAGTCAGAACTCAACCCCCTTGATTATTAGGAAGAGTCTGCTCTTCCCAATAATTATAATCAAGGTTCCCACATGTTTCATTCTACCAGTTGCCATCCTCCTCTGAAAGTAGCTGCTTCGAATTTATCATTTCCATTATTTAAACACAAATGTAAATATCCATGATATATAATATTGCTTTATGTGTTTTAGAATTTTGTGTAAATTTCTCTTACTATCATTCTCCACTTACAGGTTTTTGAGATATATGTAATGTTGGTATATGTAGCTTCTCATTCTCATGGCACTAAGAATTAAATGAAATAATCCTTGTATGCAATTAGAAGTGTCTGGAATGCGATAAACAAGGTTAGCTGTCATTATCAATATCACCGATCATTATTTTTATTATCACCATTCCTACAATAGGGATCAAAGGGATCAGAGGTTCACACACGACACTGTTGAGGAGTCGCAAAATGAAGCCCCGATTTCTTTTAGGATAACAGGAGCCGTTTTCCCTGCTCTGAGGTATGTTTGGATGGGAACAGTGGGCTCGGTGTCAGCTGTTCCCTGGTGCTGTGCACAGCTTGCAGGAATGGCTCTGATTTTGTTTAATGACTCTGCCATGGACTCCCAACTTGGCCATATGACTTGCTCTAGCCAATGAGACAGCAGCGAACACTATGCAAGCAGAAACTTCAAAAGTGCTTGCTCACTGGCCTTGCCCTCTTACTGCTCTTGGTCAGACCCGTTACCATGAGAACAAGCCCACGCTAGCCTGCTGGATGATGGGAGACCCTGCAGAGAAAAGGAAGGTGCCCCAGCTGACATCAGAAAGCCCTGTGCCCATCCAGCAGCCAATTTCAGATGTATGAGTGAGTTCCAGCTGAGATAAGCCAAACTTGGCAAAATCGCAGAACTGCCCACATGAACCTACCCAAACTGCCATCCCAGAGTTGTGAGCTCAATAAATAGTTGTTGTATTAAGTCACAGAGTCCGGGGTGGTTTGTTATGCTGCATAAGCTAGCTGATACACCTGGTTATCTGACAGCTCCACCAACCACTGACTGTATCCGCAGACTTAACTCTTGGTTAGATGACCAGAAAACAATATTCCACGTGCGTGAACCACAACCCACAAGAGACAGGCTCCCTTTCAGAAACATCAAACGATATTCAACAGCTGGCAGGTCTGAAAAGCTCTCACCCATATCATGAGTGTGCAAAACATGCCTTGACCAATGATAATCACCATGGGGCACCTTCTGGGGGATGGTGGTATCCCCCCAAAGAGCAGACTCTTCCCAAGGTAACCACAGGTGATGTATCGGTGTTTCTAACTGGTCCTAATCCCAAATCCATGTCTGAAACCTCACCTTATACCTACATATGAACTTCATGGGTGCAAACACCACGCCTGGTCATACCAGAAAGCAGAGTTCCCAAAAAGGGTAGATGTCCTTCTGCACACAGCAAAGACGTGTTGGGCCATGCCTAGAGGAAAAGGAGGCAGAGGCTGCAGAGCTGGAAGCTCAGCTGTTTCCAGGCCCTGGGCTGTCAGATCGCTGTCCACAGCCTTGCCAGGAAGTGCCCCACAGTCCCACATTTGGAAGTGAACAAGCTGGAAGGGTGAGTTTCCAACTGGACACAGCTGGTGACGATCAAGATCGTGACCCCAGAGAACTGCCCTCAGACTCTGCAAGGCCCATTCTCACCACAGGTGGAGTTATTTGCCTGCATAATTGATGAAGTCGGGCCCTCTCTCCTGCCCCCAGACACAGAGGAGGGACCATGCGCTTCCTGACATTGTGGCCTCAAATCCCACAACCACAAGGGCCATCCATTTAGGGACAACATTGATGTCTGCCTCAGGAAGTCCCTTCCCACTCCACCTGCCTGGGAACACTCCCCTCTGATGTGACTGCTTCTGGACTCACGTTATAAACAATTCCTTTTTTAACGGGCTGAAACATTGGACTAGAACCACCTCCCCCCAAAAACAAATGCAAATCCACAATACCAAGTACTATACAAAGGTGCTTTCATTATGCTTGGCTCAAAACGATTCACAAGAGGAAAGGAACCGACGCCATATGTACGCGTGTCTAAGAATAAGACAGAGACGCTTTCTCTACGCGTATGCTTCCCAAAAATTAATGAATGCAATCTCTCATCCTAGTCCTTTACAGATTTTTCTAAGGTATCTTCCTGTGTTTGAATTCCTCTATTAGAAAAAAATTAATCAAAGCAAAATGTCCCTATGGCTAGAAATTAAATATTTATGGACATGTTACAGAAAGCAGTAATTTGCCACCCCCTCTCTCCACACCAACGCAACTCTTACAGTGTAATTCCTGAAGACTCCCTAGTATAACTCTAAGTAATATATTTACACTATTCTTTCTTGATTTATCAGCTCTGACAGTAGTTCTTCCCAAATTCCTCTAAAGGTTTTGATAGATTACTTTGATTTTTTTCTGCTCCTTGAAACATCACACCTTTAAACAATGCACTTAAACCTCAATTAAATGAGCTTTTCTATTACAATAACTTTTGTCTCCCTACTACAATTGATGAAAACTCCCTTCCACCTCCCCACCCTTCTTTCATTTTATACCTTTTGATGTCTGTTAGCTGCATAACTTTTACCTGTAATTAACTCCTTAATTGCCAGGCACTATTCTGTGTACTGGGGATACAACCTTCAAGAAGACAACATTCCTTCTCTCGTGGAAATGACCCTTTAAGGGAAGCAGAAAATAAAAATATAAGGATGTGCAGAATTTCTGAGAATGGAAACACACTGGATATAAACAAACAGTCATGTGCAAGAGACTGTACCTAGAAGCCGGAAGCTCAAAACTAATTGGGGGCCAGGTGCGGTGGCTCACTCCTATAATCCCAGCATTCTGGGAGGCCGAGGCAGATGGATCACCTGAGGTCAGGAGTTCGAGACCAGCCTGGCCAAAATGGTGAAATCCCATCTCTACTTAGCCAGGCATGGTGGCACATGCCTGTAATCCCAGCTACTCAGGAGGCTGAGGCAGGAGAATCACTTGAACCTGGGAGGCAGAGGTTGCAGGGAGGCAGAGGTGGTGCCATTGCACTCCAGCCTGAGTGACAGAGTGAGACTGTCTCAAAAAACAAACAAAAACACCTAACTGGGGAGGTCACAAAAGGTCTCGCCCAGCAGACAGCACTTGAGCTGAGACCTGGATAACAAGAAGCCCGTGACTCTGCAGGTTGTCCAGTCTGACTGTGGGAGCAGACACTGTTCTTGGTATTGAGGGAACATGTCTTCCCCCAGTCTCACGTAGCTCCATCTCACACATGCACTGATCAGCAATCTGCCAAGTAAGGGAGACACTCTGCAAACACCTGGGATGCTCTGTGTAATTCTCTTCTCTCTGGGACTCTGTCCTGAGAAGTCTGCCTACCTTGGTTTTCCCAGGCTCTCAGCCAGTGTCCTCAACTCACGGATTCTGCCAAGTTCCCTGTCTTGGCACTGCAACCTGAAAACTCACTGGGTCAACTGTAGAATGCATTAGCCTGGGCTGCCATGACAAAAGATCACAGATAGGGTGGCTTCAACAACAGACATTTATGTTCCTCCACTTCTGGAGGCTAGAAGTCCATGATCAAGATGACAGCAAATTCAGTTTCTGTTGAGGACCTGCCCCCTGATGGTAAATGTCCTTCCATGTCCTTCCGTGACTTTACTCTGTGCTTGCACTGGGGATAGGAGGGATTTTTTAGTGTGAGTGTGTGAGTGTGTGTGTGTGTGTGTATGTGTATGTGTATGTGTGTTTTTAGTTAAAGAGGCAGGGTCTCTCTCAGTTGCCCAGGCTGGTCTCAAACTCCTGGGCTCAAGCAATTCTCCCATCTCAGCCTCCCAAAGTGCTAGGATTACAGGCGTGAGCCACTATGCCCTCTTCCTTTTCTTATAAGGACACCAATCCTATCTGACTAGGGTCCCACCCTTATGGCCTCATTTAACCTTAATTACTTCCCTAAAGACCCTACCTCCAAATATATTCATGTCGAAGGTTAGGACTTCAACATATGAATTAAGGTGGAGGGTGGCACAATTCTTCCATAACAGGGCTCACTCCATTTGTTTCCCATTTCTCAGTGATCACTGTCCTTTGCTGATGGATGTACAGTGTCTTGCAAACCATTGTTTTGTCCCTTCTTTTGTTGATCCAGAAGGGAGGTTACCTCTGGTCCCTGGTACTGTATCTTGGCTGGTCTTAGATTTTCACATTTATGTGCATAAAATAGTATCACAGTTTTTTTACATATTTGTTTTATGGTCATTTGCAATATTTTGTATGTTTGTGCCTTTGTCTTTATTATACTAGCTAGTATTTTTTTTCATAGAAACAATTCCAAGTTCTACTATTTCCTTTCCCTTTTCTGATTATTCTATGTACTTGTGTTTATTAATTCTCCTTTCCACATCTTTTCATTGATATTTGTTTTGTTTTGTTTTTGAGACAAAGTCTCACTCTGCCACCCAGGCTGGAGTGCAGTGGCGCAATCTCGGCTCACTGCAACCTTCTCAAGTGATTCTCCTTCTCAGCCTGCCAAGTAGCTGGGATTACAGGCGCCCACCACCATGCCCAGCTAATTTCTGTATTTCTAGTACAGACAGGGTTTCACCTTGGACAGGCTGGTCTTGAACTCCTGACCTCAAGTGATCCACCTGCCTCAGCCTCCCAAAGTGCTGGGATTATAGGTGTGAGTCACTGCACCTGGCCCTTTTGTTATTTTTATTGTTGTTCATTTCTTAACTGTGAGTTGGAAATTAAACTTTTATCTTTTTAATATATTTATTGCTATACCTATTCAATGGTATGAGTTCTTAGCTAACACTATATTGGCTGTGTCCCGGTGATTCTGATATGTTTTTATTCATAAAAAAAGCTTTTAATTTCAATAAAACATACTCCAGAAAATGCACAAGTCTTGAGACAGCTGACAAACCCATTACAGAGCGAACATACTCATGAAACCAACACCTGGATCAAAAATAGGACATTGCCAGCATCCTAAAACTTCCCACTGTGCCACTTCCCAATATCCCTCCATCTCCCAAGCAACTATTATCCTGACTTCTAACACAATAGGTTAACTACGCCTGTTTTTGAACATGATATAAGTGATATCATGACGGAGTCTCTTAGGTCTGTCTATTTTCACCCAGCATTATGTTTGTATAATTTGTCCATGTTTCTGCATGTAGAAGAAAAATGTGTTAAAATGTTTTTGTTATGACTGAAATAAATAGAAAATGAAAAATTGCTCCTTAAAAATCTACGTTATTACAAATGTTCCAAGCAGAGTTCATGATTTGGGGAAGAGGTTGAATAGCTTACCCAATAATATGCAACAGGTTAAAGACAGGAAGTACTCCAAAGTCACATCAGAAAAATAGAAAGATGCCTATGTAACTGGAAAGAAACTAAAAATTTAATAATCTGCATAACTTTTACTCAACCCATTTATATTATTTTGACTTTTAAAAAATTGCTAAAATGAAATCTTACATTTATCAAGTTTGCTCATGTAGGGATTATGCACAATAAACATACATCCTCTTGGCCAGGCATGGTGGCTCATGCCTGTAATCCCAGCACTTTGGGAGGCCAAGGCAGGCAGATCACGTGAGGTCAAGAGTTTGAGACCAGCCTGGCCAACATGGTGAAACCCCATCTCCACTAAAACCACAAAAATTAGCGGGGCATGGTGGCAGGCACCTGTAATCCCAGCTACTCAGGACTGGGGAGGCAGGAGAATCACCTGAACCCAGGGGCGGATGTTGCAGTGAGCTGAGATAGTGCCATTGCACTCCAGCCTGGGCAACAGAGTGAAATTCCATCTCAAAAAAATAAATAAAATAAAATAAACATACATCCTCTTTATACAATGCTTTTGGAGAGAGACTGATCATAGGATGCAAATCACTCCAGACTGGAAATAACAGTCAAGTTTGAATCTCTGTCCATCAATGATAACCAAGATGAAGTTAATTAGATTCAAATATTTTATTTTCAAGCATAAAATAGGACATTCGCAAGACATGCTGAGGTTTTTTCTCTAGTTCTAAAACATAACATGATCCTAAATATATTTAGACAACCAAAAATTATATCAGAGACATGAGAAAATTTGGCAAGAGAGTGATTTAAAGAGGTGGACACAGCTCACCCTCCGTATTCATTTTCTACTATTTTTGCTATTAAGTTTTCTGGTATTAAAAATTACCAAACGTAGTGGATTAAAACAACACAAATATCTTACCTTACTTTATTATCTCACAGTTTTGTGGGCCAGAGTCCAGCAAGGGTCTCACGGGGCTGAGATTGAGGTGTCAGCAGGGCCGTGTGCCTTTCGGGAAGCTGCAGGAGGGTATCTGCTTCCTGGCCTCTTCCAGCTTGCAGAGACCCCCTTCCTCCATCTTCAAAGCCCGCAACGTAGCGTGTAGACGACCCTACTTCCATCACCACGTCCCTTTCTCTGACCACAGCTGCTACTGGTTGTCTGCTCTTAAGGAGCCCTGTGATTAGATTGGATCTGCCTGGACAATCCAGGCTCCTCGCCCCCAAATCAAGGACAGATGATAGCAACTTTAATCAATTCCCTTTTGCCATGCAAGGTAACATACTCACAGGTGCTGGGGACTAGGATGTGGACATTGTATTAGGCCATTCTTGCCTTGCTGTAAAGGAACACCTGAGACCGGGTAATTTACAAGAAAAGAGGTTTAATTGGCTCACGGTTCTATAGGCTTACAGTTTCAAGGATGGCATCAGCGTCTATCCAGCTTCTGGGGAGGCCTACAGGGGGCTTTTACTCATGGTGGAAGATGAAGGGAAGCCTCTGTTACATGGTGACAGCAGGAGAAAGGGAGGGAGGTGGAGTGGGAGGGAGGGGATGTCACACGCTTTTAAACAGTCAGATCTGATAACTCACTCACTATAACCAGGACAGCACCAAGCCATGAGGGATCTGCCCCTATGACCCAGATACCTCCCACCAGGCCCCACCTCCAACACTGCAAATTACATTTCAGTGTGAGATCTAGGGGGACAAATATGCAAACTATGTCAGAAATCTTTAGGGGCAGTATTTTTCTTCCTCCCGTGCTTTTTCCAGCAATCTTGATGGAATAACTCCAATTCTAGAGCTAGCAGGATAGTGAGGCTTAGAAAGTGCACTTGAATTTGTTTTTAATCAGCCCTATCCAGCTCCTGTCCTGTCACTCAAATCTCCAGGGTCCAAAGCCTAGATGATCCTTTATTTCCTGTGAAACAAAGCATCAGATGGCAAAAGCTCATGTCTCCACCAGGCCTTAAGACCAAGGACTTCCTGGGCTCCCTGAGGGAGTCTGCTCAATGGATGCTTTTGAATGATCTGTACCAGCGACTGGCAAACCTTTTCTGTAGGGGACAGAAAGGAAGTATTTTAGGCTTTGCGGGCCACATGGTGTCTATCACAACTACTCTGTGACCAGACGGAGGGCCTTGAGTGTGAGTTGTCCGGGTCCTCGGTGTTTTGAACAAAGAATTGGACAAAACACACACTGACAAAGGAACGAAACAAAGCAGTGAAAGCAGGGATTTATTTTTTATTTTATTTATTTATTTATTTTTGAGACAGAGTCTCACTCTGTCGCCCAGACTGGAGTGCAGTGGTGCGATCTTGGCTCGCTGCAACCTCTGCCTCCCGGGTTCAAGCCATTCTCCGAAAGCAGAGATTTATTAAAGTGGAAAGCACTCCACGGTGGGAGTGGGCCCGAGCAAGCAGCTCAAGGGCCTGGTTACGAAGTTTTCTGGGTTTTAAGTACTCCTTTTGAGGTCCCTATCGGCCACAAAAATGAGTACCAAACTCATATTTTGCTTTATAGAAAATAAAGGATCATCTAGGCTTTGGGCCCTGGAGATTTGGGGAACAGGACAGGAGCGGGATGTCAGGTCCACAACTACGCCAAATGTCCTGCTTGGGGTCAGGTTCGGGCCCATACTGAGGTCCAAGGGGAGTGGGTGGATGGGCAGATAGCTGAAAAACACTGGGTGGGGTGCCGTAGGCAGGTGAGATGTAGTTTTATTCAGCAGTTCTCTTATCAACAGCTCTTACACACTCTTCTCTCATCAGCAGTTTTCCCACACTGTCTGCCCTGTTTTAGCTGCTTAAGCCGGCTGCTCCCACACACCGCTGTTCTGCCTGCTCTCCCTTGCCTTCAGGGTCAGCAGCTTAACTCTTTCTCTGGGCACAAGCTAGTTTCTGGCTCCCCACTGCCCGCCTGCAAGACGGACAGTTTGGCTCTTTCTCTCTTCCTCTGGGCACCAGCACGCCGACCACGTCGAGCCACGCCCAAGAGCCAAGCCCAGCCATGTCCCTAGAGCCCCGTGCAGTGTCAGCAGGGCAGTCACACCTTTTACAGACAATAGTGGCATAGAGCCAAGTATGAACTTACACAAACAGGTTATATAACAAGTGGAGGTGTGAGCCTGCACACCAATCCTGCTGAGTCATGCAGGCCTGGATGTCTGCCTCGACCTATTCCTTGACCAAAGCGCATCCATGTGAAGGAAATAATGTATACAGTGGTCCATTTCCTAGACAAAGTGCCTTGAATTGGCTTAGGTCAGCAAACTACAGAAGAAACAAGATATACTAGGCCTCTGCTTGGATAGCCGATGCCTGCTTGTCGGCCTCTCCCTTCTCCCCTTCCTCCCTCGCTTAGTTGCCCTCACTCAAACCAAAGACATTTAGTCTAAAATGAAAGTTTACTAGCCTGCAAAATAGCTCACTTTGTTCTTATCAGCCTCCCCAGCTACTTAGGTCATTAGGTCATAAGTCAAATACTTAAAAAGCCCCTGAGCGAACTAGGATTGCAATGCATTGTGGGCTGCAACAAAATGCAGCAAGACAACCCTAATAAAGAACATCTAAGGCCCCTACCCACCATCAGTAGGTGAAGTCCGGGAAGTACTTAGCCTTTGGGGAACCTGGGGAGAGACCCGTGCACTAGAGGATGAATTGCTTGTTGTGACTGTGCTGGGTGCACCTGCTCATTAGACACCCAGTCTTGCAAGACGGTCATTAAAAGTCTCACTTTCACTATTCTCTGGGTCTCTTAAGTCCATTCTTTGAGTTTGAACGCATGAATTTGTTTCTCACACATGCACCTTACACTGGATAGGGCTGATTGAAAACAAAATCAAATACACCTTCTAAGTTTCACCTTCCTGCTAGCTCTGGAGTTGGAGTTACTCCATCAAGATTGTGGGAGAGTGTGGTAGGAAGAACAATGGCGCCGCTAAGATGTCCATTCTTTATCTGGATGAAGGATTTGGCCCGTGGCTAATTAAAGGCTGCAGTGAATTGGTCTGCAGTCATCCAGAGATGGAGTAGAATGGCACCCTATGCAGATGAGGGGGATGGCTGGCACTTGGCCCACAGCCAATCCGAGGCACTTTCCTTTCCATCTGAGACATGGTGGAAGGTTGTATGGAGAGTAACCTTTGATTCTTTGTGATCCCAGCATGGCAAGATGAAGTTTTTCCTTTTGGTTTAGCTTTTGGAAGTTGGTGTTAATTGGTCTTAGAGTCCCTGCCCCCTGACCCAAGTGTTTCCCTTTTGATCCAGCTTTGGGAAGTCCAGCACACATTGGCCTTAAGTTCCCAGGTCCAAACCCTATTCTCCTGCCTCAGTTCAACCTGTCAATATGAAGATTGAAAATACATCATTAAATGAGCATAGCTGTGGGCCAACAGAATTTTATTCATAACACTGAAATGTGAATTTTACATGATTTTTCACATCATGAAATGGTCTTCCCTTGTTTTCCACCCTAACCATTTAAAACAGTAAAAACCGACTGGGCGTGGTGGCTCACGCCTATAATCCCAGTACTTTGGGAGGCCGAGGTGGGCAGATCACTTGAGGTCAGGAGTTTGAGACCAGCCTGGCCAACATGGTGAAACCTTGTCTTTACTAAAAATACAAAAATTAGCTGGGCATGATGGCACATGCCTGTGATCCCAGCTACTCAGGAGGCTGAGGCAGGAGAAATGCTTGAACCCAGGAGGTGGAGGTTGCAGTGAGCCAAGATCCCACCGCTGCACTCCAGCCTGGGCGACAGAGTGATACTCTGTTTCAAAAATAAATACATACATAAATAAATACATATGTAAAAATTGTTCTTAGCTCAAAGAAAAAAAAAAACAAAACACAGACATCGGGCCAGATTTTGCCAATCAGCCATGTTTTGCCAGCCTCTGATATTCACAAAGGGTTGTCTTCTGTCTGCTGAGTGTGGCCTTACTTGGCTCAATACCATACACCTGAAGCAGGCAGGACTCAAATCTCTGCAGCTGGGAGAGTTTTTAAATGCAGCCACAAAGTTTTCCTGAATATTAGATATATTTGCAGGTTGCCAGCTTGTTAGATAAGCACTCACAGGGCATTGTGCTCGCTGCTATTTTGCCCTGATCAACACTTTTACGTCGTGACCTATAAGAAAGCTCAGAGAACCTAGTGGCCAGGAATAGCAAAGGAAAACAGTTACGAGAGGAGGTAATTACCCTCTCTCCTACCAGAGAGAGAGGGTGGAGGGTGGAGGTTAAAAAGGTGGGCCCTGGAGTCACAGTAAATTACTCAGGGTAAATCATGTAAATTTTCGGGCCACCAGCTTCCTCATCTGCATAATAGGGATGAGGATAGTGTCTGTCTAATTATATCATTGATAGGATTAAATGTCATGCATTTAAAATACGTAGTGTCTGCTTGTTAGCTTTAAGTGGTTGGTTTTCACTACCTCCACTATTAACTACCCTGGGATAAAAAAGCAAAAGGAAAAACAAAGACAATTTGTACAATGAACTCCTAAGAAGGCGAAAGAGTTAGTGGAAGAGATGAGAACACTTTAATAACAAATACATAAGAACTTTCAAGAAAATGCAATTGGGTTTGGTGACTTTCTGGAAGTAGAATGTTTGAAAACTTAAAAGAAATGTCCAATAGTTGGACTGGAATAAATGGGAATGATGGTATAGTAAGTGATAGGACATCTCCTCATAGGGATGAAAGAACAGGTAGACCGGAGAAGGGAGGACATTTAGAAGGCAGGTGCAAAACACCCCATGAGAATCCAGGGTGCAGGGAAATTGTATTAGAAGAGTTGGACAATTAATCCTATTTGAGAGGATAAGTTCAATTAGCTGAAGACTGGTTTTTTTTTGTTTTTTTTTTTTTGGGGGGGACAAGGTCTTGCTCTGTCACCCAGGCTGGAGTGCAGTGGCACAATCTCGGCTCACTGCAACCTCTGTCTCCAGGTTCAAGCACTTCTGCCTCAGACTTCCAAGTAGCTGGGATTACAGGTGCACCACCTGTAATACACCACCACACCCGGCTAATTTTCATATTTTTAGTAGAGACAGGGTTTCACAATGTTGGCCAGGCTGGTCTCGAACT
Organism: Papio anubis; assembly: GCF_008728515.1. Classification (NCBI taxonomy): domain Eukaryota; kingdom Metazoa; phylum Chordata; class Mammalia; order Primates; family Cercopithecidae; genus Papio; species Papio anubis. The sequence continues at coordinate 71,313,654 of NC_044991.1, forward strand.
CCTGACCTCAAGTGATCTGCCCACCTCAGCCTCCCAAAGTGCTAGGATTACAGGCATGAGCCACTGCACCTGGCCTGAAGTCTCAAATTTTGACACCAAAAGAGCACATTGTTTCCAGGACAGGATTAATTCCTAAAGAAATCACCTTAGACACATGCTCTGTTTAAATTCTGAAGACTGAATCTTAGAAGATCTGACACGACTTCAGAGGGAAAGAAAAGAAGAGTTCACTCACAAAACTAAAAGAATAGGCCGGGCGCGGTGGCTCAAGCCTGTAATCCCAGCACTTTGGGAGGCCAAGATGGGCGGATCACGAGGTCAGGAGATCGAGACCATCCTGGCTAACACGGTGAAACCCCGTCTCTACCAAAAAATACAAAAAACTAGCCGGGCGAGGTGGCGGGCGCCTGTAGTCCCAGCTACTCAGGAGGCTGAGGCAGGAGAATGGCGTAAACCCAGCAGGTGGAGCTTGCAGTGAGCTGAGATCCAGCCATTGCACCCCAGCCTGGGCGACAGAGCAAGACTCCGTCTCAAAAAAAAAAAAAAAAAAAAAAAAACTAAAAGAATAACTAATGGAGAAAGGACTCCCTATTGAATAAATGGTGCTGGAATAACTGACTAATCATACGCAAAAGATTGAAACTGGACCCCTTTCTTACACTGTATGCAAAAATCAACTCAAGATGGATTAAAGACTTAAATGTAAAACCTAAAACTATAAAGACCTGGGAAGATAACCTAGGAAATACCACTCTGTACATAAGCCCTCACTAAGATTTCATGATGAAGACTCCAAAAACAATTGCAACAAAAACAGAAATTGACAAATGGGACCTAATCAAACTAAAGAGCTCTGTACAAAAAGAATTATCAGTAGAGTAAACAGAAAACCTACAGAATGGGAGAAAATATTTGCAAACTGTACCTCCAGCAAAAGCCTAATATCCAGAAACTATAAGGAACTTGAACAAATTAACAAGCAAAAAACAACCCCATTAAAAAGTGAGCAAAAGACATGAACATTTTTCAAAAGAAGACATACACATGGCCAGCAAGCGTATGAAAAAATGCTCAATGTTACTAATCACTAGAGAAGTGTAAATCAAAACCACAATGAGATACTATTTCACACCATTCAGAATGGTTATTATTAAAAAGTCAAAAAATGACAGATGCGAAAGAGGTTGCAGAGAAAAGAGAACACTTATACACTGCCGGTGTGAATGTAAATTAGTTCAGTCATTGTGGAAAGCAGTTTGGCAACTTGTCAAAGAATTTAAAACAGAAGTACTATTCAACCCAGCAATCCTATTATTGGATACATACCCAAAGGCATAGAAATCATTCTACCATAAAGACACATATATGTTCATTGCAGCACTATTCACAATAGCAAAGACATGGAATCAACTTAAATGCCCATCAATGGTAGACTGGATAAAGAAAATGTGATTCCTATATGCCATGGAATACTACGCAACCATAAAAACGAACAAGATTATGTTCTTTGCAGCAACATGGATGGAGCTGGAGACCATTAATCTAAGTAAACTTAACATAGGAACAGAAAACCAAATACCATGTGTTCTCACTTATCAGTAAGAGTCAAATATTGAATACACATGAACATAAAGGAGAGGACGGGAGTTGCTGGGGCCTACTTGAGGGTGGAAGTTGGGAGGAGGGTAAGAATAAAAAAATTACCTATCAGGTCCTATGTTTATTACCTGGGGGATGAAATGTCTCTACTGCAAACCCCCATGACACGCAATTTACCTATATAACAAATCTACACATGTACCTCTGAACCTAAAAGGGTAAAAAAAGAAATTGTGTACCTTTAAAGCTTATTCACAAATACGACTCTCAATATATTAGCAATATATTAAACATATTTGTTTTTCAATAATATATAGGTAGAAATTAATAATATCTACTTTCACATTCAATATTGTGCATTCCTTACAGTGCTTGACCCTGATTTTGGAGATTAATGCTGCAGAAAATACAGAGCCAAAAAAGGCATAGGTAAGCAACAGAGCTGCATGATCCCATCTGTATTCTAGAAGTCCACTAGAAGAGTGGAGGAGGACAAATTCCTAGAAAGACACAAACTACCAAAACTGACTCAAGAGGAAATAGATAACCTGAGTAGACCTATAAAAAGTAAAGAGGTTGAATTACTAATGTCTAAACTTCCCATAAAGATTCAATCTTTGTAGGTCGCATGCTTCTAGGAAGTCATCCATTTCTTCTAGGTTACATAACTTCTAGGCTACATAACAAAGGAAATAATTATCAGACTGAAGAAACAATCCACGAATTGAGAGAAAATATTTGCAAACTATACATCTGAAAAGGGGCTGATATCCAAAATATATAAGGAATTCAAAAACTCAACAGCAGGCAAACAAATAACCCAATTAAAAACGAGCAAAGGTTCTCAACAGTCACTTGACTAAAGATTAGATACAATTGCCCAACAGATATATGACAAAATACTCAACATCTCTAATCATTAGGAAAATGCACACTAAAACCACGATCAGAGTTCACCTCACACCTGTTGGAATGGCTGTTACCAAACAGATGAATGACAAGTGTTAGTGAGGATATGAAGAGATGGGAACCTTTGTGTACTCTGGGTGGGAATGTAAATTAGTACAGCCATTTTGGAAAACAGGTTGAAGATTCCTCAAAAAACTGAAAGAACACCTTTGTCCTCCAACAAAGGTGTCATTGTGGGGTCCTTCCTCTGTAGTCAAGGCTCTCTGGGTCTGTGAATTTATTTAGGTCTGGGAATTAGGTATGAGGCCGTGGCTCTCTATTGCAGTGACTCAAGTCAGGCTTCTACCTATCAAACCTACAGTTTGTCCAGTAATACTTTAGCAGATGGTCCAGCTATTTCATCTCCCCAAGGACACCAGGATTGATTAGCTTCTGGTAAAAATCCCTGCATGTCAAACCTCCTGATTGCTATTGGTTCACGTTGCCCACTACAGAACTTGCACTCACCTTGTCTGTGAAAGTTAAGTACTGCCACTTAGCTTCTACCATCTTGAGATCCTTTCATTCTTATTGAAATCAGGAAAAAAATAGTTTTTTATAACATAACAGTGCCAATTATGAGCCATTAATGAGCTGTGTAACAACCTGGGAATCCAGGTGCTATAGTTTGAATGCTGCTGTCTCCGTCAAACTCATATGTTGAAGCCTAATCACCAATGTGATAGTATTAGGAGATGGGGCTTTTGGGAGTGCTTAGGTCATGAGGATTTCACCCTCATTAATGGGATTAGTGCCCTTATGAAAAGGGCCCCAGAGAGCTGCCTTGCCCCTTCCACCATGTGAGGACACAGAGTGAAGGCGCCATCTGAGAGCCAGAAAGCAGTCCCTCACCAGATATCGCATCTGTTGGTGCCTTGATCTTGGACTTCTCAGACTCCCAAACCGTGAGAAATAAATTGTTGTTTATAAGGTACCCAGGCTGTGGTATTGTGTTACAGCAGCCCAAATGGACTAAGACAACAAAAATGAACAAAATAGGCACATCCCTAAGTGCACGGAGTTTACAGCCTAGTGGCGAAGGCAGATAAGCAATAACCACACTAATAATTGTATTTAATGGGTCTGAGACAGACAGCTGTGTGCCAAGAATTATCCTGGAAGGATAGGTAGGGGTAAAACTCAGAGTCCTCTCCATCCCTTCCCTTCCAAACTCACAATGCTTTCACGTATTTTCACAGCCTCCTGCACATCCCTCTGTCCTGGCATGTTTAATGCTAGGCCATCATGTAAGACATTCCAGGTCTTCTTTCCTAGAGTATAAGGACTCTTGTGTCTCTTTGATCCAAGAGCCCATGAAAGGTCCTGGAAGTCATTGACTTCCTTAAATATTTTTAAAAAATAAATGGAGGAACAAAGAGGGAGAAGATACACCACCAACTGGGGAATGTCCAGGTGTTCATGTCTAAGAAAAGAGTAATCACTAGCTTTTCCCACTGTCTCTACCTGGATATAGGGACCTGGTCCAAGTAAATACTAAGAAAGATCATTCTACTGACTGATATTAGATAGGATTGGGGGAAAGAAGAGACAGAGGAAAGAAGAGAACATGGAGGAAAAACTGAACTTGTGAAATGAAATAATGAGTGGAGTTGGAGGGAGGGTCCTTGGTGAGTATCAGTGCAGCCCAAAAGGATCAGGTGGTCTGAAGGGATAATGTCATCATGGCTGGAGACTGGACACTCAAGGAACCCCCTCCTCTGACCGCATTATTCTCTGTGACTTCTCCTGCATTGGTAGATTGGGTTTTTATTCCCAATTCTTCACTCCTTATAAAACAATCCCAGGTGTGGTGACTCATGCCTGTAATCGCAGCACTTTGGGAGACTGAGGTGGGAGAACAGTTTGAGCCCAGGAATTTGAGGCTGCAAAGAGCTATGATGGTGCCACTGCACTCCAGCTTGGGCAACAGAGCAAGACCCTGTCTCAAAGAAAAGAAATCATATATCCACTCTTTTGTGGTACCTCCCTCTAGATTTGGAAGAGTCTACTTCCCCCACACCACTGTTGTTGGGCTCAGGCATGGGACTCGATTTGGCCAATAGGATCTAAGCAGACATGATAGGAGCAGAGGCTTTCATTCCTGCACTTCGGCCATGCACCGTAAGATAAACATGCTCCGTTGGCACTAGTCCCAGCATGAGAAACAACTGGAGGAAACCTGAACCTTTCCCTTAGCCTGAAGCACAGCCAACACAGTCAGCCCACAGATTTATCAGCAAGAAAAAAAAAAAGTTTGTTGTCATCAGGGTTGCTTGTTATGCAGTATTATCACAGCGATATTGCACTACTACACTTACTTTCTTTTTTGAGAATTTCATTCCACTCTCCTTTTCTGCTTAACTTCCATGTATCTCAAATGATGTTATAATTTCTTTTTGTATTTCTGATGAGGCTCAAGGATCTCCTTTTCCCCTCATCCACATACCTAAAAACCACCTTGTGCACATAACCAGTCCCACCCATTTGTAATGGGCTCTGTACAAAGGCCACATTAATTGCACCCCCTCATCCACCACTCCCCCATTCCCACACACATACCCATGCTCTGCCAGGAAACCTCCTGCGTAGAGAAGCATCTGGGGTATGGGAAGAGCTTTGGTGTGTCAGAAAGGTCTCAACAAAAGCATGAAGTTTAGGAGACATTGTGTAACCTCCCCTGGGTCATACATTTTAACAGATAGAATATGTTTGGCCCCAAGTAACAAAAAACCTGATGAACAAGGACTGAAATCTTGAGAACAGTTATTGTTTTCTTAACAAGAAGTCTGGTTGTAGATGGTTCAAGAATTGATTTAGTAGCTTCAGAATCAACTGGGTTGGCATCTTGGCAATTCTCTTGACTTTCCTTTCGTGATTGTGAAATGGCTGCCACAGCTCCAAGCATCAGCACCCAAGACCCCCAACCTGCATCCAAAAGCAAGAATAAGGGGGAAAGCCAAGGTAGCAAGAGAGGCTTAGTTTGCTTTCATCTCTTATTTTATCATAGAAGAAAGTCTTTCTCAGGAACCCCCAGGTGAGCTTTCCCTTATGTTGTGTGGACAATTCTGTCTCCTGGATCACAAGGCTACTCCTAGATGCAAAGGAAGCTAAGAAATGAGTTTTGCTCATGAGTTTTGCTCATGTCTCTGTAGTGGAGGCAGAGATAGGAGGAGGGTCAGGAATGGCTGTTGGGCATGTGGTAGACAGACAGATGCATCATGCATTTATCCCTTCAAGAAGGACTTGCTTCTCTGAAGTGGGAAGTGTGATCAGTAGACAACTTCCAGCTGTCAGTTTCTTTAGGGTCTGCCCCAGCTTCAGAGAGCTGTCTCACCCAAGGTCATGCCCTTCCCAGAGCAGCCCATATCCAGTGTACTAGTTCATTTTCATGCTACTGATAAAGACATACCTGAGACTGGGCAATTTACAAAAGAAAGAGGTTTAATGGGACTTACAGTTCCAAGTGGCTAGGGAAGCCTCACAATCATGGTGGAAGACAAGGAGGAGCAAGTCACATCTTACAATAGATGGCAGCAGGCAAAGAGAGAGAACTCGTGCAGAGTAACTCCTCTTTTTAAAATCACCAGATCTCATGAGACTTTATTCACTATCACGAGAACAGCACAGGAAAGACTTGCCCCTATGATTCAATTACCTCCCACTGGGTCACTCCGACAACATGTGGGAATTTAAGATGAGATTTGGGTGGGGATGCAGCCAAACCATATCACCCAGTAACTGAGCAGCGGAGGGGTATAAAAGCCCAATGGAAGATGCTCTACAAACTATCCTTGCTCTAGAGCTCCCACTGGGTTAGACTTTCTCACGCCTGCATCAAGTTAGACTTCTTCCTCTGCCCTATTCTGCATTCTCTTCCTTCCTCTCACAGGTTTTGATCCCTAATAAACATCTTGCAGCCTAGGTGACTCTCAATGTCTGCTCCTGCAGAATCCAATCAGTGATGGCATCTTCCACATGCAGCAAGGAAGTGATATACCCAGGATTAGAAACTAGGTCTGTCCAATTCCAAAGCCCCAACCCACCCCTACTCCCCAACCATACTGCCTCTTTGGCCACCATATCCATTTCCTCAATAAGCACTCACCAAATGTCTACTCTGCCCCAAGACCTAAGTGGGACAATGGGGATGGTACTAGAGGCTGTACTGTCTTGTCTGTTTACCAAAACCCACATCTTTCTCTTCTCCCTGAGGACACATGTAGTCCATATTTCCCAGCCTCCCTTGAGGCTAGTTGAATCAAGCCAAATAACTGAGCTCTGGCTAGTGGAATATGAGCAGAAGTGATGTGTGCTGTTTTCCTGGTGAAGGTTTTTAGGAAGCAAATTCCATCCTCCATACTCTCTTTCTTTTTCCTTTGGCCAGATGCAGAGACCAACAAAGCCCTAGGATATGTAGAACCACAGATGGAAAAAACCTGGGTCCCTGAATCACTGTGATGAGGGACAGCTATTCTAGGCTGTTCCATGACAAACTTACATGGTGTATAGCAATTATGAACTGTGGAGTCTATCACCTCAGCCAAGCTTACACTAACTAATGCATGTATATAGAGAGGAATCACAGATAGCCCCTCTCTCAAGGAACTCAGTGTAGTGGAGAAGCTGTGGATAGGAAGAGATACAGG